>NW_006408564.1:5092702-5108543 GCF_000296735.1 Chrysochloris asiatica | reverse complement strand
TTGGTGGGTTTCAACTGCCAATCTTGTAGTTCTAACTGACCTTGTGGTTCAGTACATTTTCCTGCAGTGCCACCCAGCATATTGGTAATTAAAGCAGCAGACATCATGCTGACTGAGACATCTCTGGTGGCTAACAGAAAATAAGAATGAATTCAATTATGCATGAACTTAGAAATATTCTGGAAAACTTCAATGTGACTGCTGCAGCTTTTCTAACCATTTTAGCTTCTTCATATCGGTTCTTTTTCTTTGTTTCTTTTTTTTTTCCTTTGAAGATCCTCTGAGCAAAGACTAAATCCTCCAATAGACTTTGTACTAAAGTATTATACTCAGGTACTGTTGTTGTTGTTGTTTGGTGCCATTGAGTTGATTCCAATTCATAGTGGTTCCATGTCATACAGTAGAACTGCCCCATAGGGTTGTCTAGGCTGTAATCTCTATGGAATCTGCTAGCCCAGTCTTTTCCCATGGTGCTACTGGGTGAGCACAGAATACCAAACTTTTTACCTGCTGAGTGTTTAACCATGGAGCCATCAGTGTTCTTTTGAAAATGCCCTCAGTTATCGCAATTTGCTTTGTACTAGAAAAGACCCTAAAGGGGAATCAGGAGAGCCATATTCTATTCAGTTCTAGCACTCATTAGTAGTATGACTTTGGGCAGTATTACTCTTTTGCTGAAACCTCTTTTGTCTCTTAAATCTGAGACTTGCCTTGTTAATAATTGTTAGGTGCCATGTAGTCGGTACCAACTCATAGTGACCTATGCACAACACTGCCTGGTACTGCACCAATGTCACAATCGTTGCTCCGTTTGAGCCCATTGCTGCTGCTACTGTGCCAGTTTGTCTCATTGGGGGTATTCTTCTTTTTCTCTGATGCTCCACTTTAGCAAGCATGAAGTTCTCCAAGGATTGGTCCCTGTTGATAATACGTCAGAAGTATGTGAGATGACATCTGACCATCCTATACTTCTAACACTGATTAGCTTGTTCTTTTGGCAGTCCATGATACTTTTAATATTCTCCTCCAATACCATAGCTCATGGAAGTAGCAGTCAGGAAATCAAATGACTTATTGCATTGGGCAAATATGGTGGACAACACCTCTTTAAAGTGTTGAAGAACAAAGATGTCAGTTTGAGGACTAAGGTACACCTGACACAAGCCAGGGTATTTTCAATAACCTCATATGCATGTGAAAGTTGGACTTTAAATAAGATCGTAAAAGAAATGATGCATTTGAGTTATGGTGTTGGAGAAGAGTAATGAAAGTGCCATTGGACTTCCAAAAAGAACAAATATATCTATCTGTGTTGGAAGAAATATAGCCAGAGTACTCCTTGTAAGCCAGTATGGCCAGACTTCGTCTCTCATACTTTGGACATAATGTCAGGAGGGACCAGTCACTGGAGAAGGATATCATGTATGGTAAAGTGGAGGGCTGGAGAAAAAGAGGAAGACCTCAGATGACATGGATTGGCACAGTGTCAGCAGCAATGGGCTCAAACATAGCAATGATTTTGAGGTTGGCCCAAGATTGGGCAGTGTTTTGTTCTATTGTACATATGGTCACTATGAGTCAGTACTGACTGAGTGGTACCTAACAACAATAATACCATAACTCAAATGCGTCATTTTTTTCTACAATCTTCCTTATTCACGGTCCAGCTTTTACATGCATATCAGGCTATTGAAAATCCCATGGCTTGGGTCAGGTGCACCGCAATCCTCAAACTGACATCTTTCCTCTTGAAAACTTTAAAGGGTTCTTGTGCAGCAGATTTGCCTAATGCAGTAAGTTGTTTGATTTCTTGACTGCTGCTTCCATAAGTGCTGATGGTTAATCCAAGCAAAATGAAGTCTTAGACAATTTCAATCTTTTCTCCATTTATCCTGGTGTTATTTATTGGTCTAGAAGTGAGGTTTTTGTTTTCTTTACATTGAGGTGAAACCCATACTGAAGGCTGTGGTCTTTGATGTTCATCAGTAAATATTTTAAGTTCTCTTTGTTTTCAGCAAGAAAGGTTGTGTTGTCAGCATATCCCAAATTGGATTGGAGCCTTCGTCCAATCCCAATGCCATGTTCTTCTTCATCTAAACCAGTTTTTTGGATTATGTGCTTAGCATACAGATTGAATAAATAAATATGGTGAAAGACTACAACTCTGACACACTCCTTTCCTAATTTTAAACCATTTAGTGACCACCTGTCCTATTTGAATAACTGCCTTGTGGTCTATGTACAGGTTCTTCATGAGCACAATTAAGTGTTTTGCAATACTCTATCTCCACAGTGTTGTCCATAGCTGATCCAAACAGTGATTCACACAATTGAGAGCCTTTCTGTAGTCAACACATCCCAGGTAAACATCTTTCCGGTATTCTCTGAAATCAGGCAAGATCTATATGACGTCAGCAATGACATCCCTCGTTCCACATCGTCTTCTGAATCTGGTTTGAACCTCTGGCAATTTCCCGTCAATGTACTGTAACAGCCATTTAAAAATTACATTTAGGAAAACTTCAGTGCAGTTTAGACTTCGTCCTTCAGTACCATCGGCTCTTAATCTTATGCTACCTCCTGAAACAGTTGAGTGCCTACCAATTCTTTCGGGTACAGTGATGCTGTGTATTCCCGTCATCATTTTTTATTTTTTATTTTTATGCTTCCTGTGTCATTCAATATTTTATCAATATTTTTTTTTGTTGTTAAGTGAAAGAATGCAATACTGATGTATACATTTCCACATATCAAGCTATGCATTATCCCTCTGTTATGTTTGAATGACTGTCTTTTGATATATGTGAAATTCTACATGAGCACAATTAAGTGTTCTGAATTCTAAACCCAGCTTGAATTATTAGCAGTTCCCAGTCCAAAAGATCATTAAAAAGACAGAGAAGAAATAATAGACTAAAATAGATGTCAGAAGAGACTCAGAAATTTGCTCTTGAACATAGAGAAGCTAAAGGCACTGGGAGAAATGATGAAATAAAAGAGCTGAACAGAAGATTTCAGAGTAGATCAAGAAGACAAAGTAAAGTATTAAGAAGTGTGCAAAGACCTGGAATTAGAAGTCCAAAGGGCAAAAAAGTGTTTATCATTTCTCAAGATGTAAGAATTGAAGAAAAAAATTCAAGCTTTACGTTTCAATATTGAAAGATTCCTTGGGTAAAATGGAGTCTTGCTGTGGTACTATGGGATAATGCACTACACCACAAGGTTGCTTTGAACTGCAAGACTGGCAGTTCATATTCACCAGCTGCTCGTTGGAAACCCTTAACATAAAGAAAATAAACATCCTTACAACTGGACAAATAAGCAGCATCATGATAACTAGAGAAAAAACAATGTTTAAGTTGTCAAAGATTTCATTTTACCTAAGTCCACAATCAGTGCTCGTGGAAGTTGTTGTTGTTATTGTTATGTGCTGTGGAGTTGGTTCCAACTCATAGTGACCCTGAACAGGGTTTCCAAGGCTGTAAGTCTTTACAGGAGCAGAAAGCGTCATCTTTCTCCCGTGGAACAGCTGGTAGTTTCGAACTGCTGACATTGCGGTTTGCAGCCCAATTCGTAACCACTACTCTACTAGAGCTCCTTGCTCATGGAAGTAGCAGTGAAGAAATCAAATGACATATTATATTGGGCAAATCTGCTTCAGGGGACCTTGAAAGTATTAAAAAGCTAAGATGTACCCAAGCCATGGCATTTCCAATCACCCTGTATGCATACACACACTGGACAGTGTTTAAGTAAGACCATAAAAGAATTGATGTCTTTGGATTACATTGTTGGTGATGAATATACTGAGTATACATGGACTGACAGAAGAAGGAACCAATCTGTTGTGGAAGAAGTACAGCCAGGATGCTCCTTACAAACAAGGTTAGTGAGACTTTGTCTCAAGGACTTTGGACATGTTATCAGGAGTAAGATTGTTGAAGAGCATCACACTTGGTGAAGTAGAGGATTAGCAACAATGAGGAAGACCCTTCATGAGATGGTTTGACACAGTGGCTGCAACACTGAACTCAAATATAATAATGATAGTGAAGATGTTACATGACCAGGCAGTGTTTCATTTTAGTATATAAATGTTGGCTTTGAATCAGAAATGATTCAATAACATCTAACAACAACAACATATGTGTTTGTGTGTGAGTGTGTGTGTCTGTGTATAATATATATGTATATGTGTGTAGAGTCCCAGTGTGCTTCTGTAAGTAGCATTGGACTGCTAACTACAAACCCACACCATCCTCCTTGGAAGCTCTTTACCGGTTTGTTATGGAGTAGAACTGATTCAGTGGCACTTAGCAATAATAATGTGTATATAGTGTGTGTTTTTTACAGAGCCTTAGCTCACCTAGCCCAGTCTTTGCATGACGTCTTTATTAATAGAAAGGAACTCTAGGAGCACTACAGATTAAGCATAACTACTAACTTCAAGGTTGGCAGTTCAACACTCCCCCACCCCCATCAGTTCCACAGTAGAAAGATGAGGCTTTCTGCTCCTGTAAAGATTTACAGCTCTGCAAACCCTATATGGGGTTGTTATGAGTTAGAATTGACTTGATAGTAGTAGGTTTGGTTAGTTTTTATTAATAGAAAACTGCCTAACAAGCAAAACAGTTTAAAGTAGGTCAAGTTATTGAGTTAAATTCTCAAATAACATGAAGAAAGATAGACTGTGGAAGTTATAATAAAGAAGAACACTCCTCACATCCTCTGTGGTCCTCTTTGCCTGTCATCTCCATTCTTATCCCCATGAACAACATACCCCTCACCCTTCCTAAGCTCTAGCTCTATAAACTTCTCTTCCTTATTTATCCTTCCTGTTTCCTTTTTATTCTGAATTTGAACATTTGTATTCTTTGCTTTTGGGGCCAAATAATCCTGTAATAGATATCCCTTTACATAAACAATCTGACCCTTGGTTAATAAGTTCATTGGGTAAATTCCTACCAGTGGGATTGGTGGGCCAGTAAATTAAAAAATTTCCAAATTACTCTCTAAATGGGCGGTACCAATTTACATGTTAATCAATAGAATTTGAGATGGTTTGTTTTCCCACACTCTAGCCAGCACTCTCTGTGTCAAACTTGAACATTTTTGCTGATCTGAAGGCAAAACTATGATTATATGTAACATGCTGTGTATATATGTATATTTTAGTTAATCTGATTGACATATTGTGAAAACATAAAAACTTTTAAGCCCACATATCACTTTCTGTCCTCCATATTCTAAGTTACTATTGAGACCACTTTACCTTCATTGACTCAGAGTTTTACAATCATGCATTAGATAAGACATGGATGAGTTAACATGTATAGGGGGCTCTGAAAATTTCATGGAAAATGGATTAGAGGTAATGGAATTTGCCCACAAAGTTTTTGAAGACACCTTGTATGTTTGACAGCTTTTAACTGGCAGATGACATTTTATGGATTTTTTAAAAACAGTATTTAATTTTGTTTTTGATGAAGGTTTACACAGCAGTTGAGATTTCTGTTCAATAATCTTTACATAGGTTGTTGAGTGACATTAGCTACATTCTAAACCATGTATGAGTGTGCTCATTATTTTCATTCTGACTGATGTATTTCCACTCATCTAATTTCCTTGTTCCCTTATAGTCTTTATGTTAAAGGAATTGTTGACCACTTAGTCTCCTACACATGATATTTTAGAGGAACACGGTACTTATGGGTGATATTCATTATTTTTGAGTGAATTTGTAATTTAGCTACCAGAGACGTTTGGGGTTAGTTTCAGTTTATAGAATTTTTTTAAAGATGTATTTTGTACATAGGAAAAGCTGCAAATAATTTTTCGCATACAATTGCTCAATGAAAAAGTGCCCCTCAGTGAAGTGCAGAACCTCTGGTTGACCACTAGAGCTGGGACATGCTTAGGACTATTTACTGGAAGATAACAAAGAGTGCTTTATTAGCTAAAGTGCAGGTGCCAAGAAGCAGTGGATTCAAAACAAGAAAATAGGACATTTACATAAATTGCAGGGTTAATGTGTCAGCAAAAATAATGTGGTTTTCCTGCCAAGTCAATTACTGGCTGTCAGTTTGTGTGTCTTTTCCTTTGGTAGCCCTTGTATTTGTTCTCCCTCTGTAAGTATGTCCCTCTCATTTGACAAACATGGCTGCTATTGCCTAGCATAGACTGCCTTCAATTTGTGTGTCATATTGCTTCTTGACACAATGTTTTCCCATCTAAGAGGCATAATTCAGTTAATGCAGTGTGAAATAGAGACACTGGTCAACAGGGGTCCCTCCTACTTGATGCTCGTAAGTCTGGCCCTCCCAGCAAAGGAATCTCTTCACATGTGATCTTCCATAGTGAATGCTCTATTTCCGGTTTTCAAAATATTCATTTTAGATACAAAGATTCCTTAGAGAAATGAAATGTAAAGAGGTGAGGACATTCAGATTCCACAGAGCCTCATTTGTTGACAGACATGGTTGTCCACTTTGTGTTTGGGAAGGAACCAATTAAATCCTCTCTGTAAGCTTGGTGTGTGGTGATGCAGTATATTTCTTCATTTCCGACCTAGGAAGAGTTTACCAGAGGGAGCTGTGGTACACTGTGGAGGCATAAGATCAAAAAGGTTGGAGCATTGCTTGAAGCTTAGCAAGCTTGAGGGAGTCTGTCTGGATATCTCCTGTTTTTTGTTTGCTACATCATGACCAGAGGGTTTTTGTTGGGTTACTTGAACCTTAGAAACAGTAAGATTATGATGTATTTTGCATCAAGCAATAGTATCTAGCTATAACATTCACTCACTCATTCATCTATTTATTTACTCAAAAATTTCTGAGCATCTCCTATGATCATCACTGTGCTGCTAACCATAAGGTTAGTGGTTTGAATCCATCATCAGTTCCTTGGAAACTCTATACAGGATCATTGTGTGTTAGAACTGACTTGATGGCACTTAACAACAACTATGGGTGAAGCATAAAGAACCATTGATGGTTAAGAATGCCTGAACCTTCCATTTTAGAGGGAAGTCAAAAAACTAGATGCTCTTGCTAAATGCCATAAAGTCAGTTCCTACTTATAGCAACCCTGCATAGTGTTTCTGAGGTTATAAATTTTAGCCAGAACAAAAGGCCTCATCTTTCTCCTGTGAAGGGCCTGGTAGGCTTAAACCACTGACCTTATGGTTCCCAGTCCACTGCTTATCCTACAGACTAGATAAGCAGATAAAAGAATGGGGATGACTTAGAAGGAGGAAGGGTAGAGCATTATGGGGATGCCTAGCAAGTGATGTTGAAGTAAACAACTGAGAAAGAAGTAGCAATTGGCCAGTCGATGATGATGGGGAATGGGAGACAGTGGGAAGGTGTGTGTGTGTGTGTGTATGTGTGTGGGTGTAGAGGGGCATCCCTGCAGAAGGCCAGGGAAAGAGAGACACAGTCTTTGTTAGGAATGCATTGCAGTGCACCTGGAACTTAGAGAGTCAAGTCTCTGTGTTCAAACTATACACTGCAAATATGCAAACAAAGGATATCATTTCTGACCCTAACCTGCCCTGCTCTTCCAATGAACCAGATTATCAGCCATGCTTAACACAGACAATTTCATTTGGGCTCAGTAGCCTCAAGAATGTTCAGCATCTCAAGTCTAATGATAAGCTGTTGATAAAATTGTCTTTGATTACTTAAAACATTTTATATACTTTTGAATGTTTCAATGACAGTAAATGGCATCTCTCCTGCACCAGTGAGTAAATTGCCCAAGCTTTCTCCATGATAAATTCTTGTGTCTCTAATATTGATTGTTTAATCAGGACATGGGAGAGTGTCTCTTGTAATTTTGTACATAGTGTTTCAGGTATTTTGAAATATTTCTTAGATTTTGTGCAAAGAAGGATATTTCCACGGAGGTTGGGTACATGCTTCAAACTGAGTGTGATCTTGACCAGATCCTATAACAGTTATGGCTGTCAAATTTCTCTTTTGTAGGAAGTTTCAAAGCAGCTTTGCAGAGGTCTACATGTAGGGCTATGTAAAGCTCCATGATACAGGGCATGTTACATAGTAGGTGCTCAATGAACAAGAGTTACGGTTGTTTTTTCAATGCTCTGATAACTTAGGCAGATTCTGAAATACTTCTATAACCAAAGCCAGAAAAATAACATTTTTTAATTCATTTGCCCATTTTGCAGAAGTATGTGGCTTCTTCATGATTGATGTTTGCTAATGTTTGGTCAGTATATAATATTAGCCTGACCAAAAGCTGAGAATTAAAAGGCCTAGTAACTGCTGCCAAGTTATTAAATTTAATTATGGACTTTGATGTGCCTTAACTCACTGTATGTTTCCAGTAGATATTTGTTTACATATATGGCTTCCAACATGTTGCTTCATCTAACATAATTAGAATATTGTGTTTGTTTAATTTATAAATACATACATATATATTAAGGATGCAGGCTCAATTATTATTATTATTATTTTAAATTAAAATTTTTATTGTGATTTGGGTGAAAGTTTACAGAGCAAACTGGTTTTCCATTTAGCAACTCATACTCATCTTGTTTCATGACCTTGATTGCAATCCCCACACTGGAACAGCAGTCTTCTCACTAACTCCCCGTGTCTCCCATTTCCACTCACCTTTCTCCTTCCTATCCCTTCCTGCCTTGTGAGCTTTATACCTTGGCAGATGCTGCCCTTTAGATCTTGCATGGTTGACTATTCTAAGGAGTACATACTTCTGGGGTGTATTAAATTATTTTTACTGATACGAGAACCTCATCAAAGAAATCTGAAGCTCATTGATATAGTAGACATTGTCTATTTTCCTTATTTCCAGTATCAGAGTCTCCTTTTTATATTTGAGTGTGGGAATTCCCTATGTTAGAAGACTTTGTAGGAATCAGAACTTGATGCCCAAAAAGAAAAGTAGAAAATTCTAGGTGTTTACTTTCTGAGCACCCATACACTCATTCCATGCTTAGTCAATCAGATGTGTTACACCTAGAATTTGAATTGGAGCAAATGAGACTCTCTGGGCACTGGTGAAGTCTAAAACATCCTGGCTTTATGGGCAATGTCCAGAGGCCAGTGTCTATTGATCCTTGGGGCAGATATTCCTGCTGCAATGATGGTGCTAAGTCATGGGGGCAGCAGTGTCTTTATTGGTACACTTCTGTGGTGGGAGATGGTTCTGATCTGAGTAGTGAGGCATTTGAGCCTTATTCTTCGTCCCTTTCAAAGGTGCTATGAGATTCCCTATAATCTTTCAATAAATTTCTGTTTCATTCAGACAATTTCTGGCTCGCAACAGAAACCCCCAGCTGACCCATATTGCAGGCAGTACTTCTAAAACCATTTTTTAGAACATGTGCAACATGTTTTTCATAGAGCATTTCTTGGGATTACTATATTGGAACACATGGTGGGAAATACGGAAAAGCATAATGTAGAAAAACCTAGGGATAGTGCCAAATTCTAATGCTTAGAAATGACCCTGGTCATCCATGATTAGAGTCCTGGACTTATCTGCAAAAAGCTCCATACTTACAGTTTAAGGTATTATAGGGAATAAACAGGTAGGAGATTTCTGGTACCTGGGAATGGGGGTCAGACCAAGGTTTGTTCTTTCTGTGAGTCAGAAGAGTGTTTTTGATGATTTGTCTGATTACTCCTGATTATTATTAATAATAAACAATGATAATGTTGTTGTTGTTAACTGTCGTTGGATCAATTCCAACTCGTAATAACCCTATGTATAATAGAATGGTCCTGCAATATCCTCACAATTGCTGCTACGCTTGAACCCATTGTTACCGCCACTGTGCCAATCCATCTCTTTGGGGTTCTCCCGTTTTTTCACTGTCCCTCCACTTTACCAACCATGATGTCTTTCTCCCAGAGATTGGTCCCTCCTGATAATATGTCTGAAGTTGAGAAATGAAGTCTCTTCATCTTAACTTCTAAGGAGCATTCGGATTATACTTCTTCCAAGACAGATTATTTTTGTTCTTTTGACAGTCCATGGTACTGTTAATCTTCTCCAGCACCATAACTCAAATGCATCAAATCATCTATAGTCTTCCTTATTCACTGTCCAGCTTTCACCTTGCATATGAGGCTACTGAAAGTACCATGGCTTGGGTAAGAAGCACTTTAGCCCTCAAACTGACATCTTCGCTCTTGAACACTTTAAAGAGGTCTTATGCAGAAGATTTGCCCGATGTAATACTTAGTTTGCTTTCTTAATGGCTGTTTCCATGGTGGATCCGAGCAAAAGAAGTGTTTGACAACTTCAGTCTTTCCTCCATTTATTGTTGTTAAGTGCTCTTGAGTTGCATCTAACTCATAGTAATCATGCATAGGGTTTCCAAGGAGCGGCTGGTGAGCTTGAAACGACCTTGTGGTTCAAACCAACCTTGCTGTCTAGCACATTAACCTACAGTACCACATCATGATGTTATTTATTGGTTCACTTATGAGGATTTTTGTTTCCTTTACATTGAGGTGCAACCCATACTGAGATCTTTGATCTTCATTGGTATCAGTAAGTATTTAAGTTCTCTTGACTTTCAGCAAGCAAGGTTGTATCATCTGCATATCACAGGTTGTTCATGAGCCTTCCTCCAATTCTGATGCCATGTGCTGGAATTACTTGTCCATCATACAGAGTGAATAAGTATGGTGTTATAATACTGCTCTAACACACACCTTTTCTGATTTTTAACTCTTCAGTGTCCCCTTGTTCTGTTCCAAAAACTGCCTCCGGTCTATATACAGGTTGCTTATGAACATGATTAAGTGTTCCAGTATACTGATTCTCCACAGTGTTGTCCAGAGTTTGTTGTGGTCCACACAGTCAAAAGCCTTTGCATAGTCAATAAAGTATAGGTAAACATCTTTCTGGTACTCTGTACTTTCAGCCAAGATCCACCTGACATCAGCAATGATATCCCTTATTTCACATTCTCACCTGAATCTGGTTTGAACCTCTGGCAGTAACCTGTCATTGAACAGTTGAAGTCAATATTTTAAATTATCTTTTGTAAAATTTTACTTTTGTGTGATATTAATAATATTGTCATACTCTTTGCACATTCTCTTGGATTGCCTGTCTTTGGAATGGGCACAAATATGAATCTCTTCCAATCAGTTGGCTGGTAGCTGTCTTCCAAATTTCTTGGCCTAGGTGAATGAATGCCTTCAGTGCTGCATCACTTTGTTGAAAATTTTCATTTATATTCCATCACTTACTGGTGCCTTGTTCTTTGCTAATGCCTTAAGTGTACCTTGAACTTCTTCCTTCAGTACCTGTGGATCTTGATCATAAGCTACCTCTTGAAAGGGTTGAATATCAACCATTTCTTTTTGGTAAAGTGGCTCTGTGTATTCCTTCTATCTTCTTTTGATGTTTTCTGCATCATTAAGTATTTTGCTCAAAGAATATTTTAGTATTGAAAGTTGAGGCTTCATGTTTTTCCTCAGTTCTTTCAACTTCGGAAATGCTGAATGTATAGAATATCTTTGGGTTTTCTAATTCCAGGTCTTTGCACATTTCATTTTAATATTTGATGTTCTCTTCACGAGCTGTCCTTGGAAATGTTCGGTTCAGCTCCATATTTCTTCCAATTGCTTTAGTATCTCAGAGTTTCCTCTGACATCTATTTTGGACTTTTCTTTCTTCCTTGTCTTCTTCTTCTTTTTTTTAATTATTATTTTTTAAAAGTTTTTATTGTGAATTGAGAGAAAGTTTACAGGGCAGATCATCAGTTCTACATTCAACAAATTCTACACTTTATTTCATTACAAGGGTTATAATCCCCTCCATGTACCATCAGTTGACAGTATTTCTCTCTATTCATTTTAGCTCTTAGTTTTTTTTTTTTTTTTTTTTTAAACAACAACATTCAGGCATATATAATAATTTAAACCACCAAAGGGCACATTCTGCAAGTCTGCCTCCTGGCCACCAGCTCTCAGTCCCTCTCTCTCCATGAATCTAGAGTCCTTAGCTCCTCCCTATTTCCATGTCCCTGTCTCTGCCTCCATCTCTTGTGTCACTGTTTCTCTGGATAAGGTCCTGCATTCCGCTTGTGCTCTTCTCCCTTGATGGTCCTAGCGTCCCCTGTTTCTGGAGTGTAAGATTAACTACTTCCCCATTTTTGTTACGAAACTTCTACCTTTAGAATTGTGACAGTCGCCATTAGTCATGATAACAGTTACTCACTATTGAATCATAAGAATCTTATCCCCATCTCTTTTTACCAGACCCATCTAGACAATATGAAAACTATTCAGTGGGGACTCTATCTTCCCCATCCCCCATTCTTAAACTAAACTCCCTCTTGAAACCTTGTAAGCCAGTCACTTCGAACCTTTATCACCCCCTCATTTTAGGTAGACAGTGTCTAAGTTGCCCATCCCTATCTACCCTGTGTACAGAGGGGATAGCATTGAAACTTGATGTACGGACTCCTTCCTTCTCTGTTGTTATTTTGAGCTACTACCTCCATGACTATAGGTCAATTTCACCAAATTGTAGCAAATTACCCTTATTTCCTTTATAAAAAATTATGTTCTTTTTTAATCTTCCTCTAGTCGAGTTCTGATTATCAAGCCTTCGAGGGTAGGTCAAATGCATTCTATCTGCAGGTTTGGGTGTTCTTGTGCATCTCCCCTCACTTTATATCCACTGGATGCTTCATTCTCAGCTCTAGCCCTCTGTGGCTTTGTCCTTGTCCATGGGCCCAAGTGTCCTCAGGTCTTACTTACCACAGTTTGAACCAACCAGCCCTTCCTCTTCTCTGTCTCATCTCCAGGTCAACAGGAGTATATGGAATGTGGCTGAACTCAGCCCGTTTCTTCATTGCTGCCTTTCCCCCTCTTCCACTCACTAGTGGATCAATATGGTCACCAGCAAGCTTACATGCCTGCTCATGTGTTCCCTTTGAGTTTCAGTCTTTGAGGGGTCTTCCTTGTCTTCTTAATGACCTTTTACTTTCTTTCTGTATGATGTTCTTGATGTCATCTCACACCTCTTCTAGTTTTCAGTCATTAATGTCTCATGCCTCAAATGTTTGAAATTGAACCAACATGCAATCAAAATGTGGTGATAATTACTGGTGATTTGAATGCAAAAGTTGGGAACAGAGAAGAAGGATCAGTAGTTGGAAAATATGGCATTGGTGGTAGAAATGATGCTGGAGATTGCATGATAGAATTTTGCGAGACCTATGACCTCTTCATTTCAAATACCTTTTTTAAACAACGCAAAATGTGATTACTCACATGGACATCAACAGATGGAATACACTAAGTTCAAACTGACTGCATCTGTGGAAATAGACCGTGGAAAAGCTCCACATCCTAAACATAAATAAGGCCAGGCACAGAGCGTGGGACAGACCTTTAATTGCTTATGTGCAAGTTCCCACTGAAGTTGAAGACAATGCACACAAGTCTTTGAGAACCAAAATATGACCTTGAATACATCCCATCTAAATTTAGAGATCATCTCAACAACAGATTTGAAACAATGATAATAAGCAACCTTTTATATGTTTTCACTATATGCCAGAGACCTCCCATTTTTTTCCATTTAATCCCCGTAACAGCTATAGATAGGCAAGGCTAGCCTCATTTTATAGTTGAAAACATGGAAACACAGCAAGATGAAAAAAATTGTCCCACATTATCAGGGCTAAGTCTGTGATTTGAACCTGGGTCCCACACACTGGCCACTAAGTTGTGGAAGTTATAATGTCTCTCAAACCAGAGCAGTAATTTTCTTATTATACCCCCTGATTTCAAGGTCTTTCTGGTTGGTTCTTTAAAGTCAATATTCTTTCCTGTTGCTTTTTGCCTCACTTCAGTCTTCTTGCCCAAAGTTGCATCTTAAAGAAGCTGTTTCTGGCCTCTTAATCATGTGTGCAGCAGGCTGTTTTTACAACAGAATACTCTTCATGTTTCTAATGGTGTTTTTACTTTGTGTGATTAAGATTAAAAAGCCATACCATTTACCATCAAGTTGACCTCAACTCATGGAGACCCCAAGGGGGTTGGAGACTCCATAGGGCTCTCAATGGCTGATTTTTTGGGAAGTCTATCTCCAGATATTTCTTCTAAATCACCTCTGGAGAGGCTTGTAACAGCACCCTTTTGCGTTGAGTGCGTTTAGTGCTTATGCAAACCAAGGACTCCATACTACCGTGGTTATTTAATTTATATTTATATTCATCTTGGGGCTGTAAAGTTGTAAACTACAGGGTCCATGTATGTTTGTTTATTGGCACAGTTCCTAGCCCAAAGTAGGTATTCCTTAAATGCCTATTTAATATGTAAATTATGCCATCACTTATTAGAGGTTAGTCCAGGTTCATAATCTTTTTTTTTTTCTTTTTTATTCTCCATTGTTGTCTAAGAAGAAAAATTGAATTAAGTGGAACTGTAGGATAAGTACTGGACTACTAACTGCAAGCTTGGGGTTCAAATCCACTAGCCACTCCTTCCTTGGAAACCCTAAACAGGATCACTTTGAGTTGGAAATGAATCAATGGCACTTAACAAAGACAACAGAAGAATATGACTTCATTGAATAGAGATGGACTTTGGAGGGCCACCAACCATTGTAATAGCTAAGAATTTCCTGAGGATGTCACAGAATTGTTCTGTTATGCATAAGGTTCCCATGCGTCAGAGTCAACTCAATGAAAACTGTCAATAAGAACAGAGACTCAATTGTGCCTCCTTGGTAGTTACATAAGCCCTATTGAGAATGTGGAGTAGGATTTTATAAAATTATTAAACATTAGTCTCAGTTTTAATTATTGTCAAATGAGTTTAGAACACCTGATATGTAGAGTGGCTGTGAAGATTTATGTTTCAATAGATGCAAAGTTCTAGCATCTTGTTACGTATTCAAATGTGCATACATTACTTGCTAATTAAATATCAGCGGTGATTTCTGTTTTTATAATACACAAATCTGAAAGATGAGACATAAACAAGTTAGAATTTCCTGAAAAGGCATAGAGATATATCCAAGATTTCTGTATTTAATTGAGATGCTTGGCCTTGACAGTTTATTTAGGTTAATTCAATTTTTAGTCTTCAGTTTCGGAATTTCCTTAGGAATGCCTGATAGTGTAACTTAAGCAAAAAGTAAAAGCCCACACCCACAATGTGGGCACATTATTAATTTTAGAGCATAAAATGTCATAGTACAAAGGACACCTATATAGATAGCAAAAATACTCCATGAGGCAGTAAGTAAATTATGTAAAAAGGGTTGAGTCCTATTAAGTTTGAATTCAATGGATTTCATATAAACAGATTTTGAGTCATAGATATTAAAATGTGCCATTTCTGGCATGCTCTCTTCTTTTTAATTAGATAGGCTCAACAAATTGTTTTTTCTCATGGATAATAATTTTTATTAAAGGAAATGCTACAAATGCACATCTCCATGGCAACTAACTAGAATCCCTTGCCAAGTTCTCTTCTACTATGTCTGATTTATCAGCCCCCACATAGTTCACTCTAGCACAAAAGAGAATTGTTGTCTGTTAATTAGGAGAAAGAAATAATTCAGGACTTTATTTGCAATTTGACTTCCTAAAGTATGTATTTACATATGTCCAAATAAAGGTATTGGGAACATGTCTGTTGTCATAAAAATATTTGTAAAGTTCATGATTGGGATTTATTTGTGTCTAAAGTATATATATATATATACAGAGAGAGAGAGAGAGAGAGAGTCCTGATGTGGCACTGTGGGTTAATGTTCCAGACTGCAAATCCATTTGAACTGCAAGGTCGGCAGTTCAAGCTCACTAGCTGCTCTT
>NW_006408564.1:5091059-5092095 GCF_000296735.1 Chrysochloris asiatica | reverse complement strand
TAAACGTACTATATTGTGTTGTTGAAAGTACAGTAAGAGGGGAGAAGTGTTCCCCCTTAACTCCACAGAGCAATTTTCCTGTTTGAAGGAACTGAGTCTGATAACTTCAGGACAATTTCCCTTGTGTATTTTGAAGTCAGTTTGCTCAGAGGTCTTCCAGATCCTGGAACTGGTGCTGGTCTATTGGTGCTGTTGTTAGGTATCCTCAAGTCAGCTCCAGCACATGGCGCTGCATGAGTACCATGCTTGCTTTTTTAAACTGTAAAAAGTTCTTTTGCAGCAGCTTTATGCAACAGAATACACTGTTAGATTTCTTGACTGCTGCTTCCATGGGCATTCATTGTTGATCCAGGAAGAACAAAATCTTTGAAAATTTCACTTTTTCTCCATTTATCCACATATTTTTTTTAATCAATCCAGTTGTAAGGATTTTTGTTTTCTTCACATTCTGGTGTAATTCATATTGAAGATTGTAGTTTTTTACTTCATTTGTAAGTGCTTATTGTTATTTTCAATTAGCTCTGGCAGAGTAGAGGTTACGAATCGGGCTGCTAACCTCAAGGTAGGCAGTTCGAATCTACCAGCTATTCCATGGGAGAAAGGTGAGGCTTTCTGCTCCCGTAAAGCTTTCAAGCCTTGGAAACCCTGTGCAGGGTCACTATGAGTTGGAACCAACTCCATGGTACTTAACAACAACAACATAGTAATTTTCTTCATATAACCCAGCTTCTCAGATTATTTGCTTAGCATATAGGTTGAATAAGTATGGTAAAAGCACACAACCTTGTTGTATACCTTTCTTAATTTTAAACCACTCAGTGTTCCCATGTTCTGTTCAACAACTGCATCTTGGTCCAGGTACAGATTCCTCATGAGCACAATTAAATGTTCCTGAATATTCATACTTCTCAGTGTTGTCCATAGCTTGTCATGATCCATACAACAGAAAGCCTTTGCATAGTCAATAAAGCTCAGGCAAATATCTTTTTGATATTCTCTGCTTTCAGCCAAGATCCATCAGACATTAGCAATGATA
>NW_006408564.1:5088724-5090003 GCF_000296735.1 Chrysochloris asiatica | reverse complement strand
GTTTTGTTCAAATGATTGTGTTTTGACCATATGAATACAATGAAATGTTCTGGAATTCTCATTCTTCATAATGTCCATAGTTTCTTATGACCCACACAATTAATTGTCTCTTTATTCCAACTCATCATGACCCTGTATTGGGGTTTTGAGGCTTTAAAATGCAAGTATTGATTTTTATTGTTAACCTCTCTGAAGATGGGGATATAGTCTCTTGATACTGTATTTGCCTTTACATCTGCAAAATGGTAACATATATCAAAACAGTAGTTTCAGATTGCAGTTTGAGACAAAGATCTGATCAATCAGGCAGCTGTCCTGAATTTCTGACCTCTTGGCTCAAACAGAATTCACCAGAATGTAATTTGTGTAAATTCGGGCCATAAAACCTTATTTTACAATATTTGTTCAAACTTTCTCTCTATGTTTTGGGATCACTGTCTTCTCAGTCAGAAAGAAAGAGCTTAATATTTCTGGCAATAATTAATGGTCCATTTATGGCAGTCTCTCTGATATCTTTATGATTTGATAGATTGAATCATGGAAATTCTATCCGGCCCCAGCTTATGTCACAGAAGAAATTGATTGAAGAATCGGTGAGGATGCATCAGTTTAGTCCCATGTTGTCTGGATCTGATAAGCCCTTCATACATTTTAAGGATCGAATTTCCACAATTGACTTTGCTGTGTTGCCAACTATTTTACATGCTGCAAAATGGAAGCAGTTTACACTTAGTAAAAATGCCATCTAGGAAACAGTAAAACACAATTATGTGGGTAAGCCCTTTTCTTCTTGATCTCCATTTTATCTAGTGGCAACTCACAGTGATTGGAGAATTGAATAGAATTTTACAGAAACTTAAAGTGTATAAGTTTCTAAGAGTAATCTTCAAGCTCTAATCCCTTGTGATGGTGGTGGTGATTACGTGCCGTGGAGTTGGTTCTGACTACTGTGAGCCTGTATAGAGTTTCCAAAGCTGTAAATATTTATAGGAGCAGAAAGCCTCATCTTTCTCCAGCAAAACCAGTAGTACTTGTGAACTGCTGACTGATTAGCAGCCTGACTCGTGACCATTATGCTACTAGAGCTCCTTACTCTCATGCCTAGTCATGTTTTTTACTCCCTTTAAATAAATATGTATTGTGCCAGAGACTCCACTCGACCCTAGAAATATCATGGGGACAAGATAGAAATGATTCCTGATATTAGGTGTATGTGGCTATGATATATCCTCTTGTTTGCTTTTATCAAGTAATTTCACACCATAAGAATCATTTTTTT
>NW_006408564.1:5080345-5088334 GCF_000296735.1 Chrysochloris asiatica | reverse complement strand
GCTTATGCTCTTCTCCCTTGATAGTCCTAGGGTCCTCTGAACCTGGACTGTAAGATTAACTACTGCCCCCTTTTTGTTATAGAACTCCTACTTTTACAGTTGTGACAGTCACAATTAGTCATGATAACAATTATTCAGCCAAGCCTTCCCTAAAAGCCACTCAATTGCTTTCCTGCTTTATCACTCTCATTGTCTTTGAGTGCATTCTCACCATAGTGCTTGAGGTGGGAAAACTTAGACTCATAAGATGGCCATGTGGTCTGGAAGCCCAAGAAATAAACAGTGACCTCTTGGTCCCCTGGTAGGTACCTGGGGACCTGACCTGACAATATTGGAGGGTAGGAGTCAAGGTAGGGGAAACAGAGAGGAGTCTTGCAGATTCTTGAATATTTAAACCCATGTGCATCCATGCATTCAAATCTGTTTTCTACTTGTAAAACTAAAATTATAGGACAGGTAACATCCTCAACAGTGTCTGATAAGTAGAGGGTGCTTCACAGAGATACGTGTTTCATAATGGGCTCATAGTCCTGCATGTTCACTTGAAAGAACAGCTTCAATGGTAGTTGTTCTAAGAAGCCCCCTAGGTGATCTTTGTAGAGTTCAGTCCTATAGCCAGAAAAAAAGGAGTTACAATTTGGCATGCTTTAATCTGCATAAAAAGGAAATACAATTTAAGAGATTAGCTCAGTAGAACTAGCCAAAGAACTCAGGATGCCACTATGTGTATTTTTTCAGTGATTGATTCTCCATACCAATGGGATTTGATGTCTAGGGGTCTCCTTCAGGAACACAGTGGATTTGTTTTCCTAAATGGGTGTTTGCTCTGCGTTTTAGTCTTGGTTGTATCTGGCTTTGTGACCCCATGGTAGTTTTGTTGTCCATGCCCACAGCTGGCAAGACCATGGCTATTTTAATGCCTTTAAATAGCCTGTCTGAACCACAGTCCTTGGATACCAAGAATCAACATTATAAAAGATAATGGGCCCTAATGATGTGGGTTGTTAGGTGGTTAGCTGACTTATAGAGGTTCCTGTTACTGGGCTAGAGTTTGGATAGACATTAATCAGATGCTTGGATAATTGGGGTCTTACTCAGAATGCAGTGTACTCCAGTGACCCAAATTTTAAAAGACGGTTTCCTTTTCTAAGGTAGCACCCTGGACTTGAGTACAAAAATTTGTAGACAGTTTTAATGAGGAAAGTTTCCATAGCAATCATTAGTATTGTCATATGTGGCTACGGATCCAAGGACCTGCCTGCTCTGATCAAAGATTTAGCTGTCTATGGACTGAAAAATTAAGTGAAAAAGCAGATAATAGAAACAAACAAAAGAAAACACAAAACCTTACTACAATATTGTTGTTATTGTTTTCATTAAGCACTGTCTAGTTGGTTCCAACTCATAGCAGCACTGTTTAGGGTTTCCGATGAGCGGCTGCTGAGTCTGAACCGCCGACCTTGCATTTCAAATGGACCTTGTGGTCCAGTGCTTATCCTACAGCACCACACCAGGACACCATATATACCCTGCTAATGTGTTCATTAAAGGAGATATTGATACCTGGTGGCAGATAGTAAGGATTGAGTCTGCTGATTTGTTCAAAGAAGTGGGGATGAAAGCAGTTATATTAGGAGAACAGAGAGTTTTATAGAGTGTCAGAAGAGTTTATATGAAAACACTTTAAAAGAAACAGATTTCCTAGACAACCTGAAACCAACTTTGCAGCTTCATAATTAAACACACAGATACACACATACACACAACCCTGCCTTTCCGTAAGACACTTTCTTGCTTAGTACAAATGGTTCTGTTAGGGTCAATGTTGTCTTATTTATGTGACCATGAAAAGTTTTCAATATGTATCTAATTAAATATATATGTCATGTAAAAAAAAAAATCAGGGGAACTAATTACAAACATTTGTGTGTCTCAATAAAAATGAGGCTTTAGAATTAGCAGTTCAAAACTAAAATTAAATTATTCATCTAGTCCGCAAATATGTTTAGAATGCTTACTCTGTTCCAGGCAACTTGTTGGGAGACGGGACCACCTTTGTCCTCATGGTGTGTACCTCCACCTGACTGATATGCTCCAGGCTGTATTGTGAGTGCCTCCCCAGACCGTTAACGTATTATCAATTAGCTTGCTCTGTGTGTTAGTCTACGTGCTTATGGTGAGATAGGATTCATTTAGCACTCACCAAGTTCCTTCCTCAAGAAGAGCTTTGATGCATTAGACAATAATGACTGGAGACAAGAAGAGTTGTAGGATGACATCAAGGATATCATACAGGAAGAAAACAAAAGGTCATTAAAAATATTGAAAACCAAGAAAGAAATAAAAGATAAAAATGGATGTCAGAAGAGACTCTGAAACTTGCTTTTCAGTGTAGAGAAACTAAAGCAAATGAAGAAATGAGGAAGTAAAGTAGCTGAACAGTAAATTTTAAAGAGCAGCTCGGGAAGACAAAGTAATGAAATGTGCAAGGACCTAGACTTCGAAAACCGAAAGGGAAGGACATGTTCATTTCTCAAACTGAAAGAACTGAAGAAAAAGTTCAAGCCTAGACTTGTAATATTGAAGGAGTCTATGGGCAAATTATTGATGATGCAGAAAGCATCAAAAGAAGTTGGCAAAAAAAAAAAAAAAAAAAAATAGCATCACTGTTCCAAAAAGAAATGGCCAGTGTTCACCCATTTCAAGATTTAGCATTTGATCAAAAGCAGATTGTATTGAAGGAAGAAGTTCAAACAGTGCTGAAGGCATTGATGAAAAACAAGGCTCCAGGAACTGACAGAATACAAACTGAAATCTTTCAATGCGAAGACAGCTTTCTCACCAACCAACTGGAAGATATCCATATTTGTGCCCATTCCAAGGAGAGGTGGCCTAACAGAATCATTTAACAATATCATTAATATCAGATGCAAGTAAAGTTTTGCTAAAGATAATTTTTTAAATGGTACATTGACAAGGAACTGTTAGAAATTGAAGCCGGGTTCAGAAGAGGATGTTGAACTAGGGATATCATTACTGATGTCAGATGGATCGTGGCTGAAAGCAGAGAATATCAGAAAAATGTTTATTGTCTTGTGCTTTATTGACTATGCAAAGGCTTTCAACTGTGTGGATCATGACAAACTACGGATAACACTGCAAAGAATGGGTATTCCAGAGCACTTAATCGTGTATGTAGACCAAGAGGCAGTTGATAGAACAAATCAAGATGATAGTGAAATGGTTTAAAATCAGGAAAGGTGTGCACCAGGATTTTATCCTTTCACCATACTTATAAAGTCTGTATATTGAGCAAATAATCTGAGAAACTGAATTATATAAAGAAGAACAGAATAACATGACATCAGAAATCTAGGAAGGCACATTTACAACCTGTGATATATTGATAAGGAACCACTGAATATGCTTCAGATGGAATAAAATTCACATTTTCTTATCTTCATTGTACAAGGAGTCTTCACAAAGCTAATGGCAAAATGCTGTTCTTTTAATTCCATTTTTTTCACAAACTTTTTGATACAATCTTGCTTTTTGGAAGTGAAGAGGACTTAAAATACTTATTGATAAAGATAAAAAACTGCATCTTAATGTAAACAAAAATACTCACAACTGGACCAGTAAATAACATCATGATAAAATTTGAGAAAAGAAAACTGAAGTTATCAAAGACTTCAGTTTGCTTGGATCCATAATCAACAATCATGGAAGCAGCAGTCAAGAAATCAAATGACCTCTTGCTTTAGGCACATTTGTGTCACAAAATCTCTTTAAAGTGTTGAAGAGTAAAGATGTCAGTTTGAGGACTAAGGTGTGCCTGACCTAAGCCGTGTTATTTTCAATAGCCTCTCATGCATGCAAAAGTTGGACAGTGAGTAAGGAAGACCTTAAGAAGAATTGATGCATTTGAGTTATGGTGTTGGAGGAGAATATTGAAAGTGCCATGAACTTCCAAAAGAAGTACAGCCAGAGTGCTCCCTGGAAACCAGGATGGCCAGACTTCATCTCTAATACTTTGTACGTATTTTCAGGAGTGACCAGTCCCTAGAGAAGGACATCACACTTGGTAAATTAAAGTGTCAGTGAAAAAACAGAAGACTCCCAATGAAATGGATTGGCATAGTGGCAGCAGCAATCGACTCAGTGTAACAACAATTATGCGGATGGCTCAGGACTGGGCAGTGTTTCATTCCATTGTGCATGGGGTCGCTGTGAGTCAGCACTTGCTCACCAACACCTAACAGCAACCACCGGCACCTTACTTCTTCACTTATATTGTCTCGTTGAGCCCCTTGTATATAAATATTATTTTATTTCCAGTATTTCAATTTCATCTGTGTATTTTCTGCTTTTAGTGTGCTTCCGTTTAAGAGACTAGTCACAAAATACTTGTGATTATTCAAGGATACTCAATCCCTAATTTATCATAAATATGAGGGGGTTTCAAAATGTTTGTGAAAAAAAATGGAACTAAAAGATAATGGAATTTTTCCATGATCTTTCTGAAGAAGTGAAGACCTGTTGTGCAATGAAGATAAGAAAATGTATATTTTATCATATCTGAAGTATTTTTAGTTCGTACCTTATCAAGTTTTTTAAAAAGTTTGGGAAATTTTTAAAGAAATTTCTGTAAGATTATAGACAATTAGAGAATATGCCATAACTTGCTAATTGAGTTTTTCTTATACTCTACAAGTAAGGAATAATTCTTCCTAATTGGGATGAGTAAGACTTAATTGCAACCCTTTTAGGCCAGAGGTCTACAACTACAGAATTAGCCAGAAAAATCTGGCCTCTTACAGCTTCCACAAATAGCTCTCAGAGTTATTTTAAGGTCAGAGCCTGTCAGACCACTGCCCATCTCTCAAGCACTCCATGACAGCTTAATCAAGTCAAGAAGGAGATGCTGGGTGATCACATTCTTGATGGTCTCAGATAAAGCTGATAATGGACAGAAATGTTTTCCCAAAGAGGTTTAGGTTTCAGTTGCACAAAGAGGCTTCTACATTGTCTTTCAGGAAACATGAGCCAGGTAAAATACTAACTTGTCTTTTGCCCAAGAGCTTTCTTAGCTTGAAGGTCCAAGATTCTTTGGAAATTACCCAACGTGTGATTTCAATGTTGTTGGTTGTGGAATGCATTTTATTTTTTCTGCAGGAATTAATACGACTGGTAGCTTCATAAAAGCTTGAGTTTAGAGACAATCTAATTTCTGAATTGTCTATTTTGGTGGCCAACTGTTGTTTGCTCTAGATAGCAGTACAATTACATATTAATTCTTTTGTCAGGACATTTCTGAAGACTTTATATAATTATACAAAATAATTACAATCAGATTCTGGGATTTTAATTTACTTTTATGGCTTTTTATAAAAGTGAATAATGTTTTTAGGCTAATTAAGAGAAACCAGTTTCCATCTTCAATATGAGTCATTTTTATGACCTGCTAAAATGCAATATAATTTGTAAATAAGTCAACTTGAAATTTCAAAATCCAAGTGGAGCTTTCACCTGAGAACATTCTTGCATATAAAATGGTTATTAGGGAGAGTGATTGCAGACTCTGGATGTTGCCAGCAGGCTAAAATCTTTTGCTCTACTCAGATAGCATGTGGTATCCTGCCTAATGGTGGAATCTGAAGACGGCCAAACCAGCAATCTAACAAGTATTTTGATCCAGATATTGGAAGAAGTTATGTTTTTGCAATTGGATTCCTAGTTAATGTTCGCATTAGCTTCTCGTGTGGTCAGGTATGTTAGCAAAGCATCTTTTCTGAAAGCCTACCAGGGAACAGGCTTCCAGAAGTATCACAAAGGGAGTAATGATAATTCTGTTTGCTTAGTATGTAATAGATGATCAAGAAATGTTTGTTGACTTTAATCGAAGCCTCCAGGAATGGAAAGCTAGATTACATGTTAAGGGGATGGGCATGAGAGGGTGAAAGGGAAAAAGAGTAAATTAGGCAGAAAGACTGGGGAGTGTTAAGGTGCAGAGGAAGGAAGCAAAATGAGTGACAGGAACTTTGAGAAGTAGCTTCCTGTTAGAGAGGTGCTGAACAAGATGAGGTAACATGAGTAAGACACTTACACAGAGTCTGGTACACAGTAAGTACACATTAAATGATAGCTCAACAATGAAAACTATGTCCCATGGTGGTGTTTATAATAACTAGCACTTAGAAAACGATGGGGATGGGGATCTCTGATCTGTAGTTTTTGTGAATTTCTGTGGTTGACTACAAACTACCAGTGGGGCACTATTGAGCATGGAGTTGGGAAAAGATGCACACAATGGACTCCCAACCTCTTATGAGTTTTCTGTAGCACACCACTGATTACTTCCCTCTTTTGTGTACTGCTTGAGGTCTCTTCATTATCTGTGGGCTGTTACCCTCTAGTCACCTTGGCCAAAGCAGAAGAAAATTAACCCTGGCTCTGAAAGACAAGTGGTATTAATGTATTTGAAATGATTGCTAGGTCCTGTGATACGAATTTTGCTTGGAGGAATTTCCAGACTCACACCATTGACCCAGAACCACTGGAAGTTTTAGACTGAGGATAGGAGTACTCTTTTGGATTCTCAACTTGGTGAGGGTGGCCCTAGTGGGAGGAACTGACTTATGTGAGTAACTTGTTACAGATGGAAAGAAAGTTCCTGATAATTTTGTTAGTAAAAAGATACTAGGTTATTTGTTTTGTTTTTTCCAATTATTTTAAATTGTGAGAAGTTGAGTAGTCAAAGTGTGGAGAGAAAGAACTGAAGTGAACAGTCCATGATTCCAGGATGGAGGAGAGTAGAAAGCGAGGACACAGTAGTTATGAAATCTGGGGGAGGTGTGGGGTTTGTGTGTGTGTGGGGGGATATGAGCAGAGTGATAATAATGAGGAAGCCTCACAGATGTAGCTGCATGTGGCCTTGTGTTGGCTGGTGTGCATACATTATATTCTTTATTTTTCATGATAACCTTGAGACTAACTCAACTCAATCTTCTTAGTTATTCAAGCAGGAAATTTCAAAGCATTCTTGATTCGTCCTTTTTCTTTCTCCCCCTTTCTCCCTCTGTTGTTGTTGTTGTTGTTAAGTGCCATCGAGTCGGTTCCGACCCATAGTGACCCTGTACAGGGTTTCCGAGGGTGTAAATCTTTACGGGAGTAGAAAGCCTCATCTTTCTCCCGCGGAGCGGCTGGTAGTTTCGAACCGCTGACCTTAAGGTTCGCAGCCTGATTCGTAACCACTACGCTACCAGAGCTCCTTATGTCCTATTAATAACCAAGTCCTGATGATTATGCCACCAGTTATTTTTCAGAAGAATTTTACTCCTCTCTGGCTGTCCTACCCCTAGCCCCACCTTATCTAGACCACTGTAATCACTAATTTCTTATTTAGTGCCCTGTCTTAGGCTCGCTTCTTTAGAGAACCAAAACCAGTGAAACACATTATCTGTCTGTGTAAAGTAAATTTTATATCAAGGAAATGGCTAACACAGTTGGAGAGGTGGGAGAGTCCCAAATCTGAGTCAGACGAACCAAGATTGGCAGGTCATATGGCAAGCAGGTCTATGGTTGTTGTTGTTATGTGCCGTGGAGTTGGTTCCGACTCATAGCGACTCTGTACAGGCTATAAATCTTTAGGGGAGCAGAAAGCCTCATCTTTCTCCCGTGGAACAGCTGATAGTTTCAAACTGCTGACCTTGTGGTTCGCAGCCTGATTCGTAACTACTACGCTGCTAGAAACAGGCCACACCCCAGAGAAAGCTTCCCTTCATTTGATTGGCTACTCATAGCTCTTTACGTTTTTTTGGTTTTCTTCTTGGGGGATAACTACATCTCATTTGTCAAATGACTGACAATGCTGATGAAGTCAAGTTGACACATAGACTGAACTATCACTTGCCCTTAAGTACACAGCTGCTCTTTCCCACCCATTTTCCACATGACAGTCAGAATGCTGCCTTTTTTTTTTTTTTTTTT
>NW_006408564.1:5067952-5072319 GCF_000296735.1 Chrysochloris asiatica | reverse complement strand
GGTCTAATGCACTTGACTGCAGGTTAGTTTGAACTGCAAGGTGGGCAGTCCAAATTTACCAGCTTCTCCTTGGAAACCTTATAGATGGTTGCTATGCATCAGAACTGATTGGAAGGCACTTAACATGTGCCTCGTTTTAACATGTCTGAACAGGATCTAGTAAGAATGATAATACATCAGTTTGAAAAGAGCACCTATCAGAGCAACATGACAGCTGCTAAAATTGAAACAAGAGCAAATATTACAGTTATGGTGAAGTTTGCATGGAAGAATGATTGAATCATGTATGCTCTGAAAAAAGCTTTTGAGGACAATATCCCAAAGAAATCAGCAGTTTACAAATGGAACACCCACTTTTAAAAAGCGGAGATATGATGTTGAAGATGAATCTTGCAACAGCAGGCCATCCACTTTGATTTGCAATGATATCATCTTGTTCATGCCGTAATTGAAGAAGACTGGTGATTAACAGCAGAGACATTGGCCAACATCATAGATAGCTCCATTGATTGAGCTTACTCCTATCTGAATGAAAAATTAAAGTAAAGGATGTTTTCTGCTTGAGATTGCCAAAACAGTTGCATGCAGATTAGCTGCATACAAGATCAGAGCTTTCGATGGAATTTTTTTAAAAATTGGAATGAAGATTTTTTAATTTCGATGAAATTTTTTAAAAATTGGGAAGCATTTCTTGAAAGAACTGTAACAGGAGATAAAGCATGGCTTTACCAGCCTGATCCTAAAGACAAAGCACAATCAAAGCAATGGGTCGCTACCAAGAGGTGGAAGTGGTCCAGTTAAAGCAAAAGTGGACCAATCAAGAGCAAAGTTCATGCCAAAAGTCAGTTTTTCTTTTTTAATATTCAAGGCCTTTTGTTTATTGACTTTTGGGGGGATGAAAAAATGATAACATGTGCTCTCTATCATAGGACAATATTATTAATATCTATGTAACTAAAATTTTGCTTAAGATAATTCAGCAACAACTGTCACAGTGTATTGACAGTGAACTGCCAGAGGTTCCAGCCAGATTCAAGTGAAAACATGGAATGAGGGATATCATTACTGACATCAAAGGGACCTTGATTAAAAGCAGAACACATCAGAAAGATGTTTACCTGTGCTTTATTGACTATGCAAATGCTTTTGACAGTGTAGATCATGACAAGCTATGGACAACATTATAGAGAATGACTATTCCAAAATTAATTGTGCTCATGAAAAACCTGTACATAGACCAAGAAGCAATTGTTTTCACAGATTAAAGGGGACACTGAATGTTTTAAAATTCAGTAAGGTGTGCCCCATGGTTGTATTCTTTCACCATACTTATTCAGTCTATAAGCTGAGTACAGTCTGAGAAACTGGATTATATGAAGAAAAATGTGGCATCAGGATTGGAAGAATAGTCATTAATGACCTGTGACATGCACATGATACAACCTTGCTTGCTGAAAGCAAAAATGGCTTAAAATACTTCCTGATGAACATCAAAGGCCAAAACCTTAAGTGTGGGTTGCACATTAATGTGTAGAAAACAAAAATCTTCACAGCTGGACCAGTATATAACATCATGATAAATGGAGAAGAGACTGAAATTGCCAAAGATTTCATTGTGCTTGGATCCACAGTCAACACTAATGGAAGCAGCAGTGGAGAAATCAAATGAGGTATTACACTAGTCAAAAGCTTCTGCACAAGACCTCTTTAAAATGTTCAGGAGCAAACATTTCTGTTTGAGGACTAAGGTGCCCCTCCCTCAATCCATGGTATTTTCAGTAGCTTTATATGCATATGAAAGTTGAACAGTGAAGCAGGAAGACCATAGAATTGATGCATTTGAGTTAAGGTATTGGAGGAGAATAATGAAAGTACCATGAACTGTTAGAAGATACAAATCTATGTTGGAAGAAGTATAGCCAGAACACTCCTTAGAAGTCAGAATGGTGAGATTTTGTTTTTTATACTTCAGACATATTATCAAGAAGGATCAGTTCCTGAAGAAGGACATTATGCTAGGTAAAATAGTGGATTATTAGAAAAGAGGAAGATCCCCAAAGAGATGCATTGGCACAGTGGCAGCAGCAGTAGGCTGAAGCTTAACAATGATTGTGAGAATGGCGCAGGATCGGCAATGGTCATTCTGTTGCACATAGGGGCATTATGAGTCTGAACCAATTTGCGAACACCTGAGAACAACATCAATAACAGGAACAAAAGAGAAAGAAGAAAACCAGTGTTGTAGAAAAGAAATTAGTTTCCAGGGTTAATAGACTTTATGGGTCACAATGTCATCTTCCTTCAGACCAGAAGTGGAGTCAGATTCATGAACTAGATGTTGCTGGGCTACTACTACCAACCATTCTAATCAGTGCCACAGTAGATGGATGCTGATCGAATAGGAAGAAATGCAGACGAGAATTAAAATTCTTAAAAGGCCCAGGCCTATTTTTCCAGTTGAGTGATTGGTGCCAACTTTGTGGTTCAAACCGACTTTGCAGTCCAGCTCATTGACCCACAGTGCCACACCAGGACAAGCAATAGAGGGGTGCTTTAGCTACAGAGAATTTATCAATAATAGTAAGCTGAATAAAAACTAATTAGCTTTTATTATTACAGTGCTCTAACATTTCTAAACAATGTCTGTGATGAACTACTCATCCTTATGGTGTGGACAACTCCTACTGAGCCTTCTAACTCCTTTGGTCAACCATTGCCCTGTTGGTTAAGGTCATACACAAGCCATACAAAGTACAGCACACTTCTTCAGAGCAGATAGTATTGTGATTGTTGTTGTTGTTGTTGTGTGCTGGCAATAGGTTCCAACTCATTGCAACTGTTTGTAGTTTTGTTAAGACTGGCCAGCGGGCTTGAATTTATTATTAGCATCCAGTGCTTATCCTATAGTGCCATACCAGGACTCTTAGGTATATTATTATACTAATTTAATTAAATATTTCCACTTCACACATGCAGACACACATACACACATGTGTGGTAGAAAGTTCTAGAAGGCATGTCTGTATCAGACTGTTTACAGCAGTTCTGATAGTGGGGTTACAGGTATTCTTATCTCTTCCCAAACATTATTTTAAAAAGAACACAAAAATACTACCCACCCTTTTTTGTTTTGTAGTGAACATGTGTGACTTTAATTTCTTAACTGTGTGCCCTTCTCCATCAGAAGCTTGGTTATAAACCTTTGTCTCCATAGCCATACCATCACACCATGTAGTGAGACATATGTACAAAAGTCAGGTGCCTGATCAAAAGCTGTCTCTCCTCCAAGTTGGGTGACCTCAGGACAGTCCTTCATCTTCAGGTTTGTGCTTTAAAATGAGAATAATGCCGGGGTCCTTGTGAGGAATAGTGTGTGTGCTCCTGGCATTGGGTCTGGCATATAATAAGGGTTCTGTGAAGAGCAGCTGGTGTTCTATTCCTAGAGGTATCATTGCAGCCTGCTCATCCTTACATCCACCTTCTCTGCACCTTCACAGTCTCCCTTCTGTCCAGGCCTCCATTTTCTCTGTAATTGGAATAGCCCCTGTGATCCTCCTTTATCAAGCTCCTTACCCATCTGGTTGCTGCCTGGTTCATCATCACTGAGCAAATCTCTGACCTTGTGATTCCTGAAGCCCAGAAACTAAGCCTGCATGACAGTCTGGATTTAATACTAATGCTAATTGGCCACCCTTTACCACTACTGTACTCCTATGTTTTCCCCTGTACCAGCTAAATCCCTGTACTGGTGGTTCATTGTGCTTTTCTGAAAAACTGATCAAATGACCTCATGTTCCTCTGAGGCTATTGTGAGGGTCAGATGAGATACTGTCCGTGAAAGGACTATTCACTGTAAAAGTTAAGTGCAGTACACAGCCTTGTGGCTGTCGGCTGTGCTGTGTGTTTGTTTCCTAGGGTTGACAGAACAAATCACCATAAACTTGGTGACTTAAAAAACAGCACCAAGTTGTTTTCTCATAGTTCTGGAGGCTGGATATTGAAATCAATTGTTAGAATGACTACACTCTCTCAGAACGCTCTAGGGGGTATTCCATTCCTGGTATATTTCACATTCTGGTGTCCCCTGGCTTTCCTTGGCTTGTGATCTTATCTCTTTAGTCTCTGCCTCTTTTTTCACATCACAATCTCCTTTCTTTGTGTCTTAAATCTTTCTCTGTCTTTCTCTTATAAGGGCATTTGCCATTGGATTTAGAGTTTATCTAGGTAACCTATCTCTAAATCCTTAATTAATTCTAGGCAATTTAGAAAGTTGAAATTCACAAGAAATGAACTTGAAAATTACACATGATCTTGCATATAACTAATCCCTGGTGGTGTGTTGATACGTATTCCTTCAGTCCTTGTTT
>NW_006408564.1:5059361-5067825 GCF_000296735.1 Chrysochloris asiatica | reverse complement strand
TTCCCATTTAATAGTTTTTATACATATTAGTCCACAAGAATTGTTACTGTTTTCACAATGTGTATTATCATTCTTTCATTCTATTGGTTTTATTTCAGTCTAGCTCTCTTTCTTCCCCTCTGTGCCTTCTCATCTTTGTTTTTGGTGTGTGTGCTGTTTCATAGTCTACTCTTTTCATTTAGCCTACTGTGAACCATTTCCCTACATTAGTGAATTTTATTCCTCAACATCATTGATACTTACTGTCAGTCCATTGCATACTAGTTTAATAGAAATTGTTGAACAACTATATACCAAAAATAATCAAAGGGGGGGATAGGTAGTTTTATAAGTTAGATCAAAGTCACTTCTGTTTTTGAGGCCCCTTTGGCCAGTTTAGTGGGGAGATTAGGACACAATACCAAATGGATGTGTTTCTTAGTTTTCCTGGACCCTACCTTCCAAACACTCTAATTTTCCACTGGATCATGGGTGAGGCCAATGGGTCACCTTCTTTAGTGTCAATTCCATCTTGAGTCAGGACTCTGTTGCCTCCATCTCATTAAAGGAAATTCTCCTGGTCAGATAATGATGATTACTACTCTTACCTGGCTCCCAGGCTAGAGCCCTGGCTCACACAAAAACAGAGTCTGTGTTCAGGTCTGGGTTGAGATCACCTCAGCTGCTTACTAGCCTGGTGACTTGAATTCTGATCTTCAGTTTCCTCATTTGTTAAATGAGGACAATACATCCCTCAGATTGTTGATAGAAGAGTTAAACTTTGCTTTAAATCTCTTCTGGAACAATAAGGGTTAGAAATATTATTTATATTCTTATAAATAAGATCAGTTACAGCACCTCTCACAGAGTTATTTATTTATTTATTTATTAATCACTTACCTCGTGCGACAATCTATGTACCAGGCCCCATTCTTAGCACCTTACAAAACACTAGCCTAATCTGAAACCTCAGTGAGACTTAAGAAGGTCATCTGAATTTAGCAGATGGTGATGAGTGCCCACCTTAAACAGGACAATGGAGTTACATCAAGGGTCAGGATTTCACTTTCTAGCTAGCCTCCTGGGACTCCCATGGGACACACAGTTATACACACAGACACACATACAGTGAACTGTGGTGGGTAAAGGTGGTTAGTGGCTAAAAGCACCGACTGGGAATTGGTTCTGAACTGTGTTATCTTGTGTAAGTCATTCAGTTTCCTTGTGTGTAAGATGGGACTGATTTTGAAGATTAAAGGATATAAAATGGTTGAACACGTTAGCTGGTATTGGGATCTATCTTAAAAAGTTGACTATTATTGCTCATGTTTGAATGGAAGTATTCATGGATACGTTTGTCTGTAGGCTGTGCGGTAGGGGGGATTTAAGCAGGGTCCTTGAAAGCTTGCAGTGAAGGAATGGCTTGTAGACAGACAGGACAGCCTAGGGAATTGGGACCCTGGAGCTGTGCTGTGGGAGTGTGAATGGACTACTGTGGCAGCACTGGGGGCACTGGGACCCAGTGTTATAGTGTGTTGGGGAATCATATTAGGATAATGTGTAACTTCTTTATGGGGGTTCTGTCTAGGGTTTGAGACCAAGTTGTCATCTTCTTCATCCAATTGTCTGCTCATCTACCCATTTGTCCGTTCCTGTGTACCACAGCTGAGCACTTACATAAACCACTGGGTCTCAGTCCTCTCATCTTTAGAATGGGGATAATCATAGGCCCTCATCATAGGGTTATGTGAGAAGAAGTATGAAGAGGGCTTAGCATGGCTCTGACCCTGGCAATGGATGTTGGTGTGGATGTTTCAGTTATGCTTTGGAGGATGTGTCAGATTCTTGGGGACTAGATCAGCAGAAGAGTCTGATCTCAGACAGTTTGCTGTGTGGCTTCCCCAGGTCTAGTTCCTAATTCAGGACCCTACTTCACTTCCTCCTAGACTAGGACCTGGGGTGTTCTTTCCAGACCTCAGGACTAGCTTTTTCTCCAGTCTCTGCCTACCTGCTCCTTGCTACCAGCTTACCAGGCAAGGTCACTGTCAAGGCCTCCCATTGCACAGCAATGATTGAAATTTAACGCCACCTCTGACGCATCAGTGTTTGTTGCCTGCTATGCATCTCTAAGTGGACTGACCATCTGCCATCTGGGAGCACTCTTTCCCCATCTAGGATTTGTGCCCCCTCCCCAGCTCCCTCTTTTTTCTCCATTGACTGACTTATCTCAATGTCCTTTGGACTCCAAATTGTGATGAGTAAATTCACTTTTCGTAATATCTGCTTCTGGGAAGTCAAAGTATTACATATGAGTTAAATAGCTAACATTTATTAAACTGTGTACTAGGTACTCCTGTAGGCACTATTGCAAGGTGGCATTACACCCATTAACTCAGTTCATCCTCAGAACCTAGTGGGCTGGGCAGAGTTGCTTCCTATTTAGTGGTGAGGTCATGAAGCACAGAAAGGTCTGAGACTCTCTCTGCTCAGAGTTACACAGCTGGTTGTGGTATACCTAGAAGAGACTTGCAAATCAAATGTCCAAAATTTAGTTATTATATGTTATACAAGAGAAAGCAGACACACTATTCCAAAAGTTGTAAAATAATATTTTAAAATTCCAAATTACTTTTCATCTATTAGACCCAGTCTTCAGAGGTCTTGGTTTGATAGCATTATTTGATGCAGTTACCTGGCTGAAGTGACAGATTCACATTAAGGATGAGTCATTTGAACTGTACAATGCACTAGTTTTACCTTGCTCCAGCCCTTCTGCTTCAGTTTTTCATGAATTTACTAAAATAATTTGAGCAAATAGGATAAAATAGTGAAGAGTTGCACAGAAAGTGCTGTAAAGACCAAGTGGTGAATTTGTTGGGCAGGTCTAAGGTTGACTGACAGGCAGCACCAACAGATTTTGTTCACCACATGACCCCTCAAAGCTCTGATTCAGGGAATGGATGTTGGCTTCAAAGTTTCCATCTCTGGTGCCCACAAACCAAAAGTCCCATGCTGGAAGATGAGGACCACCTTGCGTAAGTCAGAGCTGCTTCTTGGAGGTGTGGTCAAACTTCAGCCTAGTGACCCATATTAGGAGTTTTATGCTGCAAATGAAAAGCTGGGCTGGATAGCATTATCAGTGCTTTCAGTTCTATGGGTCCTGGGGGTGGGATTTGTCACAGGTTTGTTCATGTGAGATCTCTGATACACCTTTTGTTCTGATTCTGGAGAGTCTTGGTTTGAGGCAGAACAACATGGGACCACAGCTGCTGGGAAGACTGAACCCATTTTCACCTGTTGGAGTACATGTGTAAGGCTAGATGCCATGGACTATACCATAGTCAAGCTGGGCATCACTTTCAAGACAGGGCTTAGAAACTGGAGTTTGTACAGAGGAGGATCTCTTGCTTTCTATTAAGAAAGACGGATAGTAATATTTCTCATAGCAACATCTCCCATAGAAAAGAAAAGTTCTGAGGTGTGTATGAAAGGTAGACTGTCTTCTCATATATGGAGGACCATCTTGTAAAAAGAGAAGTCAGTTTGTTCTTTGGAAGCCATACAGGATAGATGTGGAGAGCTAGTTTGAGTTCTGGAGAATGACAAATGTGTGTTTGAATCTCAGCTGTGCATCTCAGCGTTCTGACCCTTATGTGACTCTGTCATCCTTTCAGAGTCTCAAGTATCCTCTTGAAAAGTAGGCATATGATCAGTGCTACTTTCCAGGTTGGAGTGAGGGTTAGGTATTGTACATCAAGTACTTAGCACAATGCTTGGGTCAAGGCAAAGCCTCAGTGATAACCGTAGCATGATAATGGGTGTTATTATTACATTCTTTACAATGAAAAACCAGATCTAAGGGAGGAGATTTAGAGTGAGCAGATTGTGACTCAATGTATGTAAGAGTTCCCACTCTCAGAACTGTTTCATGCAGATGTGGCTTCCTGGATACTAAAATTGTTCCATCTTCAGTTTAGTGACTCCATCAAGGACATGAGGGGATTCATATTGTCAGCAAGAAGCAGGACTAGGCAGTTTCTTCATTGCATCCCAATTCTGTGAGCCTTCAGTGATTTGCACTATACAGTTTTATTACAGATGGGTGTTTGGAATGAAAATCTTCATTAAAAGAAAGATAAAACCACTTTCTGTAAAGATCTCACCACTGCATCAGCTCCACTGTGTTCACTTGTTGTCTGAAGTGTGGCACTTGCCCCACCAGAAGAGCTGTCTGCGTGGGCACCGCCCTCTGCTCCTGAGATCTGCAGCCATCTGGACCATGGGCGTGTGCAGAGAACATGCTGTTGATTCATATGCCATCCCCTGCTGGCATCTCTAAAATGGGCCCTCTGGCTGGAGCTGGGAAAAACCTCCCTCTCTCACACCTTCCCCAAGTACTCAAGAGAGAAAGGGGAAGGAGGAGACATGTGGAAAGATCCAGGAACAGGGAACGATAGTGTGTGGTCCCATAGGCTTCCTTCTGTCTGGTTTTGGAGTCTGTGACTAGAAATGAGAGAGCTGGAATGAAGGTTCTCTGATGGTCTTCTGAGTTTTGGCAGTGAACTGAATGGAGGACCTCTAGGCTTCTTTCTCCCTCTATCACCCCGTTAGGCAGAATGACTCCACTTTTTCCACTTCCTGTTTCCTCTTCCTGGACTGCGGCCCTTGCAGGTGTTTGCATGGCGGCTCCTATTCATTCTTCAGGGGTAACTTTCCAGATTAAAGTCAAGGGAATCATAACAGGGAAAACTCAAGTACCTTGTACATACCTAGAGAGTTGGAAGTTTGATCCCTATTATTCTCCAGGTTGTCATCTTCTTCCTGTTCTTGTTTGTATAGCACTTATCACCTGTACTCATTTGTAATTTCTATTGTTATTTTTACAGACTTCTGACTACCTCCCCTATTAGACAATAAGCTTCATGTTGACAGGGGCCATTCTTTCTTACTTCCTGCATTTCTCCAGGGCCTATCATGCATGCTCTTAGTAATCAACTCACCATAGCAACTAACCAACTAGCTGCCTGCAGTCAGCTCCAACTATGGCAGTTCCATGTGTGTCCAGAATAGAACTGTGCTCCATGGGTATCTACTGTGGGTGTGGGTAGCCAATGACCACTTTTATGGGAAGAGAAGTAGAGCATCAAATTTTTTCTTCTGAGTTGCTTTTGGGTTGATTCGTACTTCCAATCTTTCAGTTAGCAGCTGAGCATTTAACAGTTTTCTCCACTCAGAGACTCACTGACACATACACATGTATATCTGTATCTATATTTGGAGTTGCTGCATGGTTCAAACAATTAAGCATTCAACCACTAGCTGAAAGGTTGGTGGCTTGAATGTTCCACTTCGAAGTCTCACCCTGAAAAACTCAATGGAGCCATTCCTACTCTGAGCACATGAGATCACCATGATTTGAAATTGCTTTGATAGCAACCAGCAACAGCTTATCTATATCTTTATCTGCATCTAGACACAGGAGATACTCAATACATTTTGTCTTCTGTGTGTCATGTGGATTTGTTAGCGGGGAAGAAACCTCTGAAGAGAAATACTACTAAAATCAGATGTTTAAATCCACTTATCTAGGTTTAAATAAATGGAATCGCACCCTCCTTCATGCTGGTTCCGGTCAACTTGGAGTCACGTGCACAGCCTCTGGATTAAGGACAGTAGCAAATGCTGCTGGTACCTCTTAGTCTCCCTCTAACTGGGCAGGTACATCCATTCCTAAGAGATGGAACTGTTGCCAGTGACTCACACGTGTGACCTTTGCTACAGGTGTGCCTTTGGGTGACTAGAGCTTTCACCTGTCTCCTGTGTCCTGCTCAGAAACGTCTGGAAATTCTGACTCCCCATCCTAGGCAGTCCACAGGCAGTGATGGACTGCAGCAGGACTACAAAAGCTGGGCCTCCCTAGCCTCAAGGTGGGACACTCGGCAGCTCCATATCCTGTCTAGGGCTCCCCACAGGTTCAGGTTAGATTTCCTGTGCAAACACATCTGTGCTGTACTTGGTTCTTTAATGGGTTTCCCTAAGAGCCCTCCCTTACGTAATCAATTACTTGTTAAACAAGTCTCAGGCTTTGTCTCAGGCTCTGTCTCTTGGAATCGACCTAAGACATAGAAGTGGGCTGAAGCAGATGACCAGGATGCCGCAGAGAACACCTGGCACCTGGCACCATTTTACATTCCCTCCAGCAATGGATGACGGCTCCAATTTTTCCACATCCTCACCAATGCTTGGTGTTTTGTGTTTTTCTGATCATAGCCATCCTAATATAGGTGAAGTGATGTCTCATTGGATTTGCATTTCCATAATGACTAATAACACTGACCGTCTTTTCATAATTTTGTTAGAATGTGTATATCTTCTTTAGTAAAATGTCTATTCAAATTTTTTGCCCAGTTTTTGATTGGGAAACAGTTTGGTGGTTCCTCAAAAAGTTGAACATTATAATTATATGGCTCTGCAGTTACACTCAAGAGACTTGAAAGCAGGGGCTGGAACAAGTATTTGCACATCAATGGTCATTGCAGTACTATTCACAATAACCCAAAAGTGGAGAAAACCAGAGTGTCCATCAACAGATGAATGCATAAACAAAATGTAGTCTATGCATGCAATGGAATATTCAGACATAATGAGGAATGTAGTCCTGGTTTATCCTACAACATGGATGAAGCTTGAAAATGCATACTGAGTGAAAAAAGTCAGACACAAACGAACATACACTGTATAATCACAGTTACATGAAATATTTAGACTAGGCAAATGTCCAGAGACCAGTTTATTAGTGGTTCCCCGAGGCAGGAGGGAGGGAGACAGGCATCATGATTGTTAAGTGGGAACTGAGTTTCTGTTACTGGTGATGGAAAAACTTGGAAATGGGTAGCAGTGATAGTTGCACAACATGATGAACATAATTAATGTTAATTAATTATTAATGTGAAGGAGCTCTGGTAGTGTAGTGGTTATGTATCAGGCTGTGAACCACAAGGTCAGCAGTTCGAAACTACCAGCTGCTCCGTGGGAGAAAGATGAGGTTTGCTGCTCTGGTAAAGATTTACAGCCTTGGAAACCCTGTACAGGGTCCCTATGAATCGGAACCGACACCACGGCACATAACAACAACAATAACAATTGTTAATGTGAAGTCCTGGTGTGGTACTGTATGGTCAGCACTGGACTGCTAACCGCAAGGTCAGTGATTCAATCTACTGGCTGCTCCTCGTTAATCCTATATTGGTACTCTAGGAGTTGTAACTTACTTGATGGCACTTACCAATAGCAACGACAATAACTGTTAATGTAAACAATGTTGAAATTTCTAATGTTTTGCTACCTCTCGCCCTCTCTCTTTCTGTGTATGTATAGATACATTGTTGTAACTGCCATGGAGTCAGTTCTGACTCAGATACCCTGGAAAGGGTTTCCAGTCTTTGCAAGAGCAGAAAACCTCATCTTTCTCCTGTGGAGTGGCTGGAAGGCTTGAACTGCGGACCTTGTGGTTCGCAGTCCAATGTTTAGCATACAGAGCCATATATGTATATATATTGTTGCTAAGTACCGTTTAGTCAGCTTTGACTCAAAGCGACCCTGTATAGTAGTGTTTCTGAGGAGCAGCTGGCAAGTTTGAACTGCCAACATTGCGGTTCAAATGGACCTTGTGGTCCAGTGATTATCCTGTAACACCACATCAGGGCTCCTTATAAACAGATAGGTATTTACCACAATGTCAACAGGAAGTGGTAGAAATATTTAGACACCCTTTAGAAAGGAAGATTTTAGATAGGAAACTCTCATTGTGGGAGATGTACTCGGTGTTCTTTATGTCCCCAAATGAGCAGAACAGAGACTAGTATACAGAAGGTAGGTTTGTTGTTACTACTCAGGACCGTGGAGTGGGTTACAACACATAGTGACCCTGTGTAGGGTTTCTGAGGAATGACTACTGAGCTGGAACTTCCAACCATGCAGTTCAAACTGATTTTGCAGTCCAGAGCATTAACGCACAGTGCCACACCAGGACCAGGAGGACATATTTCAGCTCAGAGAATGTCATCCAAGGGTGACTGAAAGGTTAACTGTCTCCCATCAAGCTCTCCACAGGCTGCCTTCCCTCAGACCTGCATGTTTCCCTCTCAGTCTCTTCTATAATGTGTCGCTCCCAGCTGATAAAGTCCTATCAAAGAACTGATAAACAAACCAGAATTCAGCATTTCAGATTCAGTTGCTCATTAAAATTCTAGATGTTTGTAGAGCCAGAAAGGATCACAAATAGAGATGAAAAGCAATTGTCATGTTAGTAATGAAGAGTGCAAGTGGACTTAGGTGGAATCCTGAGCCCTATCCAGAACCTTTGGAGGTGGGACATTCCCACTAGAAAGGACAAGCAGACCAGCCTGGAACAGCTAGAGTGACAGAAGATACATCTTCAAAGAAAGAGCATCAGGAAAATGATGATAATAAAAATAAAAATATA
>NW_006408564.1:5033384-5058126 GCF_000296735.1 Chrysochloris asiatica | reverse complement strand
GGCAGCCAGGAGGCAGACTTGCAGAATGTGCCCTTTGTTGGTGTAAATTATTATATCTGCGTGAGTGTTTACAAAAAAAAAAAAAAGTGAAAGTTCAGACATCAGTTCGAGCTCGGTTGTACTCTTAAGTCTTACTAGCTGTGTGATGTTGTGCATGTTACTTAACTCTCTGTGTGAGTGTGTATAGCTTTACCATGGGAGTAGCAACTCCAAACTGTAGGGATAATGTATGAGTCAGGTCAGGTCTAGAAAGCTCAGGGCTTGGTATGATAAGCATTCAAGTAACTGTTATGTTTTGTTACATTTAAGATTTTGTGGTTCTGTATTCTTGTTATGTGCTCCCTCTTCCACTAGCCAATCAATTCTTTGAGAGCTAGGATGGTGTTTTCTTTATCTCTGTGTTGTTTAGCACTCAAATGCATTGTATACCACAGAGTCAATTGCAATTCATAACGACCCTATGTTATTGTGCAATGCCTTTGATTTGGTTCTGACTCATAGTGACCCTGTAAAGCAGGATTGGGGAACCTTTTTTTGCTAAGATTTATAACATCATTCATGGGGCATACAAAATTACCAACTTAAAAATTACCTATCATATTTGTTCAAACATTTAATGAACTCATCCCTAATGTGATGGCTGGAACTGCAGTTGTCTTGGTAGTGCCAGACCAAAAGATTTTGCCCGTGGACCGGAAGTTCCCCACTCCTGCTCTGTAGGGTTTCCAAGGACCGGCTGGTGGGTTTGAACTGTCAACCCTGAGGTTAGCAATCCAGTACTTATTCTATAGCTCCATACCAGGACAGAGGAAAACTGCCCCACAGGGTTTCCAAGGTTGTCATCATTCTAGGAACAGATTATAAAGTCTTTTCTTCTGTAGCACGGCTGGTGGGTTCCAACCTCCCACCTTTCAGTTAGCAGTCAAACACTTCATCATTGTGCCACTAGGGATACTTAGCATATGTTTGGTGCTCAATAAATAATCATCATCTTATCTCCTTGGACTTTGCTAACATGACCACAAAATATTTGGAAAGTGACATTATATCCTGTTAATATCTGTGGTTTCCAGGATCATAGCATCCAAAGGACCAAGACTTAAATCTGTCAAAAATTTTTTAATGGAAATTTAGAAAACAAAGTAAGTTATGAATTAGAATAAACTAAGAGTCAATGCGTATTTGCAGATTCAAGTGGTCTGATCTTAGGCTTGCAGATGTCAACTTTTTGTGCACACTAAAGAATAATTGCTAGTAACTTTGTATCCTACTTATATATATCTATGGAAACTGGGATCCCATTTTTTTTTTTTTTTTTTTCTAGAATTTGAAGGTCTTCTGTGTAAGACTTAGATCACTGTGAGTATCTACTTGGTTTTACAAAGTCTGCCTCTTACCTGCTCCTTCTGTCTTGGCCTTCAAGCATTCTTCTTGTTACTCACTCCTCCCCAGCCATCCTAGGTAGCTCCATGTCCCAACATTGTAGGTATGCGTCTACCTCTTGGATATTTGCAGTGGCTGTTCCTTCTACCTAGAACGCTTTTCCACCAGATAACTGCATGGCCAACTCCCTCTTCTGAGTCTTTGCTTCAACGTTCCCTTCCCAATGAGGCCTACCTTTACTTTGCTGTTGCTATTAAGTGCCGTTGAGTCAGTCCGACCCATAGGGACCCTGAATAGGGTTTCCAAGGAGCAGCTGGTAAGCTTGAACTGCTGACCTTGCAGTTCAAACTGACCTTGCAGCCCAGCACATTAATCTGAAGTGCCACACCAGGACCCTTGTTACTCCATATTAATTGCTTTGTGATGCTCAGTTTTTTCATAGCAATAACATTTTCTAACAAACACATGGTTTAAATATCTATTACACTTATTGTTTATTAGCTTTATCCTCCTGCCAGAACAGCATTTTCCAACCTCTTTTCTTTTATTTCCACCCCCCTCTCGGAGCATTTTTATTAGGTCCCTGAGTGGTGCAAGCTAACGTAAAGGTGGCAGTTTGAACCATAGAATAGTACCACAAGAGAAAGCTCTGGCAATCTTCTTTGTTAAAGATTATAGCTATGAAAACCCTTCTGTTGGTAAGTGCCTTCGAGTCAGTTCCGACCTTTAGTGACCCTGTACAGGATTTCCGAGGCTGTAAATCTTTACGGGAGCAGAATGCCTCATCTTTCTCCCATGGAACGGCTGGTAGTTTCGAACTGCTGGCCTTAAGGTTCACAGCCCAGTTCGTAACCAATATGAAAACCCTTTAGGACAGTTGTATTCTATCATACGTGGGGTCTTCTTGAGTTGGAATTCAATATTTTTGATTGGAAGGAGCGATTTTAGACTTTTTTTTTTCTTAATTGCAACCCAAGAGACAATTAAATACCACTGAAATTCTAAATTTTCCTGCTCCCCTCAAGAATTAGCTTTTGCCCCCTTGAGAGTATGACACTCTTGTGGAAAATGCATTTCCTAGAACATAAGCCCTGTAAAGATGGAGGGTCTATGTATATTTACTGGCACATAGTGACCCTTCAACAAATTGTTGTGAATTAAATTACCCAGCAACAGTGCCTTTATGTTATTTATTAGGCCAAAAGTCTTGGGGTTAACAGTTAACAGTTAATGTGAACAGTTAACATACTCCACTGCTAATCAATAGGTGGGAGGATCAAATTCACCTGAAAAGGAAGTCCAGGTGACCTACATCCCCCAAATCAGCCTCTGAAAAACATATATAGTGTAGTTCTCCTGTAACACATATAAGGACACTATGAGTTATAATCAACTGGATACCAACTGATTTTAGTATCAGACTCCAGAGAATGTGAAAAGGGAAAATATTCTGCCTGTCTGCATTCTGTAATATGCTTCTGTTGTTGTTAGTTCCATTCATAGAGACCGTGTGCACAACAGAACAAAATATTGCCTGGTCCTGCACTAGCCTCACAATTGTTTTTATGCTCCAGCCCATTGCTGCCGCCGCTATGCCAACCCATCGCATTGGGGGGTCTTCCTCTTTTTCTCTAACCTTGCACTTTACCAAGAATGATGTGCTTCTCCAAGGACTGGGCGCTCCTAATAATATGTCTGAAGTATGAGAGACAAAGTCTGTCCATTCTGACTCCTAAGAAGCATTCTGGTTGTATTTCTTCCAAAACATTTGTTTGTCTTTCATCAGTCCATGTCACATTAATATTCTTAAAGAGCAGACACAAAGACACAATCTTTGCCCACAAATAATAAAACCAGAAATTAAAAACAGAAGTGTGGGCAAAGATTGTAGGCTCTATAAGTTGTACTTTTTGGAATCCATCTCAGGTTTATTTGGTGGCCTGGTATATAGTCTAATGTGATGGAGTCATGAAATGGAGGCCTATAGGATCCAAAGTTCAATGTAATTATCTATTCCATCATTTTATTCTTTTCTGAATGCTTGATCTGTCAAAAATTGAGGAAGACATTAATATTCAAGAATATTAAAATCCTCTCACTTTTTTTCATGTGTCTTTGTGTCTGCTCTTTAAGTTTTAATATCTGATGTGGATATCAATGCCAGACAAGTATTTTTTAGGTAAGTTTCTTTAACATGTTTTGGGGGCCCATTTTTAAAAAGATTTGCTAGTCTAGTGCAATTTTACATTTACAGAGAAATTGTGCAGAAAGAAGAGCATTTTCATCGCCCCACTGGGCACCAAACCCAAACCTATTGTTGTCAAGTTGATTCTGATACCTAGCCCCACACAGGACAAAGGAGAACTGCCCCCACTGTGTTCCCAAGGGTGTCATCTTTATGGAAGCAGAGTGCTGCATCTTTCTCCTGGATAGGGCTGGTGGGGTTCGAACTGCGAAACTTTAGTACTGAATTGCTTAACCACTGTGTGTGTCACAAGGGCCTCTCCCCTGCACAGTTTCCCCTATTATTAATGCCTTGCATTCTGTGGTGCATTTGTTACCATTGATGAATCAACATTTATACATTATCATAGTTAAATTCCTTGATTTACTTTAGGGTTCAGTTTTTGTGTTGTATACAACCCTATGGATGTCAACAAAATGCATAATGCCTTGTGTCCACCATTCTAGTATCTTGGAGAATATTTTCACTGCCCTAGAGATGGCTTGTGCTCCACCTGTTTATCTCCTTCCCCTGAACCCTTACAGTAACCACTGATGTTTTCACTGTCTCTACAGTTTTCCCCTTTCCAGAATGTCAAGTAGTTGGAAACATACAGGATAGAATTTTTTTTTTTTTTTTGACCGATTTCTTTCACCTACCATTATACATGTAAGGTTCCTCTATATCTTTTTGTGGAGGCCTGGTGTGGTACCATAGGATAAGCATTTGAATTCTAACCACAATTTTGTCAGCTCGAACCCACAAATTGCTCCTTGGAAACCCTATTCAGGGTTGCTATGATAGGCATCCAGTCAACAGCACGAAACAACAACAACAATATCTTTTTGTAGTTTGAGAACCAATTTCTTTTTATTGCTGAAAATTAGTTTCTTATACAGATATACCACAAGGAGCACACTCTGGTAGTGTAGTGGTTATGAATCGGGCTGCTTACCTCAAGGTCGGCAGTTTGAAACTACCAGCTGTTCTGTCGGACAAAGATGAGGCTTTCTGCTCCCATAAAGATTTACAGCCTTGGAAACCCTGTGCAGGGTCACTGTGAGCCGGAACCGACTCCACGACACATAACAACAACATACAAATATACCACAGTCTGTTTAGCCATTCGCCTATGGAAGGACATACTGGTTGTTGTCTTAATTTGGACAAATAGGAAGAAAGCTGCTGTAAACATTCCAGTGCAGGTTTTTTGTGGACATACATTGCCAACTCAATAAGTAACTAACTACCTAGGAGTGCAATTGCTGGGCCATATGGTTAAGCCTATGGTTAGCTTTGTAAGTTTATTTAACTTTTTAAATACAAAGGACACAAGTGGGACATGGAGGACTGAATCAAAAGAGAAAGACGTAAGTGACTACGTTGTTGTCTGAGACCAGTCTTCAAGAAGTTATTTGGAATAAGTCAAGTTTGAAGCATCAGCCATACAGCCTGGTGCTTAGGGGCAGAGACATTAGAGTCAGACTGCTCAGGGACAGTGCCAAATCTATAGTTCATTCTGTTTCCTTGGATACCGTACTAAGTTCTCTATGCTTCCATTTCAGTGAGTGAATATGGGGATCATATTAGTACAAACCCCAGGGGTTATTGTGACGATTACCCAAGGTCATATTTATAAGATGTTTAGGAGAGTGCTTGGTGGTGGTTGTGGTGGTGTTTTCTTGAGTCAGTTCCAAGTCACACTGATGCTTATTAGGGTTTCTGAGGCTATAAAGCTTTGCAGGAGTCCTGGTGCGGTGCTGTGGGTTAATGCACTAGACAGCAAAGTCATTTTGGATTTCAAGGTCATCAGTTCAAGCTCACCAGCCACTCCGTGGAATCCCTATACAGGGTCACTGTGGGTCAGACCCAACTTGAGGGCTCTTAACAACAACAACAAAGCTTTACAGGAGTCCTGATGTGGTGCCATAGGGTTAGCACTCAACCTCAAGGTTCAAACTCACTAGCTGCTCCTCAGAAACCCCTATACAGGGTCATTATGAGTCAGAACTGACTCAGTGACACTTAGCAAAAACATCAATAACAAACCTTTACAGGAGCAGAAAGCCTTAGCTTTCTTCTGCAAAGTTCCTGGCAGATTTGGACTGCTGAGTTGCAGTTAGTTTCTTAGCATGTAGAAATGTGTAAGTAGCCATGAGCTTCCATTATTTCTCATAATATATATATTTTTTTAGTCAAAAGATGTTAGAACTTACAGGCTGACAAGCACAACGTCATTGTACCATCTCATTTAATCAATCAATATTTATAGAACAACTACTATTGGAAGCACTATGCTTGTTATGGAGTCCTGGTGTGGCATTGCAGGTTAATACAGTGGACTGCAAAGTTGGTTTGAACTGCAAGGTCGGCGGGTCAAGCTCACCAGTCGCTCCTCAGAACCCATAGACAGGGTCTCTATGAGTCTGTGGTTCAGAAATTCAGAAGTCAATTAGCTGAGTAGTTCTTGCTCAGAGTTTGCCATGAGGCTACAGTCAAGATATTGGATAATCTGCAGCCATTTGAGAGTATCCACTTTCAGCTACCTCATTTACATGGCTGTTGGCAGAGGCTTTAGAACCTTGCTGGCCATCATCAGCAGGAGGCCTTAGTGCCCTGCCACATGGACCATCCCTAGGTTGACTTGAATGTTTTCATGGCATGGCAACTGGTCTCCTCCAGAGGGAATGATCCAAGAACTCCTGCCTTGGAAGTCACACATATTACTTCCACCGTATTCAAATTAGTGAAAGTCTAAGTTGTCAAGTCCATTTCCTGCTCAATGGGATGATGTTTGGACTTCATTTTCTCAAAGCCTGACAAATAATTTCTGGACCTAGTTTAGCTATCACATAAGGCAATTCTGTTTTTCCTTAGATTTTTTAGATGAGTATTAAATATATTCGAGACCAGGGGTTGACAATTTTTTTCTGTAGCGTGTCAGATAGTAAATACTTTTTACTTTCTGGTCCATATTGTCTCTGTCACAATTACTCAACTGGTGTGGCGCTGTGAACTAATGCAATGGACTGCAAAATCATTTGAACCACAAGGTCAGCAGTTCAAGCTCACCATCCACTCCTTGGAAACCCTCTACAGGGTCGCTATGGGTTAGAAACAACTTGACCGCACTTAACAACAACAACAACCATTGCAGTGTGAAATTAATCATTGGAAATATATAAATGAATGAGTGTGCTTGCATTTCAGTAAAGCTTTATTTAGAAAAACAGTTGGAGCACTAGGAGGTCTCACACTCCCTCAGATTAAATTTTACTGTGTTGTTTTGTTTGGTGTCATTGAGTCTGTACTGATTCATAATGACCCTCTGTACAATAAAATGAAACATTGCCCAGTCCTGTAGCATTTTCACAATCCCCGCTATCTTTGAGCCCACTATTGCAGCCACTGTATCAAACCATCTCATTGAGGATCTTCCTCTTTTTCGCTGACTCTCTACCAAGCACAATGTCCTGATAAAATGTCCAATGTATGTAAAACCAAGTCTTGTAATTCTTGCTTCTAAGGAACACTCTGCACTTCCTCCAACACAGATGTGTTCACTCTCTGGCTGTCCATGTTATAGCCAATGTCAAGAGAGTTTTACTCATGCCATCCACCATAACTTCTCCACTAATGTTCAAAACTGCATACTCGATTACTAAGTCTTGTAGTCTGTTCTCTGATCTTGCTCTACTGAACGTTCAGCTGCAGTTATCACAGTGGTCACTTCCTCATCCAGAACAAACTTTACTCCCTTCATTTTCAGGAGATTCCACTTCTGGGTTTCCTCCTGTACTTTCATAGATCCTTTGCTGTTTTCTCCTCATGCCCTAGGCCTCTAAATGCTAGAGTACCCTTAGCTCAGTCCTCTAACCTCTTCTCTTTTTCCATGGTTCATCTTAATTGATCTCATCTAGGTTCATGCTTTCAAAGACTATTTATTCACTGATCTCTAATTTATAATTGGAGCTCTTATTGTTGTTAAGTGCCGTTGAGTCGATTCCGACCTATAGCGACCCTGTATAGGGTTTCCAAGAAAAAACTGGTAAGCTTCAACCACCGACCTTGTAGTTCAAACAACTTTGCAGTCTTACGCATTAGCCCACAGTACCACACCAGGACCTTTCCCTAAAATCCAGACCATCTATTCAATGAACTATCTACTATCTTCACTTGAATGTCTTATTGGGTGCCAGTAAGTCAATTTTTAACTCATAGCAACCCCATGAGTCAGAGCAATATTGTTCCATAAACTTTTCTAGGCTGTACCCTTTAAGGGAACAAGATCAACCGGCTTTTCTCTTATGGAGTCACTGAGTGAAGTTAAACCATCATTCTTTTGCTTAGCAGCTGAGAACTTAACCATTGTTCTACCAGGGCTCCCTCTTGAATGTCTAAAAGCATGGAAAACTTAACACATGCAAAACCAAATTCTTGGTTTTCATCTTCTCCTCCTCAATATCCCCTGTTTGGTAATCACCTCCATTTTTCTTTTTGTCAAACTGAAAGCCTTGCATCTAACCAGGACTTCTTTCTTTCTTTAATCCTAAAGCAATCTATCAGGTAATTTAGCAGCCTCACCTTCAAAATGCATACAGATTCAACTCTTCCTCCACTCTGCCACCCTGCCCAAAGGTTTATTGTTTCTCACTGGGCTAATTATAGCTGTTCTTGCTGGTTCCTTAAATCCTGTTTCAGTGTAGCAGCTAGAGTAATCCTTTCAGATCCTGCACAGATTATGGTTTGTCTTTGCTCAGAACTCTTCTAGTGGCTTCCCATTTTGCTCAGAGTGAAATCAGCTTTGACAGTGGACTCCAAGTGCAGGACAAATCCTTCCCAGTTTGCAGTTACCTGATCTACAACTTCCCTTCCCTTTCTCTGCTCCAGCCAGGTATTTAACTTGCTGTTCACTTTGTCTTGAATATCTATACATTGTTCCTTTATTCCCTTTAGACCTTTGCTCAAATGTCACTATTTCATGAAGGCTTTCCTGGCCACACTCTTTAAAATTGCAGTTGATTCCCTCTTCTCTGTCTGCCATGTACCATGTTGATCACCTTTCTCACTTATTTTTCTTTGTAGTACTTTTGATTATTTGTGGTGAAATGAGTTCCTTTATGTGTTTTTTGTCTTGGATCTTTGAACAAACAGCTTTAGAGATAAACCCCCTATGTCGTGAGGAGTTATTTTTTGCCATAGTTTTCTACTCCAGAAGGTACAGGTTGATTTGACATTTCCTTGGTAAAGCAGTAAACAACTTGGGATGTGATACTTTTTTTCGAGTCCTGGGCTGCAGTCTGTCCTGTGATTGGCATGTATCTTGCAGGGATTGGTCAATAGAGTATGCAAATGAGTATCTGTAGCCTAACGTGCAGGCAAAGTATCTGTGGCCTAGTGACAGGGTAGTGGTCAGTTTGTGGTCCCTGCTGAGAAGGACGGTACCTTAAAATTAATAAGGAGTTTTATATATAAGCAGCCAATCCTACAGAAGTTTATCAGACAGGAAGAAGCAGAAAGAAAAATGAAGAAAACGAAGCAGAGAGAGGGGAGGCAAAGAGCATTCTAAGAAAGCTGTAAACACGTGTCAAGTCTATACCACTAAAGGCATAAAAAAAACCAGAAGAGGCTCAGTGGCCGAGCCTGTGGTGACAGATAGCAGAGCTGAGAGGAGACTATTCTGAGGGGATGGAGAGGAACCTGTCTTCAGTGGGTTGAGAGTCTGATGGAAGGCCTACATGGTCAAGGGGAGCTGAGAGAGTGGTGTTGCATTGAAGAAATGAGACTTTGCCTATCAATATACATCCTCCCCCCTGAAGTTAGACAGGATCTAATGTTATTATTACTATAACTTCTCCCCTTTTAGAGTCTTCTTTTAACAATTATTCTGCCTTCATGCACAAGAACACCCACACTTGCAGATAGTATCCATTTGACCTGGCTTCAGTGGCTGGATGATAGAACATGACTAAAGGAAGAAAGAAGAGATTAAAAAGAGTAATTCACTACAAAGAGATGAAATTGACCTATGCTTGTAGATGCAGTATGGCAAAGGAACAAACAAATCTTTACAGTGAGGATCATTCCCACCCCTTGGTACACAGGGTTGACAAGGATAGGTAACTTAGACATTGGCTACCCAAAATGGGGGGCTACAAAGGCAAGATGTGACTGGCCTACAAGCTTTCAATAGGGGACCTAGTTCCAGAGGGTATGGGAAAGGTGAATTTCTACTGAGTTGTTTCCAACCTGTCTGGATGGGGCTGATAACAGGTGATGGGGATGACATTCTTGTGGTTCAATAGGAAATGATTGCTATCAAGACTGACTGTGAGTGTTAGAAAGGTAAAGGTAGTCGTTTTGTAACTAAATGAGGGGAGTGGTTGATTTTGCAGTCCAGAAGAGGGGGGTCCCTGAAACCATCAAGGGAGAAAAGTGAAGTGCTGGAGAAGCAGCGAGGCCAGGGATGGAGGCAGAAACAATGACATGGAGACAAAGAGTGTCAGGGGACTCTAGATTGAGGGAGGGAGAGGAGCTGTGTGCTGGTGGGCAGGGGGCGATGTGTGGTTTGTACCCTTTGGTTGTTTGATGATGTGTGCAGGGGATTGTAACATTGCAGTGCAATGAAATATGATAGGATGAATGTAAAGATAATGTTCTCCCATGTAAACTATCACATGATTCACAATAAAACCTTAAAAAAAAATTATTATGCCTTCATCCCCTCTGAAACCTAGAATAAAATTTCCAAGAGGTCTGGCATATTTATCGGTTACATTCACTGGTATATCTCCTGTTTCAAATTATTATTTGGATATATGAATTTGCCGTATCTTTAAACTGATGTGAACTGCTATTTGAGGTCAAGGTTTTGCTTTTCCTTTGGTTTTCTCAATAAGTTTGGATACATAAGTGTGGCCATGTGAAGACCTGACTTTTTTGTCACACATTCCTGGAATCTCAGCAGGCTTGTGACCTCTTTAAACAATAAGACATAGTACACGTGCTGCCATGAGGCTTCTGAGGTTAGGCAATAAAAGGCCATGTACTCTCTGCCTTATTTTCTGGAATACTTGCTCCTGGAGTCTTAAGCCTAAATGAGAGATGATACACTAACGTGAGGCTGCCATGCCGAGAAGAAGTCCAAGTCACATGGAGAGACCATGTGTAAGTGCTTAAGATGATGGTTCCAGCTAAGCCCAGCCTTCATGCCAATGCACATGATAATGAGTGAAAAAAAAAAAAAAAACATTTAAAAGTGGATCCCAAAGTCCCAACTGCTTCAGCCTTCAAGCATCATAGAAATGCATCCTCCTCCTCATTGTTGTTGTTGTTGTTAAGTGGTGTCGAGTTGGTTCTGATTCATAGCGACCCTGTGTAGGGTTTCCGAAGAGCAGCTGGTGGGTTTGAACTGTTGATTTTGTGATTCACACTCTATTGCTGATCCTACAGTGCCACACCAGGAGTACTATCCTTCTCATAGCATGCCTAAATCTTGACCCAGTATTCAAGAGTATAGGTGTTGGGGTGGGGATGGGGATCAGTTAAAAGGAAAAAGAAGGTAAAAATAACATGAAGATGACTAATTTCTCATTCTTAGAAAAATATCTTTTAAAAAAATAAAAAGTTCCTGGAAAAATTCATTACCTTTCCATTCCATTTTTCCTACAAATTGCATTTTAAATGTAAATACATACTTTGTTGTTGTTAAGTGCCGTTGAATTGGTTCAGACTCATAGTGACCTTGTATTGGGTTCGATTTTGCAGTTCAAACCTACCTATGGTTGAGTGCTTATCCTACAATACCACACAAGTACTACACATATATATTGTTGTTGTTGTTGTTAAGTGCTGTTGGATCTTTCAAACCCATAGTGACCCTGTAGTGGTTGGTGAGCTTAAATCAAACTGATTTTGTAGTTCAGTGCATTAACCCACAGCGCCCCTACCAGGACTAGGGACCTCAAAAACTCCATGGAGAAATGACAGAATTGAAAGATGGTGACGTTTTCTGCAAACTTTAAAAAAATATGTTTATTGCTGATGAATAGGTTCTGACTCACACACACACAACAATTGTTGTTGTTTGATACCACTAATTTATGAATGGCTTGTTATACAACAATAGATAGCTAGAACTATAGGGCTAAAGGTCACATAAAACTCACAACTATCTTTGGAAAGAAAGTTAAGTTGGAGTTTATTTTGCCTACTGGGAAATTTATATGGTGTGTGAACATTATTCTGCCAGGTTTTCATGGAAGCTAGTGTCCCTTCAGATTAACTCACTAGACTCTAGACCCTCAGGAACTACCAGAAGCATTGTTGCAATGAGTCACTTGAGATTTCATGCTTGAAATTCTTGTTATATTTCCATATATTTCCACTAGGAAGAGCTAGCAGTCTAAAACCATGTTAAGACCAAACTAGTCATGAAAGTATAGGATGACAATACAGTAACCTGGAGATCAGTGTCATAGGTAGGTAGTACATTTTGTGATACTGCCTGTTTTCTGCTTTTATTTTCCTTCCACTTTTAAAACTGATAATGGCCATGCAGAGATGAGCATTTCAGAGCCATCTGCGTATCACCATTCACGTGTTCTCAGAGCTGGAAGGAATCTACTGTCATCAAGTTGCTCATCAGAGTTCTTTATTCTGCAGATCAGAGAGGGGAAGAGTGTGTGTCCAAGTCTGAGGCTGACACTGTGGGTTCTTGACCCCCAGTACAATGCTCTCTCCTGTCTTTAAGAGGTTCTTCACTTGAAGTCTGGTTTAAAGATGGATTTCTGGTGCATGGTGCCTGTCCCATGAACCAGCCTCAGTAGCACATACCATCTTGTTTGTGTGTGCTTTGTGATCATCTCTGGAGAGTATTCACAGCTTCCATATGATGTTCGAACTGCAAGGTCAGTGGTTCAAGTTCACCATCTGCTCCATGGAAACCCTATACAGGGTCGCTATGGGTCAGAATCACTTGATAGCAGTTAACAACAACAGTATGTGATTCTCACAGAGACCTATGACCCCCAAAAAGCTGAAGTACCATGCATGTTGTTCATAATTTCATACTGTCATTTAAAAAACTTGAATCAGAGTAAGTTCATACTTGTACTCACCATCCCTTTATGAAAGAACTCCAAATGCTTTTGGGGACATTCTAGGGTAGTTTTTTGTTGTTGTTGTTGTTTTTAATATCAGTATACTCTCAGATCTCAGATAGTTAGGGATAGCTGAGGCACCCAGCAACCAACTCATCTTATTGACAGTTTAGAAAAAGTTGACAGGCAATCACACATTAAAATCACTTTTATGATTCAAAAGTAACAAACAATTCAGGGCCAATTAGGTGAGTACTATTTTTGCTTGAAACCATTAAAGTGCTTATAACAGAGAGAGTTAGGATGTGTATAGGAAAGCTCAAAGCCTTAACATAATAGAAATTTATTTTCATTCGCTGTGCCATTCATCGTGGGTGTTCAGCAGCCTTCTCACACGATGTTTGCGTAACTCCTGGTTGGTAGAAATGGTTAACAGTCTTTGCTGCTAATGGAAAGGCTGGAGTTTCAAGTCCACTAAGAGATACCTTGGAAGAATGGTCTGGTGATGTACTTCCAAAAAAATCAACTCTTGAACACCCTATGGAGCACAGTGCTGCTTGGAAATAGATGGAATCCTTATGAGTCAGGGTGGATGTGAGTCAGGGCTGACTTGACAGCAACTGTTGTATCTTGACTGCTTGGGACTCCGTCATTATTGTTTGGGGTCTGTGAATCAATGGACAGGAGAAGAGGGAGAGTGGAAATATTAGTGTTACAGATTGAATTGTGTCCCCCCCACCCAATTTGTGTTGTAAATTCTAACCTCTGTGCCTATGGTTAAGGTGCTCTGGTAGCACAGTGGGTTAAGCACTGGGCTGTTAACCGCAGGGTTGGCCATTCAAACCTATTAGCTGCTTTGAAGGAGAAAGAAGAGGCTGTGTGCCCTGTAAACATGTAGTATCAAAACCCTATAGAACACTGCTCTTCTGTCTAATTGTGTTGCTATGAGTCAGAATCCACTTGATTTGACTTTGGTTTTGGTTTGGTGTGTTTGTGGTTATAATTCCATTTGGGAATGGGTTGTCCTTGTCGTGTTAATGTGGTCAGATTCACATAGAATATATCTTGAGTTAATTTCTTATGTGATATAAAAGAGATTGAATGAAAACTAGAAACATAGATGGAGAAAGAAAGATGCCAAGTTACATGAAAATCACCTAGAACAGAAGCTCAAAGACCCAAGGAACTTCCTTCAGAGCTAACCGAGAGAAAAGCTTCTTCTAGAGCCAGCACCCTAATTCAGATTTCTAGCCTCCTAAATTGTGAGGAAATGCATTAGTTTGTGAAAGCCATCTTCTTGTGGTATTTGTTAGGGCAGCATTAGATAGCTAACACAACTGCATAGAAGGCAAATTTTAGGGATTAGACAAGAAAGTTGAGCCTCTCATTTTTACCCGCATTCCATTGGCCAGAAATAAGTCACATGGCCCCATCTTGATAAAAGAATGGTGATGGGAGATTTCCAGCAATAACTATACTGTGAAGAGGAGAAATCTTCAGTGGGCAATGGATTTCTCTGCCATCGTCAGCATGAGCATGGTAAACATTCTAAATCTCAGCACTGGATAAACATTCTAAGATGGGCTTTTCAGATGTCCCTAGAATTTCTGCAAATTATTCTCCTTACTTAGCTGGCATGTTAGAATTGAAGGTGATTCTCAGAAGTTATGGAGTCAGAACAGAAACATAGTATAGTTAGATGTAACAATTAGAATCCTTCAGTAATTGGAGTTTTTATTTCATTCACAGAATGACCCAGGGGAAGTTGGATTTTGAGCTGGTTTATGTTATAATGGAATTTGTATAATTATAGCAATAAGAACTCTGTGTTCATTTTTGAAAAAACTTTAGCTACAAGTTTAGCTTTTTTTTATTACATGTTTGCCCCTAAAAATATTTTCATGTTTGGCTGAAATTACAACAGCACAGACTTTACCCTATGGTTTTTATTTTCACTGTGTTCATGAGTTGCTGCTTGATTATTTATATTTGTTTTATACAAACCTAAACCATCTTCTCAAATTGTCTTATGATTTTTATTCTTGAATTAGAATTAGCTATGACATGAATTTGTGTGAATTCCAATCTCACCTTTTTTTGTTAAGAGGCTTTTGATGCTATTTAGAATCTGAATTCGTGACCTGTGAGAACGTTTTCCTTCTTCCACTCAGTATGTCACAACTCTTATTTCTTCTTTGTACAATGACATTTTAGAAACTCCAGAAGTCTGGGAAGCAATATCCTCTCACGTTATGAGAGCTAAGTAGCTTTCTGGGGAGGTTAAAGTCCTGTAGGATTTACTCAATGGTATGCTGGCTGTGGAATGTGTTGGCCGACGAAAGCAGAATTTTAGAAATTGGTTTTACTGACTAATGTAACAAATTAAATAGACAAACACAAGAATTATATTAAAACTCACCACTCCTTAATTTTTTACACTACACGTTACTATTCTTTATTGAGGTTATTTATGTGTGTTGTGGCTGTGTGGTAGAAATACTATACAGTGAGATCTACTGCACATCTCGTCCCTATTTCACACTCAATGACTCTATGTATTTAGCTTGAAGGTGACCATGGTGGATGCTGATTGATAAGTGCTTACCAGCACCTCACTGGACCTACCTCACAGGTTCATCTTCCTCATAGAGTGATGTTCCGTCTTGAAAGAAACAAGGGCCAGCAATGCTGTAGATGCCCAGTAAGCAACAGCTACTTTCAAGAGCATTCTTTTTTTTTTTTTTTTTTTTGATAAGAAATTGGCCAGAGTGTGTACAGAAAATCTCTGTCATATCTCAGGAGCCTGAAGATGAACAGTTTTTCCTGCTCATCACAAACCAGAGCTCTAAGAACATGACTTCTTTTTCTGTGTCTCTGTTCATAAAACAGATTCCGTAATACATGATTCCATGCCTTACAAGGATATGATAGGGGAAAAGTGGCCTAAGTCATATATAAGATCATTTTAACAACCAGAAAGAAGCACACTTGCAGTCAGAGGTTGAGAATTAGTTTCCCATAGATTTGCTGACTTGTGCCAGTAATGACTCTAAGAAGAAAAGATGTTTCTCAGGCTTCTGCACACCTCTCACCAACCCCGTACCCAGATATACAGCGGTAATTCTTTGGATTGGTCCATGGACAGGTAGTCTGTGGTTTATGACCAATGATTCTTAGGTGGCTGGCTAGAAAAAGATGACACATCAACCATTCCTCCCACAATCCTCTGACTCACCTGAATTCGATAATTCAGTGGCTACGCAGGACTCCGAAACCACACTCACAGTTAAGGAGTTTATTAGGGACATTAACAGGTTAAAAGTCAGGATCAGAAAAAGCTCAGGGCACAGCTTTTCCAGTCAGCTGCTGATAAATGCCCACAGGACACATCACTCCACTATATACCTCAGCTTGAAAGGAACTCAACTCTAGTCCTGGGATCTGAAAACAGACCTCCTCATTCAAGTGCCTGGAGGCACCCTATTCTACAAGCCAGCTTCCTGCCAAAGGTCACTCAGTTTTCCTTGCTCTGTGTACTGGGAAGCCCACTGCTCTGACCTGCTTTGGTTCTTGGCTCTGCTACTGCTGTGGCTCCTCTTCCACTTCTTCAGTGTCTGTCCCTGTATTGAGGAGGTTGAATATGTAGGGATCTTGGGGTTCAAAGGACACACTCCACCCTGGCTTTTCTATGATGATAGTGTGATATTTCCCCTCCTGCTTCAGAGATGGCTCACTTTGAACCCATGCTAGAGTTTCAAGTGTTCACAATTACAATGAATTCGGCTAACATCCACAGCTGAATCATGTCATCCTAACAGTCTCTTCTCCCACCTTCTCTTACCCAGACCCAGCAGAGCAGTTGTTTGGTGCAAGTTTAGAGACTAAGGCTAGAAGAGACATTGGAGAATTCCTTATACCACAATGGCAGATAAGAAAAATTTAACAGGATGTGGGCAAAAGCTTATCTGCCTTATTTTCCTGGGAAACATTTCTTTCATTGTGGGATTTCATTTTTATATGATATTTTGTACATCAGTATGTCTCATCTGTATGAATGGTGGTGAGAACTGATGCTAGTGATGGAGACAGTTATTGTATAATGCCCTTACTTGGAAAAAGTTTGAAATATTATGTTGATCCTTTCTCTACCTTTAATTTTTTTAAAATTTACATATATGTGGTACAGTAGATTGCAATGTATAATGGCCATCTATTCCATATTGAATATAAATAGATTTTTCTGTAGCCAGATGTAAGTCTTATTGGAATTATGCCATGGGTAACCTTTATCAGCTGCATCGGCATGTGTGAATACTTCTGTTTACTCTGTCACTGGCTGCTTCCCTAAAACTAATAATTATTAAGAAAATTAAAGCATAAATTGCATAAAGGTTATCCTTTTCACTTCTATTCTGCCAAGACAACTTTTCAAATTGTTGACAGAACTGGGGAGTCATGCAGTATATGAATCTTCAAGCTTAAAATTATAATTATGCTGTTTGCTTTTTATCTAATATCCAGCATATTACAGAAGTTCTTGAGACCACATCTGACTCTAACCATTTCTGTGTCTTTTCTAGCACTATTGATATTAATGTCAATTTTAATTTCTTGGCATCACAAGTACATTAACTTATCACTCACAGATGTGATTTTGAACAAGGACTGAAACTGTAAATTGGGAAGTCAGAGATTCACAGCGTTTCAACAGATCGTTTGCCTCCAAAAAGTGACACAGTTGTACTGAAAAGGTTTTAAATTGCTCATTGCAAACCTACCTCAGGAGCAAAATGCCATGCATGCAGCGGATTGGCAACCATGTTAGTCATTTTTTCTCCTCCCGTTCGTTGCTCTGTTTGTATTGGGAGCACAGAGTAATGTAATTTAGTAAATTATGATTTGATGGCTGGGCATCAGCCCCAGTGTTGAACAGTATTTGGACTATGATTACTTGCTGGCTTTGTCACAGTTGACATTAATTATTGATGGAAGTTTCAGAAATAGCGCATGTGCCAGGAGCTTTTCGCCCGCACGCAGGCTTCAGGCAGGAGGGATGCTAAAGAGTGTGGGGGAAGAGGCACCTGTGGCTTATTTATGTCTGTGCACCAGGAGCCTTGACCCCGTGGGCTACACATACCTGTGTGTAAGGGGTATGGTGTAACAGAAGAATGAACCGGCAGGCTTATTTCTATCGTGTTCCTCCCCAGGAATTGCATCGTAGAAGCCAACTTCAGCCGGAGCCAGCCAAGACGAAGGCTCTCCAGACTGTCATTGAAATGAAGGTAGGAGCTGTACACATTTGTCAAAAACAGCTGTGCCCCGGGAGTTTGTTCCAACTTGACTGTGCCTAACTTAACACTTAAACATGGGAAATGAACCTTGTATTTATTTCTCTCTAGGCACTGGGTAGGTGCTTCTGTACTTGAATCTTTTTGCCTTCCTGGGTGCATTTCATTTATTGACCCTTTAAATTATGGTGCCTTTTCTGGGTGAAAGGATAAGGGCTCAAGTATCCCATGACTGAAAGGAGCTGGGTTAATTTCTGAAACCTGGCCAATGCCTCCAGCCCCAAGGCAGGTTTTCCTTGTATTTTAAAAAGTAAATTTCTAGTGCTAGGATTAATCATTTTTTCTTCCCCATTCATATTATAATAAAAAGACACCTTTGAGAAGCTGAGTTTTTGCAAAGGGAACGTTTTCCTTTGTGTGTTTTATATACAATGGCACCATTAAATAATTAAAATTATGCTATCAGCAAAATGTATATTTTCAAAGTCATACTTTCTTATGACTCTAGGATTTTTTCTAACCAACTCTGATAATAATAATAATCTATTCAGTACTCACAAAGTACCCTATTTACCTCTGACTATAAAGAGATACATTTAAAAGGAATACAAAACTACCTCCTGGATAGATGTAGGACAATTAAAGAATAATGAAGTGAATGATGAGGGCCAAGTGAGCATCTGTAATGACTAAGAAATAGATCCAAATAAAAATCAATTGTTCAAAAATGAAAACTTCTTCTGTTTTGCTTTGTTTTTACTTCTAGCTTTGACCAGAGGAAAAAGTAGTAATGTGGGGATATTTTAAGACTAAATCATTACTCAAATTGTTGCATTGTCAGGAAAATAGTTATATAACAAAGGTGTTTGTAATCTGGAAATTTCGCACTTGCAGGTTAACACAGAGAGTTTGCTGGTCATTTTGGGCCTATAAGAGGATTCTCAGGATTGAAGCTAGGATAATGACTTTTTCTGTCTCTCTTGCAACAAATGATTTGTAGTTGTTTGCCAAAAACATCCCCAAATGTTAGGGAAAAAGAAACTAGTACAAGTTACTGAATTCTTGGCATGTCTAACACTGTCATGGGATTCCCCATCTTCACCCCCAATAAATGACATTATTTTCATCCAAGTGGATTGTTTTTGGAAATAATATAGAACATTGCTTTAAACCCTATGTTACTTGATAGTTGTTGCCCTCATAATGAATTTACAGGGTACTGGTTTTTTTTTAAATGCCGTCAAGGTGATCAAATGACAATAGTATTAAATTTTTTTTTTTTTAAATCCTAGATAATGAAATTTTTTGAATGTGTCTAATTTGTATTTATTTCTAGATGAAACTTTAAATGATGAGCTTAATGTGGTCAGTGATTCATACCAGGTTATATCCTCACTTATTACTGAAACCAAAGCTAAAATTTAGTTCAGGGTAAAAAACAAAAAAACTCCAACAAATAAAAATCCCAAACAAATTTAGAATGAGAGAGAGAGAGAGAAAAAGAAAGAATTTGATTTGTTTTTTTGCAAAGGGTTTTTCAGTCCCTCTTTCACCTACACCAGCACAAATAAATCATATGGGAAAACAGGATGCATATAAAGATTACTTCAAAATCATTTTATTTTGTAAAAAAGGATGGAACTTCAGGAATCTTTGAAAACAATAAAAAAATACTTACCCTTCTTGATATACTGAGTAATTTTTTAGCAAAATCCTCCAAACAAACACAATTGATCATTTTTTGGTAGCTTTTCTTTTTTGAATAGGAAATCCATTTGGCCTGGTTTACTGATTCTGGTAGTATATATTTTATTACCAACCAAAAAATTAATCCAAATATTCATTGAGACTTGAGGAGGCATAAAAATATGATTATTAGGGCAAATTCAGATGAACAGATTTATTAGTAAATCAAGCCTTGACTTTTTATTTTATGAATGCTGTGATGTTAGTTTATAGACATAAAAATAATTTTTTAGGACAAATGAAGATCACTATCTTGGTCAGGGAACTGAACCTGGAGCTTTTGTTTTGTCCTTTGGGATATCTGGTAATTGATGGAAGTGCTGTTTTCTGTTGTGCCAGTGAAGACGTCTGGGTCCCATTAGCATTTATATGCAACATCCCTAAATCAAGTTATAGAGGCAGCTGGTAGTTCATCATTTGTGTTACTCACTTACGATGGAGGCTGCAACCTCCTCTGATTTTGACATTATACCCATGTGGAAATTTGGGGGAATAGAGTCCTGGTAAGGAGCTCTGGTAGCGTAGTGGTTGCAAATCGGGCTGTGAACCGCAAGCTTAGCAGTTCGAAACTACTAGCCGGTCCATGAGAGAAAGATGAGGCTTTCTGCTCCTGTAAAGATTTACAGCCTCGGAAACCCCGTACAGGGTCGCTATGTGTTGGAATCGACTCCACGGCACATAACAACAACAATAGCATTGTCGTTGGGTCAAACTCACCAGCCATTCCTTGGAAATCCTATGCAGACTTTCTATGAGTTGGAATCAACTAGATGGCAGTTAACAACAATAATAAAGCTTACCATGTGTCCTGGTGTCGTGCTGTAGGATAAACACTGTACATTAAGAGTTGGCTTAAACTGCAAGTTCGGTGGTTAAAATCCACTAGCTGCTCTGCTGAAACCCTATACAGGGTCACCATGAATTGGAACTGATTCAACGGTATTTAACACCAACACAGTTTACCAAGGAGCCTGGTGGCACAAAAAGATTGACTTTTTGGATCCACTCTTGCTCTGTAGTAGAAAAGCCTGGCAATAAACCACAAGTCATCCTCTTGTAAAAATTACAACCTAGAAAGGACAGTTCTACTTTGGCACATGGGATTGCTCTGTGTCATAATCAACATGATGGCCCCTTAACTATAACAGGGTTGACTACAAAACTGAGCTGACCCTTAAGCCTGGTGGGTAGAACTTGAGACACTTGTGGGTTTTAGCTTAAACAACTTTGGGTGAACATCAGTGTCTTCTGACGTCTTAGCAAAAATTAAAGGAGCTTTCCTAGAGATGTTAGATCTGTTGTTCCAGGAAGATAATGTAAATTGTTGTTGTTGTTTAGTGCTGTTGAATCGGTTCCAACTCAGAGAGGGGGTTTCCGAAGCTGGTGAGGTTGAATTGCCGACCTTGCGGTTATAAATTATTCTTAATGCCTCCATGCCCCTTCTATTTAGAGAAATTTTGGGTGAACTTCTTATATCACGTAGTCTTTCCACACATTCTTTGCTTCAGTGACAACACAGTGTTAATTGAAATCTTGCTTAAATGTAGGCACTGAGGCCTGGTCGTTCTCAAAGCTCTCTGTGCAGCTTCCCTGGGCTTTTGGAGTTGCAAGATGTGGTGTGATTTGAGGAGTGTCCACTGCCCACATGAAAGTCAAGGGCAGTTCTTTTGTGAAAATCACATCTGCTGCCAGCCATGTGGCTAAAGTCATCTGAATGGACACCAAAGTGAAATGAATCAAATGACTTGTGGTTTATCCCTTTGCAGGAAACCTCAAGTTTTCATTTTGATCCTGATTTGATCTGGCAGGTATGTTCCTGGTTTGCACTTAGAGCACTGTGTGTATTTTTTGGCAAAATCAGTTTTCTTGTAGAATGCTGTGATGCTTTTCCTCTTTTTGCTTTAATGTCTAACGGTTTACTGAATCCACCTTTTTTTGCTCTTATGGGGCAATAGCAATAGAAGTGGCAGTTTCAAAGCAGATTTTATTTTTCCCTTTCTCTTTTATCTTTACTGATAATTGTTTTTAAAGAGCATGTAAGTTAAGGAGCTCTGGTAGCGTAGTGGTTACGAATCGGGCTGCGAACCTTAAGGTCAGCGGTTGGAAACTACCAGCTGCTCCACGGGAGAAAGATGAGGCTTTCTACTCCTGTAAAGATTTACAACCTCGGAAACCCTGTACAGGGTCGCTATGGGTCGGAACCGACTCGATGGCACTTAACAACAACAAGTTATTTTTATTATAAATTTCACATGATATAAATATGGCATTCAAAATTTTGTTTTTTAAGAATGACAGTAATGATAGTACTTGTTAGATTATCTCGATTCTTTTCTCTGGATTACTTAGAACTTCTAAGTCAATTAAAACATAATTAGAAATGTCTGAAACCAAAAGGGACTTGATTGTCTCACTGCTTACTTCGGAGAAAACATGGTGACTGCTTCAGGCATAGCTTGATCCAGGTGCTCAAATGACGTTATTGTTGTTAAGTGCCCAGTTCTGATTCATAATGACCCAATATAGTGTTTCCAAGTAGTGGCTAATGGGTTTCACCCATCAAGCTTGCAGTTAGCAGTCCATTATTTATTCTATAGTGTCACATCAAGACGATAGCTACCGTTTCCTTTCCTACTCTTATCTTGGCTTCCTTCCTGTGATGAGCTCTATTTTCAGACATCCTCTAACTGCCTGTGTGACTGATGAGATGGCTACAGCAGCTACAACATCCCAGGACGGAAGGACAGGGAACATGTTGTGTTTAAAATAATACAAAAAACAACCAACCTAGAGTAACCATACTTACTAACATTGAACATAGATGTACGCTTTAAGGTCTAAAAGAAAATGCTTGGCGTTACCTAGTTCTCCTTTGTCTAATACATTTAATGATACTTATTCATCAAGAAAACAAACTTCTACTAGTTCTCGATTAAGCAGCATGATCAAATAGTCATATGTGAGTGACATAATGGTTTTAGTCAATTCACAGGAATGTATTTAATCTGGTATATTTCTAAATTAAAGTAGATGAACAAGTCAGGGTAGACTGTCCTTGTTGTTGTTAAGTACCATCGAGTTGACCAATAACGACTCTGTATGGGGTTTCAGAGAGCAACTGGTGAGCTTGAACCACTGACTTTCCAGTTCAAATTGCTTTGAGTCTGGCACATTAACCCACAGCACCACTATGTGACATTATATCTATGGGGAACTGAAGACTGTGGGTATCTTCCCAATTACAGGGCCAGCTAGGGGATTTGTGTACTGTGAGTGATTATGTGATGATGATGGTTCTTCTTGAGTTATATTTGTCTCTAAGATGCTTTTCTTAAAAACAAAACAAAAATAAAGACAGGAACTAAGTAGGAAGCAATTCAAGGCTTAGCATGAGTAAGTGGCAGTGTCCTGGTGTGGGGCTGTGGGCTAATGCGTCAGACCATAAAGTCATTTGAACTGCAAGGTCGGTGGTTCAAGTTCACCAGCTGCTCTTTGGAAACCCTATACAGGGTCTCTGTGGGTTGGAATCGACTCGATGGCACTTAACAACAACAAGGCACAGTGTAGTGATTATAAGTCGGGCTGCTAACCTCAAGGTCAGCCGTTTGAAACAACCTGTCATTCCACTGAAGAAAAATGAGGCTTTCTGCTCCTATAAAGATTTACATTTTTGGAAACCTTATACAGGGTCATGATGAGTTGGAACCGATTCCATGGCATACCACCACCGCCACAAGTGGCTAAAGTGTAGTTATGCTGTGCTGTTGACTTGTGACTGACTTGATATTCAAGGGCTACCCAGCAATGGTGCAGGTGTTGTTCTGTTATTAAAAGTGAAGACCAGGTTTTGTCTCTGTCACCAAACAGATGACTGCTCTCCTTCCACATGAAAGTGAGCTGGTCTGCCCTTGGTGGTTTACCTTAAAAGTTAACTGGAAGGTTGGTTAAATTCAGTTCATTTAGCTCCACACAGCATGGAAGGGGTACGATGAAACATTTTAAGGCAGGAGGTATCATCAGGCAAACTTCAAATGAAAACCTCTAGAATGGGTGACTTTTTTTTTTTTTTTTTTTAAGTTTTTATAGTGAAGTTTACATGGGAGAACATCAGTTTTACACTCATCCTATTGTATTTCTTTTCATTGCAATGATTACAATCCCCTCCATGCATCATCAAAGAACCAAAGGGTACACCACACAGGCCCGCCCCCCGGCCACAGCATATAGCCCTTCTACTTCCCTGAGTCCGGTGTTCCCAGCCACTCCATCTGTCCATGTCGTCCTTTCTTTCTCCCTCTCTGGCGTCACTGCCTCTCTGGGTAGGGTCCCACTCTCCATTCTTCTCACTTGATGATCCCAGGGACCTCCACTCCTGGTCTGCAAAATCAATCACTCTCTTCCTTTTGTCAAAAAATATCTACCTCTATATTTCCTACCCTCACAGTCAGTCCTGCTGGCAGTTATTCACTATTGTACCACAAGAGCCTTATCCCCATTTCCTTTCACCAGCCCAATGGATTGGAAATCATTCAGTGGTGATTCTACTTTCCCCTGCCCCATCAGGAACTAGCTCCCTCTTGAAAGCTTGTAAGCCAGTCACTTCTTGCCTTTATAGGCACCCCCCCCCCCATTTTGGGTAGCTAATGTCTATATTGCCCATCCCTGTTAACCCTGTGTACCGAGGGGGTGGGACTGATCCTCACTGTAAAGATTTGTTCCCTTTTTTGACCAACAACATCCATAAGTATAGGTAATGTTCATCAAATTATAGCAGGTTATTTTTTTTCTTTTCTTTTCCCTCTTCTTTCTTCTTCTAGTAGAGTTCTGATCATCCAGCCATTGAAACCAGGTCAAGTGGGTACTATCTGCAAGTGTGGGTGTTCTTGTGCATCTCCCGTCACTTCATACCAGCTGAATGTTTCATTCTCTGCTATAGCCCTCTTTGGCCATGTCACTGTTTCCGGGCACAAGAGTCCCCGAATCTTGCCATACTGCTGGCC
>NW_006408564.1:5025826-5026604 GCF_000296735.1 Chrysochloris asiatica | reverse complement strand
CTTCTGAATTCCTTCTCAGGCAAATCTAAAACCTGCCCTTCCTCTTCTGGGGAGCCTTTGTCTGTCTCCAGCTCCTTTGTCTCAGTTACTCTTTTTTGTTTTTGGACATGTTTTGAGTTCTTTTCTTGAGTTTGTTTGTCATTTCCATTAGTTATGTCAGTTTTTTAGTGCGTAAATGGATGTTTGTTGTTGTCTTATTAGGGTTACTGGGTTTCTCCTGGTGGATATGATCAGAAGAATAGACTTCCCTTTTCACATGTAATGCTTAGCAGCTGTTATTGGCTTTGTCTCAATTTATGCTTGTAGCTTGGCTATATGGCCATGATTGCTGTCTTTCTTGTGTAACTTAGGGAGAAAAAGCTCCCACCTCCAGGAAAAATATGTGATCAAAAGGACCAAAAGCAGAAGCAGTATAAAAGCAGAGATATAAACTACCACTTTGAAACAAAAATTAAACTGTGGCCGTCTATCCGGTTGCCTTGCTACACAGGCAGTGTGTGTGCACTGTACAAGCCTCCAGCAGTGGGTGGGGGTGTCTGCTTGCTCAGGCACCTCCTCTAGTCACTACTGTAGAGGTATGCAGATCGATATTGAGAAGTTAATGGGAGAAAGATTGTCTACTGTTTTTGTCTCTGGAAGTCAGTTAGGTATTGGCATGTGCACAGTCTAATTCTCGAGATAGTCGCATCCTTTTATGTTGGGTTTTACAGATTGTTTATATGATTTTTCTGTCAGACCTGATGGGCCTGCATTTTTCTTGCTAGATAAGCCGGAGTAA
>NW_006408564.1:5019080-5025544 GCF_000296735.1 Chrysochloris asiatica | reverse complement strand
TTTTAAGGAGAGCTACATCTTCTTGTCTTCCCCTCTCATCCTCAGTAACACTTAGTTATTAAATGTTCTTCACCTGAATGCTAAATGGAGTTGTCCTTCATGCATGCTCAGCTCTTCTTTATGATAGGAAACCAGGTTTCCATGCTTCCTGAGACCCATCTTGAAAAATGATGGGTGGAATGAGCCACCAGGTCATCTACATGAAGGAGAATGGTTGATGTTGTTTCAGAATATGTTAGTCTATAAACGAGATCAGATTAGGTGTGTGTTTTGTGATAATTGATGATGACAGCCGATACATGTACACACACACGTCCTCAGAAATTAACAGCACAGAAGATTATTCTCAGGTACATAAAGTCAGCTGTGGGTCAGTGAGGACCTTTCCCCTTTCTAGTGCCTTCATGGGATCTCTGTTACTTCCATCTTGTAAAGCTTCCTTCATGTATATATATTAGCAAGTGACTTTCTAGTCTTCTGTATTATGATCAACCAGGAGATTAAAGAGGTTCTCTGATTCTTAAATGTTCTGGAACAAGAGAGACACCTCACTTTTATTTACATTTTTTTTGGCCAGAGTTGTCATATGTTTTCTACTTAACTGCAGAGGAAGCTGAATAATGTTGGTAAACTCATAGATATTCGGTCTGATAAAAAATAAGAAAGAGTAGACTAACCCCATTTTAATTAATTATTCACTGATTTTAAAAAATGCAAACCCAAACCAAACCCGCAGCTATACAGTTGATTCTGACTTACAGCAATCCTGCATATGATTTCTGTGGCAATTAATCTTTACAGGAGCAGAACTCCTCATCTTTCTCCTAAGGAGCTACTGATGAGCTTGAACTGCTGGTCTTATGGTTAGTTTATACTACAGTGCTTATACTACAATGCCACGAGGACTCCTTTAATAAAAAAATACTGCTGTATTTTATTTCTCCATACTATATTTGGACTCTTGGTGTGGTGCTGTAGGAATAGCACTGGACTGCAAATCATAAAGTCAGTGGTTCAAATCCACCAGCTGATCCTCCAAAACTCTATACAGAACCAACTTGATGGCACTTAACAGAAACAGCAACATACTATATTTTACGTTGTCTCCATATTATGATTTACATTTTCTAATCCTGGTATAGTGCTGTAGGGTAATACGCTTGACTGAAAGGTCAGTTTGAGGCTCGAGGTCATCAGTTCAAACTCACTCCTGCTCCTCGGAAACTATACAGAGTCACTATGGTTTGAAATCGACTCAAAAACACTTAAGAGCAACAACATGTTTAGTGGAAGAGTTGTGTCTCAAGTGTGTTAGGGCTCAGCCTAGGTTAAGCTTTAGTTTTCTCATAAGTCAAAATGGGAATTCTAATATGGTTTGGCTTGCTGATTTGTTGTGAGGTGGAAAGATCACAGACTACAAAAGCCATCAGAAAACTGCCTGATACATTTAAGAGCTTGGTAAATAAGAACTATTATTTATTGTTGTTCCCATTTTACAAATGAAGGAAACTGAGGTTCAGCAAGGTTAAGCAACTTTTCCCAGTGCCATACATTAGAAAGGGGGAGAGTGTGAGTTCAAACGTAGGTATGTTGGCCACTGAACATAACCCGATACCCAGTGTGAGCTTAATTTGAAGCAAGGGTTCTAGTTCCATTCTCCATTAAGTGAAGCTATGTCATTTTTGGGTGTAGACCTACTTTAGTTTCATTCATCTTTGGAACTGTCACTTGTTGAAATCTGAACTCTACACTAAGAATGATTTCTCTTTGCAGGAAACTATGTTCTTAGGAAATTCATGCTAAGCCTAGTTTTTCTAGTCAGACATTATGATGGGTTTTATGCCATAAGAATATGCCTCTGCTCCTTTTGTGACTATTAAAAGTAGTAACAATATTGATACACTCGTATCACATGTGGTGGTGGTGGTGGTTATGTGCCGTGGAGTCAGTTCTTACTTATAGAGACCTTGTATAGGGTTTTTGAGGCTGTAAATCTTTTCTGAAGCAGAAAGCTTCATCTTTCTCCTGTGGCCCTGGTAGTCTCGAACTGCTGACCATAAGATTAGCAACCTACCTCATAACCACTACACTACCAGAGCTCCTTCCTGTACCATGTGTTGTTGTGTGCCATGGAGTCGGTTCCGACTCACAGTGACTCTGCGCAGGGTTTCTGAGGCTGTAAGTCTTTATGGGAGCAGAAAGCCTCATCTTTCTTCTGCGGAACAGCTGGTAGTTTTGAACTGCTGACCCTAAGATTAACAGCCCAATTCATAACCACTATGCTACCAGGGCTCATTACCACATGGACACCCCAAAAGCAGGGGAGGTCACCATTTATACACATATGGAGGACTAGGCGCTGGCCTGGCATTTGACATGTAGTAAACCTGGTAGTAGACATAATTATCCCACTTCACAGATGAGCAAGCCATAGTTTGGAGTGGTAAACAGTTTGCCCTGCACCTTACAGTTGTTTGATTGGCAGCTGAGATTTGAACAACCGTTTTTCCTCCAATGCTTTTGCTCTCGCCTCTCTTCCTGTTGGTTTTCACTGAAGACAACCTGTAGGTTCAACTGCTTTTTCTTTCAACATTTACTTTGAAATTTGGTTGGCATCATATAAGAGGTATAGGTAGCTGACGAGAGCTGGGGGCCCTATTAGCTCTTTTGGGAAACGTGAAGTGCTGTACTTTGTGCTCTGTGGCACACCACATCTTTTTTCATGTGGGTGTGCTGTCAGTTCTACCACTAGAGTTCCAGATAGGCTCCCTACAGCCAATACATGCCCTGCTGTTTCTCTAAGTTCCAGTCATGCCCTGTGGTCTTTATAAGAGCATGGACCATTAACTTTGTTCATCCTTGAAGACCTGGTAATTGGCTCCAGGGCAGATTCTTTCTGGTTCATTCTTGGCCTACAAAGTGAAACCAGATCATACCCGAACATGGAAAATATGTGTGTACCAGAATGATAACCAGAATGGGAACATTTTTCCAGCGGAAGCCCTGCTAGAAACTTAATCTCCCTCTTAGAAAACAATGGCAGCATAGGTGTTGCGCAGCAAAAAAATTTCTTGACCATTTACATCAGAAACAGCAGTACTCCGCTCAAACACGGAAGCCAATCAGACGTGATATTTGAATGTGTGTCACTCACCGGAGTCTTGGTAGTAATATAATCTACCAAATCAGGCTCCTGGAAGAACTCACTCTGCCTCTTCTTAAATTCCTATTCCAGATTTTCAACCCATAGTTTTTCACAGTCTGGTTACTGTTCTGATACACCCATACTTTACACATTTCAATCTGTTCCAATTTCATTGTGACAGCCGTGAGTGAACACACTGGAAATCCTGCTCTCTTCCCATAAAGACTGCAGCCTAGAAAACTCTGGGAAAGGTGTACTCTGTCACATGGAACACTATGAATTGATTTCAACTTGATGGTACCTAACTGCACCAACCACCCATTTATGATGTCAGCGTTATTTGTTAGTGTCTTTATTTCCTTGGGAATTTTTTAAAAATCATTTTATCTTTCTACATAAAACATGTAAAATAGTGTTCCATTTGACTTTTTTTCATAAAATAAGTAAAAACAATGTGTTTTTAAAAAGTGATAGCCAGAAAAAGCAAAACACCAAGTTAAATGTTAGCTCTGATTGACATCTGGCTGTTATTTAGAAGCGAGTTAAGTTTTGTTTTTGTTTTTGTTTTTTTAAAGACTTCTCTTGCAGAAACTTTTTTTTTTCAACTCTGAATGCTTGACTGATATGCTTGTCAGTAATTTTGTTATTTATCTGTGCAATTTGTATGAATTTAAAACTTGAAGTTGTATCACAAACACCAGTATTTACTGAGCAGCTGTTTTGTGGACAACACCATGGTGGACTTTGAGGAAGAGAAAACACTCGAGTGTTTTATTTCTGTTTTATTGTGGTAAATGTCACCAAATAGTGGCCAGTTTCACCATGTTTAACTGTACAACTCAGTAGCTTTAATTACTTGCACAGTATTGTGCAACCATCACCACCATCTATTTCCTTAATTTTTTCATTATTCTAAACAGAAATTATATATCCAATAAGCAACATCTCCCCTTTCTGCTTTCCCCCCAGCCTCTGATAACCTCTATATTACTTTCTGCCTCTGTGAATTTGCCTATTATGAACAGAGTGTCTAAATGGACTCACACTATGGTGGCCTTCTGTTTGGCTTATTTTAACTAGCAGCTCTGGTAGTGTAGTGGTTACGAATCGGGCTGCGAACCTTAAGGTCAGCGGTTTGAAACTACCAGCTGATCCACGGGAGAAAGATCAGGTTTTCTAATCCCGTAAAGATTTACACCCTCGGAAACCTTGTACAGGGTGGCTATGGGTCGGAACCATCTCGACGGCACTTAACAACCACAACAACAATGTTTTCAAAGTCCATTCATGCCATAGCATGCATCAGAACTCCATTCCTTTTTATGGCTGAATAATATTGTTTATCCATTGAGCTGTTGATGGGTACTTAGGTTGTTGTTTTTTGATTTTGGCTGTTGTGAGTAGTGCTGTAATGAACGCTGGTAGACAAGTATCTGATTCTCTGCTGAGTGCTTAGTCTTTAAGGAACTAACAGAAGTACGTAAATATATGTTGCTTTTAAGTACTGTCGAGTTGATCCTTACTCATAACCATCCTGTATAGGGTTTCCGAGGAGCAGCTGGTGGGTTTGAACTGCCAACCTTGTGGTTTGCAATCCAATGCTGATCCTATAGTACCCTATATGACCCAAGAAGTACACAGGCACGAGGCTATGTAAGGAGAAGATCTGATCATTAAGGTCTTATGCCAAATACACTGGGCCTGGATTCTCAGTGGTTTAGCAGTTATGATATAATAATCACTTCCATGCTGGATGTACTCTGATGACATCAGCTCTGATGTGATTATCCTGTGTGTTGTCATTCCTCACTTCTGTGATATTAATGAGGCCAGATGCAACCTACACGATTAGGTTGTATCTTGAATCAATCTCTTTTGAGATAAAAAGATTAGAGAATTAAGCAGAGCTCAGAGGTACCTACTACCTGCAAGAAAGAAGAGCCAGAAGTAGAGTGTGCCTTTTGTACCTGGGGTCCCTGCACTGTGAAACTCTCAGATCCAAGGGAAGATTGATATCAAAGTGTATGGAACTTTCCAAGGAATAGTGGGCTGACAGAAGCCAAAAACAGACAAGGACCTTTCCCCAGAGCCAACAAAGAGCCAGCACTCTGCACTTGTATTTATGATCTCCTAAATTGTGAGAAAATAAATATCTACTTTTTAAAGCTATCGACTTGTGATATTTCTGTTATATCAGCATTAGATAACTAAGATTGAATTGGTCAAGGAATGCTGCTTGGAGAACTTAGCATAGAAGAAGGGTTTTGAAAAATGGTCAGAATTGTGATAACTGGAAACAGGAAAGGTTTGTTTGTAAACAACAATGGGAACCATGTAAGTAAAGGCAAGGAGACTGGGCTATGAGGAGTATCTGGGAAAGAGCACTAATAGTTAACTAATAGTTAAATTTACGGTTCTAACAAAGTGAGTTGGGCCATAACCTGAGTGGCTTCAAATGCAGCCTAAGGAGTTTATATAACTAGATTAATACGCAGTGCCACCTTTGCTGTTTACAAGATGTGAGCTTAGAAGGAAAAGATTCATAAAGCATCTTAAATCCATAGTTGGGCAACAGGCTGAACAAGGTTGAAGCAGTGAAAATGGAGGTCATTGCACGATGATAGTTGTTTGTGTGGACAAATGGGGGTGAGGTCAGCAGAAGGGCGGGAAATCTCAGGGGAGAGGCATACAGGAGGAGGAACTGATTTTCAGGGAAAATGCGCAGTGAAGGTGTTTTGTAACCAAGACTTTCTTTGGAGAGTTTATGCGTAGGAAGAATATTGTATATGTCCAACTGCCCCGGAAGTCCTCTGAGATAGGGCATAGAGATATTCTGGCCCTTTGTAAGTCCTACACAATTGCTTTTTTCCTCTACTCTTTAAAAAATAATTTCTCTTTTATGGTTGATAATCAAAAAGCAGAAAAATTTTTACATGTACACTTCTATGACATTGGTATTTTTTTTATTTGTACAACATTCTTACCTTTGTGTTTTGAATTGTTCTCTCCCCATGTCCCCATTAATATGAACTCATTATCCTCTTAGCTTCTTATCTAACCATTAGAGCTGATATTGTTAATTTCATCCCTTATAGATCTTTAAAAGGACAGCTTAGTAACCAAGATAAATATTGTTTGGTTGGAAGATGACTTCATTTCCTCCACTTTTTTTTTTTTTAAGTTTTATTGTGAGTTATGTGGTAGTTTACATGGGAGCCCATTAGCTTTACATTCATCCTATCGTATATCATTTCATTGCCATGGTTACAATCCCCTCCATGCATCATCAACCAACCAAAGGGTATACCCTGCAAGCCTC
>NW_006408564.1:5018030-5018980 GCF_000296735.1 Chrysochloris asiatica | reverse complement strand
CTATGAGTCGGTTCCGACTCAATGGCACCTGACAACAACAACATATATAAACAATTTTCCCCCCTGTTAGTGTGGGTTCTTTTTCTTACTCTTTTACAGTAATCGTCCTCTGCAATATTTCTCCTTTTGTGAATGACTAATTTCACTCAGCATAATGTCCTCAAGGTTCATCCATGTTATACGGTCACTTGCAGCTTCCTTGTTTATCTTCAAGGTAGCATAGTATGCCATTGTGTGTATGTACCAGTTTCTTTATCCATTCTTCAATTGATGGCCACTTAGGCTCTCTACATCTTTTTGCTATTACAAATAGTGTTACTATGAATATTGGTGTGCATATATCTACTCATGTTATGGCTCGTGTTTCTTGTGGGTAAATGTCAAGTAGAGGTATTTCTGGATATAAGGTATTTCTTTTTCCAACCTTCTGAGGAATCACCATATTGCTTTCCAGAATGTTTGAACCATTTTGCAATCCCACCAACAATGTAGGAGGGTCCCAGTCTCTCTGCATCCTTGTCAACATTTATTGTCCTCTACTTTTTTGATCTTTGTTGTTATTGCTGGTATGAGATGATATCTCATTGTTGTTTTGATTTGTGATTGTGATTGTGAACATTTCCTCATATGTTTGTTGGCTGCCGAGATCTCTTCCTTGGTGAAGTGTCTGTTCATGTCCTGTGCCCATTTTTTCATTGGTTTGTCTTTTTGTTGTAGAGGTGTTGTAGTTTCCTATATATTTTAGAAATGAGTCCCTTGTCTAATGTGTCATTGCAAAAGATTTTTTCCCATTTTGTGGGTTCCCCTTTTACTCTTTTGGTAAAGTCTTTTGATGCATATAAGTTTAAAATTTTTAGTATGTTCCACTCACCTATTTTGTCTACTTTTTTTGTGTACTTTTCAAAATGTTTGGTAGTCTATATATTCCCTGTATAAGAGCTCTCACATTT
>NW_006408564.1:4997122-4998373 GCF_000296735.1 Chrysochloris asiatica | reverse complement strand
CATCTAGTTCTTTCTTCAAATCTATTAGAGTTTGCTTTATATATTTTGGAGCTCTTTCATTGGGAGCATAGATATTTATTATGGTTATGTCATGTTGTTCAATTGTCTCTTTAATCTTGAAGTAATGTCCGTCTTTATCTATTATGCTGTTTTTTTGCCTTAAAGTTTATTTTATCAGAGATTAGTATTGTCACTCCTGTTCGTTTTTTATTGCAGTTACCTTGGTATATTTTTTTCCATCCTTTGACTTTTAATCTTTTTTTGTCTTTGTGTGTAAGATGTGTCTCTTGCAGACAGCATATTGAAGGATCTTATTTTTTTAACCATTCTGCCACCCTCTGTGTCTTAAGCGGTGCATTTAATCTGTTTATATTCGGTGTAGTTATTGATAGGTATGGATTAATCACCACCATTACGTTTTGTGTGTGTGTGTGTGTGTATGTGTGTGATGTGGCTGCTTTCTTTGTTCTGTGTGTCTTCCTTTGCTGAGTTAATGCTATTTGTGTTTTTTCTTTTGAGTTTCCTCATAGTTTTAATGTTTCCATGTTCTTGAATTTTCATTTTCATGGTATGTTGTGAAGTGTTAATTTTTTTTTTTTTTTTTGAGGTTACCTTATATTCCATTACTTTTCCCATCCATTTAGTGCAGTGTATTTTATCCTTTAATGTACCTGATCTTCTCACCATCTGGATCTCTGTTTCTACATGTTTACCTTCTTTTACATTGTATTTGTTTTGATCATTGACTGACCTACCAGATTCTCTGAGTTTGTTCTTATAGTTTTGTTCTGTTCTTGACTCCTCCTCCTGTCATTTTAGTTCTGGGAGGTTCTGCCACATATGTCAATCTCTGGTTGTTGTCCATTCTTGTTGGTTCTCAGTCCACAGAACAACCTTTAGGATTTTGTGTAGTGCAGGATTGGCTTTGGAAAAATTGCTTAGCTTTTGTTTATCTTGGAATGTTTTGATTACACTGTTGCATTTGATTGATAGCTTTGCTTGATTGACAGTTTTTTTTCTTTCTTTCTTTCTTTCTTTCAGCGTTTTCTGTGTGTCTCCCCATTGCCTTATTCCTTACATGGTTTCTGCTGAGAGTTCTGAGCTTAATCTGACTTGCTTGCTTTTGTATGTGACACTTCTCTTTTCCCTAGCTGCTTTCAGTATTCTCTCCCTATCTTTGATTTTAGAGAGATTGATTATGATATGTCTTTTGGGTTCTGTCCTTCCTGGGGTACACCGAGCTTCTTGAAT
>NW_006408564.1:4986828-4995707 GCF_000296735.1 Chrysochloris asiatica | reverse complement strand
GCGGCGCTATTCTATGGTGGGTATGTTCCTCCGCTTGGTCTTGCCATTTTGTCTCACCCAACTTTTCGGCTGCAGGTTGCTGAGCCTGGCATATTCAAAAGTATGCGATTTCTAACATCTGCTACAAGTTCCACTAGTTATAAGCCTTCAAACTTTAAAAATATTCTTACCTATGTGGCTCAGAGTTTTGAAGCTCTGCCCTGAGCAGCTTCGCCTGGTATTCTGTGGTATTGCTGATGACGAACTTCACTTCACCTCTACCCTATCCGCCATCAAGCCCCACTCCCATTCCCTCCACTCTTAATGTGACTTTTCTTAGGTGGAGGCTTTTCAGGCTGAACATTTCACAAAGGATGCTTTCTTTGTCTTTATGTTGTTAATTACAAATCTGCACAGTATACAACAATTCAGCAATTTCTACATGTAAAATTTAGTGACATTGATTACATTCTTCAAGTTGTATAATCATTCTCCAACAAAAGAGTTGTTTTGTGTTGAATGACTTTGTCATATAAAAACAGAGAGCCATGTCTGTAAACCAGAATTGAATTGAGGACAATGAAATAATCACACTGTGAAATTTAGGGAGCTGAGAGTCTCTGAAGGAGCTACAGATTAAGTTTTTCCACTTAGTTGTCACCAAAGAGAAAAAAAGTTCCATGAGTAGGAGGTGGGCAGAATCAATAACTTTATTTAAATATAGTTTTTTCTTCTTAGAACATATAGTTGAATTAGTATAGTTCAGTGCCTGAAAGATGTGAATCCTCTATAAAGTTTATTTTGGAAGGTATTGATATCTGAATGTCTGATTGAGCCAGGAATGGAAAATTTGGAGGTACAGGTTTGGAAAATAATAGTAAAATCTGTAGGACTATATTAAATACTACTACAGATGTGGATGAAAGAACTAGGGCTGACTCTTACCAAACAGAGTCCAAAGCAACAAAACCCACTGCCACTTAGTTAATTTCAACTCACAACAACCTTGTACAGAGTTCCCAATGCTTTACAGCAACAGATAGTGATCTGCTGGTGTGTTTGACCTGCTGGCCTTGCAGGTAGCTGTGAAGTGCTTATCCTTTAGTGTCACTAGGGCTCCTATAAAGCACAAGATATGAAGAGAAACACAGAAGACAAAGAAGAAACAAAAATTATAGGTGCTGTTGGTAGGGCTATCTCAGCATGGGTGTAGCATAGGGAATGGTAGAGGAATCCGAGGTTTCCTTCTGCCTCCCTCTCTCCCTCCTTTAGTTGCTGTTATTGTAAAATGCTATCAAGTCGATTTTGACTCATAGCAACTCTGTATAGGGTTTCCAAGGAGTAGCTCTAGTTTTGAACTGCCAACCTTGTAGTTAGCAGTTCAGTACTGATCCTTCAGCACCACATTAGGTCCCATTACTATTTGCTCTCTTATTCATTAATTCATACACTCATTAACCCAACAAATGATTTGGGAGCTCCTACCAAGGCCACCCATTTTACTATGAGCTGAAGATGCAATAGTGTGTATGGGTTAATGTGTGCTCACACTTATGTCCATTAAGCTTGTAGGCAGTTACTCCCTAGTATAAGTGGGGAATTCCCTACATTCCTAAGAAACCTATTGTAATTATATAAAACTCTAAATGCAAGAAAGTTACTCTCTTTACAGGTCAGAAGTATTTTTCCCTGTCACTTTCTCTTGGTCCATATTTTCCTTTTAGGGTTAAAAAGACAAGTCTGTGTCTTTTTTGATGTGGCATTTCTTCAAATAGTTGATGGTGGATTTGTCTATATCATCTATCTTCTCTGATTTAGGCAATTATATATCGTAGAATGTCTTGGGGAAAAAAATAATATTGGAGGAAAAAAGGTGTAGATTGTTGAAGAAGTAATTAAATCACCACAGTTGTTTTGTGAACAAGTTTTTAAAGAAAATTTAATATGCTGCTGAACATTGCAATTCTCCAAGAAGGAATACAGCCGAGGGAATATCTTAAGAATGGTAGCCTGGATGTATGTGATGCTAACACAAGTAATACAGTTTAGTGTTTTTGTTAGTTATTTGGGGATGTAAAAGTTCACTTAAACTTTATAACTTTATCCCTAAATAAAATTCAAACTGAAGAATGAGGGAAAAAAAAAAAAAAAAAAAGGAGAAGAAACTAGACCTCAATAGTTATCGAGTCTTTAGTTGAAAGAAGACTATTTAAGTTTAATAATAATAGAATATTAACTAGTTAGAATATTAACCAATGACAACACATTAAATTTCTATTAAGCAAGTAGAAAGAAAGAAATAATGATAAAAGTTAAAATAAATGAAATAGAAAACAAACTTACATTAGAGGAGAACAATAAAATCCAAAAATTGATTCTTTGAAGAGATTAACCATATTAACAAATGCTAGTTAGAATAATTGAGAAAAATAGAGGGATCACAAATAACCAGTATCAGGAAAGAAAGAGGGACATCAATACAAATTTTTATTAATATTTTAAAAAAACCCACTTTTATTAACTTTATGAGAGTAAAGTTGAAACTGTAGAGAAATAACTATTGAAATATCACAACTTACCAAAACTGCCACAAAAAGAAAGTGTCTAAATAGTCATATATTTTTAAACATTCTTTAACATTTAATGCCTCCCATGCTCCCACAAACCAGGAACAAAATTCAAAAATCTTTACAGGCTTAGATGGCTTTTTCAGTGCATTTTACAAAACATTTGTATAAGAAAGAACATTTATGATACAGAAAATCTTCAATATAAAAGAAGAATACTGGAGTACCTCTCATCCTATTTTGGGGGGTCAGCCTAACCTTGATAACAACATCCAACAAGGACATTTAAAAAAAAAAAAGGAAAATTACGAGCACACTGTCTTTGAAATATTGATAGAAAATATATTAATGAACTGAGTTTAATGACAGGTAAAATGGGGAATAAAAACCATGACCAAGTTATGCTTGTTATAGGACTGCAAGTTAGGATTAATATTTGGCTATTGTCTTACTTATCAAGTGATGCAACAACAGAAATACCACAAGTAAGTGACTTTGAAAAACAGAAATTTATTTACTCACAGTTTTGGAAGTTAGAAATCAGAATTCAAGGCGCTGATTCTAGAGAAAGACTTTTTATCCCTGTTGGCTCTGGGGGAGCTTGGTTGTGTCTTTCCCACTTCTATTTCTCAGGTCCTTAGAGACCTCATACCTCACATGTTACAGTGTCTCTCCCCACATATTTCTGCTTGCTTGTTTGCCCAACCTACTCTTTTAAATCTCATAAGAGATTGTTTAAGACACACCCTGCATTAATAGTGCCTCATTAACAAAGTAAATAAAACTCATTCCATTCCCAAATGGGATTGTAACCACAGAAATTCTTGTTGCTGATAAGTGCCATCAAGTAGGTTCCAACTTACAGGGACCCTATATAGGGTTAGAATTTATAGCACTTATTTTTGAGATGAGCCTTAGTGATGCTGAAGGATAAGGTAGCACTGAGCTGCTATTTTCAAGGTTGGAAGTTTAAACCTAACAGCTGTTCCTCAGGAGAAAGATGAAATTGTCTGTTCTTGTAAAGATTTGCAGCTTCAGAAACACTATACAGGGTTGCTAAAAGTCAGATTCAGCCCTATACAGGGTTGCTATGAGTCGGATTCAGCTCAATGGCTTTGGATTTATTTTTTTCTTTTTCTTTTTGGTATTTTTTGGGGTGAGATACAATTCATCCATAACAGATAACAATCAATGCTATCTGACAGGATAAAGGAGACAAATTAACTTCATTTCAATAAATGCAGAAAAAAAACATTTGAAACAATGCAACATTCATATGTGAGGGGGCTTGGAAAAGTTCATGGAAAAATGGAATTGAAAGTTATTGAAAATTTTCCATGAACTTTTTCAAGCCCCCTTGTAGATATGTGCTGGATATTCTGGGCATTACAAAGAAAAAAAACACACATTTTTATTCAAAGGAACAATGATTTTGAGTATAAGAAAATCCCAAATCTTTTAATCAACTATTAGGTTAATAAAAGAATCTAGCAAGGTGATTAGATAGTAAACAAAATGAATCATATTTCTATATGCAAATGATTATAAAATTGCATTTAGAAACCATATGAAGAAGCAAAAGTTATCTACGGATCAATCTGTTAAAGTAAAAAATAAGAAGATAAATACCCTAATTAAAAATAGGACAATATACAAAAGAAAGCATAAAAATGACCAATAAGCAATAAAAAGATACTTGGTGTCATTTTTCATAAGGGAAATGCAAATTACTTCACACCTACTAAGATGACTAACTGGTGTGTCAATTTGTTGTACAATAGTTCTTGTGTATTGTGATGTGGAAACTATCCCACTAGTATTTCTAATACAAGTTGGGTCACTCAAAGGTAGACAGTTTCAGAGTCAAGTTTAGTGACATGGATGGAATACAGCTTTAGGGACCTTCATTTGCTGATGTAGGGGGACTTAAAATAAAAAACAGCTGCAAACATCCATTAATAGTTAAAATGTAGAATGCAAAAAGTGTGAATCTAGGAAAATTGGAAGTTGTCAAAAATAAAACAGAACCCTTGAAGATCAATATTCTAGACATTAGTGAGCTGAAATGGGCTGATATTGGCCATTGAACAATGTATGCCTGACCATGCCAGTAGTTAGAATTTGAAGAGTAATGCCACCATTATATTTTTTGTCAGTAAGAACATTTCAATAGTTATTTTGTATTACAATACTGTCAGTGATAGGATAATATCCATATGTCTACTAGGAAGACCAGTTAATATGACTGAGAGGGGTCTTCAAAAATTTCCTGGAAAATGGAATTGAAAAGCTGGTATAATTTTCCCACAAGTATTTGAAGCCCTTTGGTATTATTCATCTTAATGCACAAACCACAATGTCAAAGGTACAGAAATTAAAGATTTTTTCCAACTTCTGAAGTTAATCAAAGTTGCAATCAAGAAGCATTGATAATTCTTGGTGTTTGGAATGCAAAACTTGGAAACAAAGAAGGATCAATCATTGGATACTGTGGTCTTGGTGATAGAATCACTAGAGATCTAATGATAGAATTTTGCAAGACCAACAACCTATAAACTGGAAATACCTTTATTCAACCACATAAGTAGTGACTAGACACATGTGCCTCACCAGATGGAAATCACAGGAATCAAATTGACTACATATGTGGGAAGAGACAATGGAGATGCTCAATGCTTACAGCCAAAGCAGTGTCAGTGTTGACTGCAGAACAGGCCATCAGTTGTTCATAGTCAAGCTCAAGTTCAAGTTTAAGAAACATAAATCTATGAGCTCCTCACTCAAGTCCTCTTCACTTTTAGCAAGGGAGTTGTGTTGTATGCATATTGCAGGTTGTTAATGAACCTTCTGTCAATCCTAGCAATTACAGGGTAAAGAGTTTATTTCATTATGAAACAAATTTTCTGGGATTAGATAGTTTTGTAAATATGCTAAAAACTACAAAATTATATACTATAAAAGGGTGAATTTTGGTATGTTAATATCAATTAATGAGGATATTACAAAGAAAATGACCAATTGCAAATACGAATTACAAATAAAAATGGAACTATAAAATGACCAATACATACTCAAGAAGTTCTGTGCCTCTTCATTTTTTCCCTTTTCATCTAAACATTGAGTTTCACTTGTCAAAAGAGGTAGTGCATTTGAGCAAGGGTTGCCAGTGGCTATGAACTTACTAAGCTTCTTGAAGTAGTAGGCCTAGCTCTGACTACACACAAGTTAACTTTTTGGAAAATACTTTTAAAATGTCCTTGAAAAGAACTACCAAAGTCTTATTGCCATCAAATTGATTCTGACTCATAGTGACCCCTGTATATGGTTTCTGAGGATGTAAGAATTTAGTGGAGCAGAAAGCCTCATCTTTTTCCGATGGAGCAGCTGGTGGGTTTGAACTGTTGACCTTATGGTTAGCAGTCCAGTTCAGCTCCATCGAAAAGAGAAACTGTGGAGAAAATAGTGCTTGTGGTTCAATAAATGGCCTGGAGACTTACCTCACTGGCTGCTGGACCTTTGGTGAGTCACTTGTTCCTGCTGGCCCTCACCATTTTCATTTTGTAAATGAAAGGCTTGAACTTGGTGTCACATCTTTAAAAATTCTACCAAATCTGGAAGCAAGGTGAGTGACAATTTGTATTTACAGAGGGTCTATATGGGGAGTCCAAATTGACATGACCGTCTTCTGAAATCAAAGTCTCAGCTTTTTTGGCTCCATCTTGACCAGCTCAGGCCGGGCAAGGAGCCCTTGTCCTCTCCCTTGCTGGTGCTCAGGTTCCCAGCCTATTGTTTATTTAGGGATTGCAATTTCCTTACTGGCGTGCACCCCCGCCAGCAGGGTTGTGGAGCCAACCACAGGCCTCATGTGAACTTTTCCTTTCAAGTTTCAGTAATGACAGTGTACGGACCATCACATGCCTCATCCTGAAGGCATGGTCCAGTTTCCACATTCATCATGCCTCACTGGTGACTTGAGGTGGCCTGAATTCCTAGATCATCTTGTTGCTTTTTCCATCAGACAAACTGGTTGAGCATAGCACTTGCAGTATGTTTTGGACAGCTGAAGGAGGCCCCAAACTAGGGTTGTTGGGATAGGGCAGTTAAAAAGAATAGGAAAAGCAAGCGTTCAGGTTGAGTTGTTCTAGAAGTTCAGTGAAGAAAGTGCTTTCACCCACGCTTTCCATAAAGGGCATTGAAACAGAAATGTGCCTTCTGGAAATAGATTCACTATTTTTCAAATAAAGTATTTTATTGAATCTCTGGTGTGCTCAGAGAATGGGCAGCTACAATCCAAGCCCTCTTTCTGTTCAGATGACAGGAAAGATGGTGTTCAATTTATCCCTTGGGAGGGTGGAGCAGCACACACTCAAGAAGTAAGTACCCTTTCATCTGGAAGCAGTTTCTGTAACTCCCTTCTCCCTGCCTCCTCTCCACCACCATGTCACTATTTTATTTTGGCATTGCTCTGTGATTTTAGAGGCTACAAGCACTTTCTGGAAGAAAAGACCAAAATAGTTCAGCTTCTAGGTGGCACACCTCTTCTGAAACCAATCTCTCCTAGAGCAAGGTCCCCATGTGCAGTATCCCCTGCCCTATGCAAGGGAAGATCAACTATCGAGGGAACTGGTCTAATTTCCTAAATCAAAAACCTTGAGCAGAAGACTTCTGGTTCTGGAGGTGAGACAAACAGGGTCAGGTAGGACAAACTTCGTGGGGGAGGTGCCAATAATCCAGAGAAGGTGCTTTTACGGAGGTGCTCCAAAGCTCTGGATCTAGTATAAGGTGCAGGACATCAATTTCCTGCACCCATTTGTGGAAAAATCACTGTATAAAGGAAAATGCTACAATTCCAGAATCGATCAGGGCTTGGGACTCTGCCTGTGAAGCACTCCCACCCAGGCTATGTTCAGAGGGCGGGGCTACAGCCAGATTGACACAGTGAAACCTGAACCGTGACATCTGAAAAAAGAGGAGTGGAGGATTCTACACAGTTTTTCCTTCTCTTCCCTGTCGTACCCTTTCTGTTCATCCCGGCCACCTTCAGGTGGGTGGGCGCACACTTCCAAAAGGGTCTAGCATTGAGCCCACAGTTTTTCCACTGCACAGAGAGGAGGTCCCTATTGGTCCTATGGATTGATCCTTTGGAAGCTGCTTATGACGTCTGACTCTGGAACCCAGCCCTAAAGTTGACCTAGGTGGGACCCTTTACTCCTGCCACTGGTCAGACAGCTACAGTTTTATTTTTGTTTTGGAGTGGTGGTTTTTGTCTCTGCTTTTATATCACTCCTATTTTTGGTCCTTTTGATCACACTTTTTTCCTGGAGGGTGGGAGCTTTTTCTCCCTACATTACCTAAGAAGAGACAGCAATCATGGCCATATTGCCAAGCTATAATCATACCCCATAATATCACACCACTGGGACAGAAGCCAATACCATCTGCTAGACATTACATGTGAAAAGGAAAGCCTATCTCAAGATCATATCCACCAAGAGACACTCAGCAAGCTTAATAGTATAGCAACATACATCCATTTAAGCATTAAAAATCCACCTAACTATTTAATTGTCCATGAAAACACAAAAGATCTCAAAACATGCCCAAAAAACAGAAAAGAGTAACTGAGAAAAATTAGTTGGAGGGAGGCAAAAAGAGATCTCAGATGCTATTTCTTGTCAGTTTCTTCTTAATTTTCATGTTTCTTCTGACTGGATCTTCATTTTCATGGTAAGTTGTTAAGCATTAATTTTCTTTGGGGTTTCCCTATAGTCTATTAATTTCCCCCCACTTAAGACAGTCTATTTTATCTTGTAATCTACCTGACCTCCTCACCACCTGGATCTCTGTTCCTGTTTTTCTCTTCTTTGACACTGCTAATATTTTGATCTTTGGTTGGCCTCACAGGTCCTCTGAATTCATTGCTGTAATTTCACTCTGTTATGAGCTCTGCCATCTGTTGACTGAGTCTGGGTGGTGTTGCCACCACTGTCAATCTTTGGTTGTTGTCTGTTCTTGCTGGTTTTCATTCCAAAGAACTCCCTTTAGGATGTTTTGAAGCACTGGATTGGCTTTGACAAAATCTCTTAGCTTCTGTTTATTCGGAAATGTTTTGATTGCACCATCATATATGTCTCCATTGCCTTCTTGCCTGCATGGTTTCTGCTGAGAAGTCAGAGCTTAATCTGATTTGCTTGCCTTTGTCGGTAACACTTCTCTTTTCCCTGGCTGCTTTTAGGATTCTCTCCTTGTCTTTGATTTTGGAAAGCTTGATTATTATATGTCTTGGTGAATGTCTTTTGGGGTCTATCCTTCCTGGAGTTCATTCAGCTTCTT
>NW_006408564.1:4974612-4980414 GCF_000296735.1 Chrysochloris asiatica | reverse complement strand
GTTCAGTCCTTTTTTCTAGTTGAAACAGTTCAGGGCCAGCTGTGGCTGTTTGGTTTTAATTGGAAACTGTCTCTTTAAATTTTGAGGAGATCTGTGCGTATGCATAGAACCCTCCGAGGGTGGGGTTGGGGTGTCCACTAGCTCAGGTACCCCTATAGTCACCAGAATGGAGGTGCACAAACAGCAAGGGACCAGTGAACAGCTACCAAAAGAAAATAAGGTCCACACCTTTATCTCAGCAGTTCTGGCAGTCGTCTGTGACTGCTCCAATCCTTTCCCTGTTTGGTGTCACCAAAAGAAAATAAGGTCCACACCTTTATCTCAGCAGTTCTGGCAGTCGTCTGTGACTGCTTTAATCCTTTCCCTGTTTGGTGTCACCCAAGATGGTGGCCCCTGGAGCAGCCGAGCGTCCTGGACTAGAAACCATTAGATGTCTTGTTTCTGCCACAAATTCCCTCAGCTGTAAGCCTTCAAACCTTCTAAATATTTCTTTATATATAGTTCAGAGTTCTGGGACCATCCCCTGAGCCTATTTGGTCGGGTGTTCTGTGTTGTTATTGGTGGAGCTCTTTACTACATGTCCACCCAATCTGCCATCTTGTTTGTTCTCTGCATCTTTTTTGATGTTTCTTGTAGACAGCATATTAAAGGATCTTGTGCTTTTTTTTTTTTTTTTAATCCATTCTGCTTTCTGTTTCTCTTGACTGGTACATTTAACCCATTTATATTCTGTGTAATTATCAGTAGGTATGAATTAATTGCTATCATTTTTCTGTGTTTTTTTTTTTTTTTGGTGCTGTTGGATTTTTTTTTGTTCCACATAATTTTCTGTGCTGAGTTCATTTTATTTGTGGGTTTTCATTTTCATTTCTGTTGTGTTAATGTTTACTAAATCTTTCTGATTTTCCTCTTTTTTCATTTTGATGCACAGGTGTAATATTTTTTTTTTTTTGTAATTTATTAATTTTTCCCCACTTAAAACAGTCTTTTTTATCTTGAAATCTTCTTGTCTTCTTTGACATTTGTAAGTTTTGTGTCTACACTAGTCCCTCTTTTTACTTTATAGTTGACTTCAGTATACATTGCTATGTCTAGCTCCCTATTTTCAGTCTTGTAGTTTTGTTTTTGTTTTTCAGTCTTGTAGTTTTGTTTTATTTTAAATACTTGTATATCTGGATAGAGTGCTGGATAGTGTCATGTCTGATAATCTCAGGTTGTTGTTTGCTTTTGTTGGTTCTCAGTCCAAAGAACACCTTTTAGAACTTTTTTGTAAAATTCAAGCTCCTTTAATTTCTGCTTATCAGGAAATGCTCTAATACTGCCATCATATTTAAATACACCTGTCTTCTTTGGGTGGGTATATGATTCTTGGTTGTCAGTTTATTTTTTTTCTTTCAGCGTTTTTTATGTCATTCCATTGCCTTCCTGCCTGAATGGTTTCTGCTAAGAATTCCGAGGTTAGTCTTATTGGTTCTCCTTTGTAGAACCATTTTTTTCCAGCTTGCTCACAGGACTCTTTCCTTATCTTTGATTTGAGAACGTTTGATTATAATACGTCTTATTGATTTCCTGTTGGGATATATCATGTTTGGGATTGTTCAACTTCTCGTATTCTTATCTTCTCATCTTTCATGATGTTGGGGAGCTTTCTCTCCAACATCTCTTTGACAATTTTCTCTGTGCTTCTTATTGTCTCTTCCTGTTCTGGAATTCAGATCACCCACAAGTTGTTCCTCTTCATGGTATCCCACATAACTCTTAGGCTTTCTTTGGATTTTTCTTTGTTTTTTTTTTCTAATTGTTTTTCTAACACACTAGTAATGAGATATTTATCTTCAGATTCACTAATTTGGGCTTCTTTTGTTTCCAGATCTACTCCTTTGCCTTCCCCCCCCCCCTTTGCCCTTTCAGTGTATTGTCCATTTCTGAGATCTCAGTCTTATATTACTCTTCTAGACTACTAATTGCAGATTTTGTATTGTTTGGAAATTTGCATTTGTTTTGTCTCTTTTTCCTTATACCATTTTCCTGAATTCTAACATTTTTTTTCTCAGTCCTCCTTGCTTTACACAATCTTTCTGTCAGTCTGTTGAAGGTACCTAATTATGTTTGTTTTACATTCTTTTTCAGTTAGTTTCAATGCCTTTTTTCCCTCAGAAATGAGCTCTATCTCTTCGTCTTGGTCATTTGTTTGAGGCATTTTCTCTTGTTACTTTGTGTGAGCTAAAATTGTCTGTCATTACCAGGGCATTATGGGATTGTCATATTTGTAAAAAAAAAAACGAATAGTGCAGGTGTTTGATTCAGAGGGTGAAATATCTCTGGTGTTTTCCTGCAATTAAAGGACCTTATGAGGTGGTTGTGGAAGGGATGTGTCAGCAGAGTTCCTGGTCCTAGATGAAGTTTGTATTGGCCTCGGTGTTACCTATGTTCAGGGCTTTAAATCCGGAAGTAGTTTGTGGGGGTCTTTGATGGTTTTAGCGTCTGGATAAATGCTGGTCTATTGACTCTGCAGGTTTGGTAGGTCTGGAGCTAAGATCTCCTGAATGTAGGCACCAAAGTGACACAACCGGCCCCCAATTCGCACTGACATGACCCCCAACCATGTGGTTCCAAACTCCTGGAGAACAGGGTCTATACCTTGGGTGGATGAGGGTGGGAGCTGGCCACACCTCTTGTCGCCAGGGCAACATAGGGAAAAAGGAGAACTTTCATCTTTCCCATTGCTCTTGAGAATCTGCTCTGGCAGGCCTACCTCTGCTGTCAAAACTGTTCACAGAATGGTTGAGTCTAGTTTGGTCAGCTGTTCACCAGTCAGTCTATCTCTCTTGCCTTCTCTGCTTGGCCTCTCCTCCCAGCAGGCACTCCATCTAGCTCTCAAACTTTTCTTCTGAAATTCAGAGTTCCCGATGAAATCTGTGTCTGTTTTATTTGATCTCTTAGCTCTTTGTTGTAGAGGGTCTGTGCAGTCTGTCTGCCTAGTTAGTCATCTTGCCAGAAATTCATTTAACTTCATTTTTAACACAGTGACTTTTGAAAAATATTGTTTACTGTGCTATTCCTTTGTCCATATTCAGAGAATGAAAACTTATTTATATTTTTAACATTCCTAGACAAATGATAGATAAATGAGGAAGAAAACCTAGGTGTAAAAAGAAATCTCGACATGTTTTTTTCTCAACCTGAGGAATTTAAAAATAAATGCAGATCTCAGTGTACCAACCCAGTGATTCTGATGTAGGCAGTCACGTACTGGGTACTGGGGAGTCTGTGTTTTAGTTTATTTCACAGGCACATGGAATTGATTTTGGATTAACTAGTTCTCCCTTCCAGGAATGGGAATGTAAAAAGTTTGAAACAGTCATTAAAACAGTCTTTCATGCAGGGTCATTGCTCAGCCGAAAGTCACAGGTACAGCTTGATTGGTTGTTAAAATATTGAAGTCCATGGCTACACTAAACCCTTAGAGTACTCCTCCATTCTGGCTCTTTTTCTGGGACTCCAGAGTAAAGGGTTAACCTGGACCCTGCCGGAACTTCCCATACCCCATTCTTGGACTCCCATGGATGGTTTCCTTTCTGGTTGGTCCTTGTTCTGTGCTGCACTGGTTGTAGAGTGATCCAGCAGTCACCCTGACTCTCTGGGATTTGAAACATTAGGGTTCACTTTCTCATTATGATTACACAGATTCATTGAAACTGACCACTTGCCACCAGAGGCATCCTAATGATTTTTTTTTTTTTTTAAGTTTAATTTCTTCAAGCCTGTCTTTGCCTCCTCTTCCTTCTTGAAACTATTTTCTCTCTTATTTTCTGGGACTTTCCCCCATGTTTTCTGCTGTGTTTTATCATCTTTCCACTGTCTTCTCTGTTTTTGATGCACAACTGTGTCTGAGAACTCTCTCACCTATGAGTCATAATTCAGAAAGATAATACCATCATCTTTACAATCTCAAGTTCCAATTTTACCTTTGTTTTCATTACTTACTCTCTCCTTGCTTACCAGCTTGTAAATGACTCTCAGGCAGACTTAAGTCTAATCTCCTAGTTTGATTCTGCAGGCTGGGCCTCCTTGTGCCTCACCTTTGTCTCAGTTCAAACTCTTATGCAACTGAAACACAATGTACATACAGTGGCTGCAAGAATGGGCTCCAACATGGTGGGGATTATGAGAATGGTACAGGACTGGACAGTGTTTCATTACATTGTACCTGGGGTCACTTGAGTTGCACCCAATTTATTGGCAACTAACAATAACTGTACTCTTTAATTAGTCTGCCTACTTATTTCTAAGGAGCTCTGTTAGTGTAGTGGTTACGAATTGGTCTGTGAACCTTAAGGTCAGCAGTTTGAAACTACCAGCTGTTCTGCAGCAAAAAGATGAGGCTTTCTGCTCCCGTAAAGATTTACAGCCTCAGAAACCCTGTACAGGGTTGCTATGAGTTGGAACTGACTCCACGGCACATAACCACAACCACTTATTTCTGTTTGGTACATACTCCATTCTCATTTGCCTGTTCTTTCAACTTATGTTCATTAAATACTATGTGCTGAGTACTCATGAGTTTAGAAGTATTATTACTTCTGGCTGGAAAGAATTCCATCTTGTCTCTAATTATCTTATTTTTATCCATCTCTAAACCCTGTATCAGGGCCCTGTGCTTTCTGGAGAATTTTTGACTCAGATATGGTGGTCTTACTCATTTGTTTACTTTTAAGTATATGCTTTAGGGCCCCTAATGGTGCTATTAGAATAAGCTCTGGACTACTAACCACAAGGTCACAAGTGCCACTGCACTAGAGAAAGGTGAGGCTGTCTGCTCCCATCAAGATTTACAACCTCAGAAACCCCCACAGGTTCACTGTGAGTTGGTATTACCTCAATGGCCATGGGATTTGAGGTTTGGGTTTATCTGTAGGCTTGCAGAATATTCTATCTAAGTGTATTCTGTTGGTGTTCTTTCACATGCTTACTTGTGTATTGGACTCTTAGAATACATGCAAGAGAAACCTTACTATTGTCCTTTGGTGTTCTAGTGAGTGGGTGATTCAGATACTCAAATGATATTATAATGGTTCAGCCATTTGGTTGTTATGTGCCGTGGAGTCAGTTCTGACTCACAGCAACTCTGCATAGGGTTTCCGAGGCTGTAAATCTTTACTGGAGCAGAAAGCCTCATCTTTCTCCCATGGAACAGCTGGTAGCTTCAAACTGCTGACCTTGAGGTTAGCAGCCCTACTCATAACCACTACGCTACCAGAGCGCCTAGACATTTGGGTAAGATCTTCTTAATAAATGGTATCAAAGGAAGTCACATTATTTTTATCTTTCATAATTTCAGAAAAAACGAGAGAGTGAAAGACTGTCTTACTATTGCAGAGTCCAAAAGGATTCTGATTGGCCTTTTAGGAGTCATGTGTTCACACCTGTACCAATCACTTTTCCCTCTTCCCATGGTTCATACCATTGACAGAGCCACGCAACAAAACAGGAAGGAAGGAAACGTTTATTGAGTTGCTGCAAAGATTTAAAGTCTCAGAAACCCTAAACATAAAACCTTATGTTGCTATTCTTATTTGTCGTGGAGTCGGTTCCAGCTCATAGTGAACCTGTACAGCGTTTCTGAGGCTGCTCTGATAGCGTAGTGGTTACGTCTTGGGCTGCGAACCTCAGGGTCAGCTGTTCGAAACTACCAGCTGTTCCGCTGGAGAAAGACGAGGTTTTCTGCTCCCGTAAAGATTTACAGCCTCGGAAACCCTGTACAGGGTCACTATGAGTCGGAACCGACTCCATGGCACATAA
>NW_006408564.1:4972802-4974512 GCF_000296735.1 Chrysochloris asiatica | reverse complement strand
TCCAGCATGAATCTTAGACTCTCTTCAGATTTTTTTTATCTTTTCTGCTTGCTCTTCTATCTTAGCGGTATTGAGAAATTGTCTTCCAGCTCGCTGGTTGTGGCTTCCATGTCTTCAATTCTACTCTTTTGCCCTTTCTGTGTATTGTCCATTTCTGATATTTTATTATTAATCATCTGAGATCTCTTTTTGCAGGTTTTGAATTGTTTCCAATGCTGAATCTGTCTTGCTTGATTGCTCCTGTACCATTTTCCTGACTTCTTCCTTATTTTCCTCAATCCTTTTTTGGAGCATTTGAATTTGTTTCCATATCATTCTTCTGAATTACTTCTCAGGCAGATCCAAAAGCTATTCTTCTACTGGAAATACTGTGCCTCCCTCCTTGAATCAGCATGGATTCAAGACCTACATGTGAATCCCAAAATTATGAAGGTCATCAAGGAAAAAATATACATAAATGTGAGGGCACTAATTCAGGGAATACACAGACTACCAAACATTTTGAAAACTACACAAACAAAAGTAGATAAAATAGATGAGTGGAACATACTAAAAATTAAAAAACTTATATGTATCAAAAGACTTCCCAAAAGAGTAAAAGGGGAACCCAAAGAATGGGAAAAAATCTGTTGGAATGACACATCAGACAAGGGACTCATTTCTAAAATACATAGAAACTACAACATCTCTACAAGAAAAAGACAAATAACCCAGTTGAAAAATGGGCACAGGACTTGAACAGACACTTCACCAAGGAGGAGATCCGTGCTGCCAACAAATGTATGAAGAAATGTTCAGGATCACTAGCCAGTAGAGAGATGCACATCAAAACAATAATGAGATATCATTTCACATCATCAATAACAGCAAAGATTTAAAAAGTAGAGGACAATAAATGCTGGTGAGGATGTGGAGAGACTGGGACCATCCCACATTATTGGTGAAACTGCAAAATGGTCTAACCACTCTGGAAAGCAATATAGTGCGTCCTGGAAATAGACATACCTTATGATCTAGCAATTCTTCTACTTTGTATTTACGCTTAAGAAATATGAGCCATAACACTAGTAGATATATGCACACCAGTGTTCATAGCAGCACTATTTACAATAGCAAAAAGATGGAGACTGCCTAAGTGCCCATCAGTGGAAAAGTGGATAAACAATCTTTGGTACATACACACAATGGAATATTATGCTACCTTGAAGAATAACAAAGAAGCTGCAAGCCACCTCATAACATGGATGAACCTTGAGGACTTTATACTGAGTGAAACTAGTCAGTCACAAAAGGAGAAATACTGCATAGGACCATTATTGTAAAAGATTAAGAAAAAGAAACCACCTTAAAAGGGGTAAAATTATATATTTGCTGGTCACTAGGATATATGGGAGGAGGTGAGGGGAGGCATGGAGGGGAAGATAGAACACAGGGTATGGAATAGACACAGGATCGCTTGGGTGCTTGGGGGTTGGGAGGAGCAATACACAAAAGGGGGGAGGGGAATGGAAGAGCAAGGTAGATTGGAGAACAGTTAGGCAGGTTTGCATGGGCTAAGTGGGTCAGAGGTAAATGATGGTGTAAGCACAACCTTGGAACAACAGGGCTCCGGGATACAGGGATTGTGGAATGGTTTGAATGGGTAAAAGAGGGGAATAATGTTAAGAAGCTTTGCTGTCTTATGAATCTGGATTTCCCTTGTCTACCATT
>NW_006408564.1:4953443-4961499 GCF_000296735.1 Chrysochloris asiatica | reverse complement strand
AAAAAAAAAAAAAAAAAGCAGCTACTGTGTCTTTTACTTGCATATCTAAAAGAACTGGGGAATTGCTAAGGACTCATTATAGTATGAGGGGGCTTCAAAATGTTTGTGGAAAAATTCCATGATCTTTTGATTTTAATTTTCCATGAACTTTTTCAAGCCCTCTCATATCAGTAATTTAGGATAATACTTGTAATTCTTTACTATTCTCACAAGGTTTCATGTTAGGTACTTGGCTTGTAATTTTCTTCACCTGTTCTTAAACAGAGTCTTTTTTTCATAGTGACTGAATTTCATGCCCAAAGATATGAAATCTTGAACCAGGATGATATCCAGTTTGCATCCAAAGCTGTTCTTTAAAGGTCAGATGTGTCACTTCCCCGTGTAGTCTGATCTTCAGCTCTTTTTGTTAGACTTGAATCCATTAACAACAACACAACAAGATATTCATACGTATATGGAGACCCAAATCTCAAATGCCACAGTATCCAACAAGGCCCATTGGAGCCTCCTTTACTGCCCTGGGTCAGTGGGAGTGTGCGTGCCGGTAGGTTGCATTCAGGCAGGGTGATAGGAAGGATGAGTCCCTTGCATGAGCTTTGTGAAGAATAAGTCAGAAGTAAGAAAACAAAACCATGAAAAGAAACATAAAAGCACTCCCAATTGCTTTTAATTTGACTTAATCCAACTTAATTCTGTGTTTGTATAGTTTGCCCTGAAGAATTAGATACCATCTGTACCAACAAGCAAACAAGCACAAAAACAACAGCCATAAAAATCACTGTGTGCCTTGTCATCTTCTAATCTTGATCATCATCTCTTTCTGCTCTGATAGAGCCCAAAAAGAAGAGTTCTTGATTTTTTTCAGGGTTTGTTTTTCCTCCTAACGTGTCTTAGGCCCAAGTTGACTTCTTTCTCAGCTGCTTTCCTTGGGCTCATATAACCATGGTTAGTCCCACACCATAAATCCTTCCACTGACATGGCATTACTCAGACAGCTTAAGACCAAGGGATGTTCAATTACGCCTGTAGTTCCAACTAGATGCTTTAAAAAAGTTAAGCCTTCAAGAACCTCTGTGGTATCCAGTAATAATAGTTTAGAATTTTATTCTAAATAAAGTGTAATGTAATTATGGAGAGACATTTCCTGGATATTAGATCACGTCGTCGTCTTTAAACCAAATTGGCCCTTCGTTTGTTGATCAACGTCCATAGACTGATACGTGATCACAGTGTGTTCCATACTCTGTGAAAACTGCTTGTATTTTCTTTCTTGGCTTGGTTTTAAAACGAAACCAATAATTCTTTCACTACTTGAAAGCAAAGCACATTGTGACACTCAGCAATAACATATTTGTCACTTTTTTGGTGACTAAATGTTGCTGCTTTTTTGATGTTCCACCCACACACCATTTCACAGTGTTCACAGTTCCTAGAGAGGAAAGAAAATCTGTTTCTTGCCACTAAGGGAACATAATGTTTGACAAACACAAAAAAAGGATCATAATGACTTTCTGACTGGAAAACATGTTCCAGAAAGTTAACTCGTACGATTGCTATACAATTATGCCAATATGGATAACTTTCCCCCCCCCCCCCACAATATGGATAACTTTTGAAAGTGGGTTCATGGTTTTCTGAATATTCTTGACCAGCACAATTGTCCTGATCTCTTCTGCATTGCTCATTCTTGTTCTTTGTACCCTGGTCCTCTTTGGGGACCATGTGAAAATGCACGTTTAGATTCATAATTCTGAGGTAGGGCCTGAGATTTTACATTTTTACAGAAGCACTAGGGTTGGGGTTGGAGAATGCCAGTGCTTCTGGTGTTTGGGCTACCCTGTGACTATCGAAGATCTAGACTGTGTTCCTTGTGTTTGCTAAAGTAGGATTCAGACGACTCTTGTTGAGCTATGCCTTGCATCTCACATGCCTGGCAATGGTACTGGTACTTAATAAGTGCTCATTCTATAGGAGGGGACTTCAAAAAGTTTGTGGGAAAATGGAATGGAATGAAAATGGAATTTGTCTACAAACTTTTTAAAGTCCCCTTGTGTTTGTAGAATGACTGACAGAAAGAACTTCCTGAGTCTAAGCTTAATACATACATACATACATACATACATACATATAGTTGCTGTTAAGTGCCGTCGAGTCGGTTCTGACCCATAGTGACCCTGTATAGGGTTTCCTAGGAGCAACTGGTGAGCTTGAACTGCTGACCTTGCAGTTCAAATGGCTTTGCAGTCTGGCGCATTAACCCGCAGCCTTCAGCAGAGCAGAAAGCCTCAGCTATGTGATAGGTGTGAATTGGCACCCTTGTGGTTAGCAATCCCATGTTTATCCTACGGTACCTCTGGAGGGCTTCTCTCTTTCTCTCTCTCTCCATATCTATGTATTTCCAGGTCTTTTTTCCAAAACACCTTGGAGTAGACTATAACCTCCATCCTTTCAGTTAGCAGTCGAGCTCATTTCTCTTTGCAAACTAAACACCTATTTTGTACTTTTTGGGTGATAGCTATAAAACTTGTCTTTAAGCATGAATCTTTAAATGAAAGTTACCATTTATGCTAAATTTGCCTCAAGTACCATTTTCTTCTTGTTGTGAAGTGCCATTAAGTTGGTTCCAACTCATAGTGACCCTATATAGGGTTTCTAAGGAAGGGCTTTTGGGTGTGAACCACTAACTTTATGGTTAGCAGTATAGTACTTATCCTACAGCACCACACCAGGACTCCTCTTAAGCTCTCTGGCATTCTGAAAAAAGCTCTATGTTGTAATTCTCTTTCTCCATCTCTAAGAAAGGCCCATGGAGTCCTAGTGTGGTGCTGTAGAATAAGACTTGGACTTCTCACTGCAAATTTGGTGGTTCATAACCCATCAATCACTCCTTGGAAACCCTGCACTGAGTTACTATGAGTTGGAGCTGACTCGATGGCCCTTCACAACAAGAAGAAGAAGAACCCATAGTTAACTGCTTCCAGACCTTTTCTATTTGTAAAGTGCAGTAAAAGTATGTATTTGCAAACCATTTTGTAAATTATTTTGAAACATGATTTCAAAAAGATATTCAAATACAGAAAACTCTTTGGAGGTTAAGGAGTTAAATGTCACTTTTAAATGTCACTTTTCAGAATGTAAAACCCAGAGCTTCAAATCAGGTCATTCTGATTCAGCCCCCTGTAGAGAATTTGGATAACCACACCTATCCTAGGAACACTAAATCAGAATCTACAGTTTTAGAAGATGTTCAGGTAATCTATAAGAATCACCTAGACATCTTCTTAAAATATAGGTTCTGGGGTGGAAATGCAAATTCTCAGCAGGGGCTCCAAGCAACTTGAACAGTTTTTAGGTCCTGGTAACAAAGAACAAGTGAGTTTGTCTTTACTTTTGTTTCTGTCTCTCTTCTACATCAGTGCTTAGCGCTATGTTGTATGTGCTGTCTAGTCGATTCTGACTCATAGCGACCCTGTATAGGGTTTCCAAGGAGCAGCTGGTGACTTTGAACTGCTGACCTTGCAGTTCAAATAGCTTTGCAGTCTGACACATTAACCCACAGTACCACATAGAGCCTGTCTGTTGAGTGTCTACACTGAGAGACAATATGCATGCACATCAGTGAGTAATATCAGGACTTGGTAGGCTGTGTCCTTCCTTGAGTCATAAAAGTTTTTAGTTATTTATCTCAGTTCTAGAGTTTCTTAAAAGGAAAAAAATGTCTTTGCCTTGAATTCCTTCATTTGAAGCCAACTTGAGAAGCTGTGTTCAGGACAGCCATTTGGCTTGCTTTTGATTTTCATGCTTACCTTTCCTCACTTCTTCCCCTAACTCAGTATTTCAAATAGTTTCTTGGGCACAACTAATAAACTCTCTAATGTATCCTGCATATTTTGCATCTGTTTTCCTTATGGATCCTAATCATACTCTCCTGTCTGCTTATCTCTGTGCTCATCATTTCCGACATGAGTTCTGTGGTCCTTGAAGTTGTTCTGTTCTTAGAAAAGAAACAAAAATAAGGTCAGAAAAGATAGATCCCTATTAAAGAGCCTCCCACAATACATTTCTTTCTTTCTTTCTTTCTATCAGTGCACCAAATCAAACCCACTGCCAAGGAGTTGATTCTCACTCATTCTGACCCTGTGGGAAAGAGGCAAACTGCTACATAGGGCTTCCAAAGATGTCATCTGTTCAGAAATCTTTACAACTGAGCCAGTAAATAACACTCATAAGTGGAGGGTAGTTTGAAGTTATCAAAGACTTCATTTTATTTGGGTCCACAATCAACGCTCATAGAAGCAGCAGTCAAGAAATCAAATGACATACTGCATTAGGCAAGTCTACTTGTTCAAGAGCAGAGATAATCAGTTTGAGGACTAAGGTATGCCTCATCCAAGCCATGGTATTTTCAGTTGCCTTATATGCATATGAAAGTTAGACAATGAATAAGGAAGAGCACAAGGAGCTCTGGTAGCTTAGTGGTTACGAATCAGGCTGATAACCTCAAAGCCAGCAATTCGAAACTACCAGCCATTCCACAGGAGAAAGATGAGGCTTTCTGCTCCCACAACGATCTACAGCCTTGGAAACCCTGTACAGGTTCACTCTGAGTCGGAACTGACTCCATGGTACTTAACAACAACAACAAGGAAGAACATGGGAGATTAGATGCATTTGAGAAGAATATTAAAAGTACCATGGTATTTTCAGTAACCTCATATGGGTGTGAAAGCTGGACAGTGAATAAGGAAGATCGTAGAAGAATTGATGCCTTTGAGTTGTGGTGTTGGAGGAGAATACTAAAAGTGCCATGGACTGCCAAAAGAACCAATAGATCTGTTTTGGAAGAAGTGCAGCCAGAGTGCTCCTTGGAGGCCAAGATGGCCAAACTTCATCTCTCATACTTCGGACATATTGTCAGGAGGAAACAATCGTTGGAGAAGGATGTCATGCTGGGTAAGATGGAGGGTTAGAGAAAAAGAGGAAGACCCCAACAAGATGGATGAGCCAGGTGGTATCATTGATGATGTCAAGTGTGGCAGCAGTAGTGAGGTTGGCCCAGGATTGGACATTGTTTCATTCTGTTGTGCATGGGGTCGCTATGAGTCGGTTCCAACTCGATGGCACCTGACAACAACAACATAGATTGCCAGAAAAGCATACGAATCTGTTTGGAAGAAACACAGAATGCTCTGTGGAACAAGGATGGCGAGACTTCATGTCTTCTGCTTTGGCCATGTTATCAAGTGCTTGACAATTGTGCTACAAGGACTATTTATTAGGGTAACCTGTGGCTAAAGGAAGGAGCCGTGGTGGTACTAGACTGCTAACCACAGGGTAGGCAATTCAAAACCACCTATAATCTTATGTAATGCAGAGGCTCTGCTGGCAGCCTTCTTAATGGGCACGTTGTAGCCCCATTTGAGGTATTCTAATCAGTTATAGACAGAAGACAGACTTTACAAGCTTTCTATGGTGATATTTCTGGCTATTCCTTTCTCTCCCCTTCCAGTGTCTATTTTTTAATGTAATTCAAGGAATACCAAGATTCAGTAGACAGCAAGCATCTTCACATTATTTTACCCCCTTTTCCCCATTCCAACCATGTCTCAATCCCTGTATCCCATAGCCCTGTTCCCAGGAGGTTTTTATGTTGGACTGTCCTTTCATACTATTAACAGTCAAATGCAAAAAGATTATTTTTAGATATTTGTAAATCTGAATAATGGCCAATGGTATATCTTAACAAAGAGGAACACTGTGCATCACATTGAATAGAGTGTAAATTGGTATCTATCTTACTATGTTTTAAAGTGAAAAACATATTTAAAGGCTGTCATGGGACCATAGGAGCTGTTAATAATGAGTATATCTGAATTGTAAGGAACTCTGGTAGCATAGTGGATTACGAGCTGGGCTGCTAACCACAAGGTCAGCAGTTTGAATCTACCAGTTGCTTTGTGAGAGAAAGATGAGCCTTTCTGTTCCCATTAAGATTTATAGCCTTGGAAACCCTATACAGGGTTGCTATGAGTCAGCACCAACTCTATGGCACACAACCACTACCACCACCATATCTAAATGGTAAGATTGTGTGTAATCATAATTACTTGTTATTTATATTTTCTATGATGGACATGTATGTGTCTCAGTTTTATTGTTTGCTGTTATTGCTAGGTGCCGCCATATTGGTTCCAACTCATCATTACCTTATGTACAACAGAATGAAACACTGCCCGATCCTTTGCCATCCTCACAATCATTGTTATACTTGAACCCATCCATTGCTGCTGCCACTGTGCCAATCTGTCTCATATGGGCCTTCCTGTTTTTCACTGACCTTCTACTTTACCAAGTATAATGTCCTTCTTCAGGGACTGGTCTCTCCTGATAGTATGTCCAAAATGTGACAGACAAGTCTCACCATCCTTGCTTCTAAGGAGCATTCTGGGTGTACTTCTTCCAACATAAATTTGTTTATTCTTCCAGCAGTCCTTGGTACTTAATTCTTCTCTAACAGTATCAGTAAAATGCATCAATTCTTCTGTGGTTTTCCTTATTCATTGTCCAACTTTCACATACATATCAGGAAATTGAAAATACCATGATTTGGGTCAAGGGCATCTTAGTCCACAAACTGACATCTTTGCTCTTGAACAATTTAAATAAAGAGGTCTTGTACAGCAGTTTTGCCTAATGCAATATATACTATGATTTCTTGACTGTTGGTTCCATGAGTGTTGATAGTGAATCCAAGCAAAATGAAGTCTTTGAACGCTTGAGACTTTTCTTCATTTATTGTGATGGTATTTATTGGTCTAGAGGTGAGGATATTTGTTTTCTTTACATTGAGGTACAACCCATATTTAAGACTGTGGTCTTTGATCTTCATCAGTAAGCATTTTAAGTCCTGTTCACTTTCAGCAAGCAGGATTGTATCATCTGTATTCAGTTCAATGACTGCCTCTTGGTCTATTTACTGGTTCATCATGAGCACACTTAAATGTCCCATAATACTTATTCTCCTCAATGTTTTCCATAGTATGACTTTATCCGTACAGTTGGAAGCCTTTGCATTTCTAATAAATCACAGGTAAACATCTTTATGGCATTTTCTGCTTTCAGCCAAGATCTAGCTAATGTCAGCAATGATATCCCTCATTCTACATCCTCATCGGAATCTGACTTGAACCTCTGGCAGTTCCCTGTCAATATATTATTGCAGTCATTTTTGAATTATCTTGAGTAAAACTTAACTGGCATGTGACATTAATTATATTGTCCTATGACTTCCATATTACATTGAGTCACCTGTTTTTGAAATAGGCACAAATAATGGATCTCTATCAGTTAGTTGGCTAAGGAGCTCTGGTAGCATAGTGGTAACGAATCGGGCTGTGAACCTTAAGGTCAGCAGTTTGAAGCTACCAGCTGTTCCGCTGGAGAAACTCGAGGCTTTCTGCTTCCATAAAGATTTACAGCCTTGAAAACCCTGTACAGGGTTGTGTTGAGTCGAAACTGACTCCACGGCACATCACCACCACCAACACCACCACCAGTCAGTTGGCTAGATAACTTGTCCTCCAGATTTCATGGCATAGATGATGTCTCCAGTGCTGCATACAAAATTTCAATTTGTATACCATTTATTCCCCTAGGCTTGTTCCTTGCCAGTGCATGCCTTCAATCTTCCTTGGACTACTCCCTTCAGTACTATTGTTTCTTGATGATATGCTGGCTTTTGAAATGATTGAACATTGAGCATTTCTTTTTGGAATAGCGCCTCTATGTATTCCTTCTACCATCTTTTTTTTTTTAATGTTTTATTGTGAATTATGTGATAGTGTACATGGGAGCATGGGAGAGCATTAGCTTTACATTCATTCTGTCGTATATCATTTCATTGCAATGGTTACAATTCCCTCCACGCATCATCAACCAACCAAAGGGTATACCCTGCAAGCCTGCCCCCCAGTCATCAGCACATAGCCTCTCTCCCTCTCTAGGTCTAGAGCCTCCAGCCGCTCCATCTCTCCACGTCATCGTCTCTGCCTCCATC
>NW_006408564.1:4946058-4952022 GCF_000296735.1 Chrysochloris asiatica | reverse complement strand
TTTTTTTTTTTTCTTAAACCAAAGGACACAAAAATTGCTTCATTGGAGCGAAATATAAGGGATCTTGAGGATGAGATCCAGATGTTGAAAGCCAATGGTGTGCTGAACACTGAGGACCGTGAAGAAGAGATCAAACAAATAGAAGTTTACAAAAGTCATTCCAAGTTCATGAAAACCAAGGTAGGATCCAGAGTTATAAACTTTTATACTCTTGGTGTGACTGGAAAGTTATTGTTTATGTATGTTCTCTTCCCAAATACTCATGTAATCTGCTTTATGTGATATTGTGAAATGCATAGATAATAAAGAAGAATGTGGGTTTTTTTGTTGTTTTTTTTTCTATTTAAAAAGATAGATTCCAAAGAATAATTTTAGATACCATAAGGGGTTTAGGCTATTTTCATGAATTCCTTTGGTGTCCTTACATTTTGAGAATTAGAATTGTTTTTAATAGTTGTCTCTCTTACATACTTCCTCAGTTATTATTATAAGTTTGCTTTTTTTTTATTTTTAATTTTTTTATGAAGTTGTTGTAATTACCCTATTTGTTCTCCAATCACTGAAAGTATTGCTTTGAAAAGCCAATTTACCTGATTTCAGTATTGTCAACATATTTTGCTTTTAAGATGGTGGTTAAGACAGAACTGGTTCTGAGTCCCAACATTTTCATATGATCACATTATTAAACCTCTCTAAACCTTGTTTCCCTGTCTGTGAAATAGGGTTAAGACAAGTACCTACATTATTGAGTAGAGTATGCAAATTAAGCACTTAGGCCAATGCCTAATATCTAGAAAACATTCAGTAAATGGTAGGCTTTGCAGATAGTGCTACTACAGATATTATTGTTATATGTTGCTGGAAGATACAGAGATGTAATAATAATAATCTTATATTCCTCTATGGTTCTGTGGATTTGTGTGTTGGATTAAAAAGTTTTTTGAACTGTAAGGTTGGTGGTTCAAGCTTACTAATTTGTCCTAGGAAATCCTATACAGAGTCACTATGAATTGGAACTGACTGGACCATTCTTAACAACAACAAACCCTGTTGTCAACTTAAAATAATTTGGCTTATACTTGTCAAAATTGAATTTTGGCCTACAGGTAGATTGAGTACCCGAACATCTCTTAATTATATATGTTGGTTGTTGTTATGTTCTGTCGAGTCGTTTCTGACTCATAGCGACCCTGTACAGGGTTTCCGAGGCTATAAATCTTTACGGGAGCAGAAAGCCTCATCTTTCTCCTGCGGAACAGCTGGTAGTTTTGAACTGCTGATCTTGCGGTTTGCAGCCTGATTCATAACCACTACGCTACCAGAGCTCCTTTAGTTATTAAATTCATGAATAGTCCCGAACATGTCTTTTGAGGCCTTAAGATGCTTTTATGCATTTTCTCCATTTAAACCGTTTTGCTTCTGAAAATAATGACCACACGGAAAAAGAAAAAGAAAAAACTCCATCTTTTATCACTTGCTTTTAAATATTCATGCTGTCAATTTTAATCTTGGTTGTTGCCTTGAAAAATACAGTGAGATCAGAGTGTTATAGCTTCCTATGAGAAATCAGGGGCAGTAGGGAGAAAATACATTTAATTGACAGTTATGATTTTTTTCAGGTGTGAAATCTATGTGTACTCATTACAGAGAATTTGTCAATGAGGGAGGGATAAGACCTACCATTTACTTCAAGGAGTACCTGGTGGTAAGCGTTGGGCTGCTAACCTCCAGGTCAGTGATTCAAACCCACCAGAAGCTCCACAGGATAATGATGAGTCTGTCTCCTTCCATCAAGATTTACAGTCTCTGAAGTCTACTCTGTCCTACAGGGTTCCTGTGAGTCAGAATCAACTCCAGTGCATTGGGTTTACCACTTACTTCAAGGATCCCTGGTGGCACAGTGCTAAGTGCTTGCCTGCTAAATGAAAGCTTAACTCCTTGGGAGAAAGATGTGTCAATCTCCTTACAGCCATGGCAGGATTGACTTTAATGCGGTGGGTTAAAAGTGAGTTACTTTACAGGAGTTTTGGTGTGACACTGGATGATAAACATTTGACTGTTAACCATAAGGTTGGCAGTTCAAACCCACCAGCCACTCTTTGTAACCACATACAGGGTCGCTGTTAGTCTGAACCGATTCCATAACACAACATTGTATATGGATGTGTGTGTTTCTCCAGGGAAACAAGTCTGTGCTTGCCTCTGCAATGGGGGATACAAGGAGCATGTACAGTGCGTCTGACTGTAACCCTTTCTTTTGGGAACTGCATTTCTTCCTCTCGATCCTTTTTAGCAGTCTCTTCCTATGGAGATTGGAACTGATGTACCTCATGCATTGTGGTAGGCCTACATACTGCAGTCAAATCAGTCTGTAAATGAAGACCAGAGGCACAGACAAAAGTGAACCCAAGACTGTTGGGGAAAGTTATTGTTTTGGCTTAAACTTCTTATCAGTCTTTGAAAACTGTTTTACCTTCAGATGCTCTCTCCCTAGCTGTTATTCACAGTGGGAGATAGTTCAAGAAATTTCTAGAACTAGAACTTCAAATGTCATGAGATTTACAAACTCCACCCTTCAGCGTGGACTCTGTCCAGGGAAATAAAGCATTTATATGGTTTTCAGCAAGTAAGCTATGACCTTTATTAGTCCAAGGTTGCCTGCTAGACCATCAATCCTTGAGTTAGATTGAACTTTTAATGGCCAGTTACTGTAAGAGTTCCAAAGTGGTCAGGTCAGAAGAATGTTTAAGGAGTGTAGCAGAGTGGTAGAAAGAGTGCAGGCTGACAGTGGAAACAGAGTTGGGTGACTCTGCCCTCTTCTTGTGAGCTGCGTGGCCATGAGGAAGCGTCAGATGTTATTCAACCATGGGGACCACTTACTTCTGAGGTGCTTAAAGGATTGAAGTTCTAGTTTAGCGCCTTAGGTAAGCATTTGACCTTAAGTTTGGTTTGAACTGAAAGTAGGTGGTTCAAACTCACCATCTGCTCCTCCTCAGAATTCCTATATAGGGTCACTATGAGTCAGAAGCAACTTTACAGCACACAGTAACTATAACAGGATTGAATGAAATAATGTAGAAAAAGTTATTAATTCAAAAAAATAGTAATTATGCTCATTATAATCAAAGAAGGTGTAACTAAATGTATTGTTAAGTGTCGTGGAGATGGTTCCAACTCTTAGTTACTCCGTATAGGGTTCCCAAGTATGGCTGGTGGGTTTGAATTGCTGACCTTGAGGTTACCAGTCCAGTGCAGGACAACATCACAGCAGGACTCTACTTAATATGTTGTTGTTAAGTGCTGTCCAGTCGGTTCCAACTCATAGCAACCCTCTATAGGGTTTTTGAGGAGCAACTGATGGGTTTGAACCACTGACTTTGCGGTTAGTAGTCTAGTGCTTATCCTATAGTGCCACACTATGACTCCCCACTTACTATGGTGATAGTTAATAAATGAAATGTAATGGTAGTTAACAAAATTAATTATACTGTATTAAATCTTACTAGGGAGGAAAGATGGATTTCTAAGAAATGAAAATTTCTATCAGTTCTAATACAAAATTATGTATATGTTAGCCCTTTTGTTAATGTTAAGGGCTGTTGAATTGATTCTGGCTCATAGTGACCCTGTGTGGCATTTCCTAGGAGCATCTGGTGGATTTGAACTGCTGACCTTGTGGTTCACAGTCCAGTGCTGATCCATACTAGCAAGAGTAAGTTTTAAGATTTTCTCCACTGAAATTATACTATTGCATCAATATATAACACTAATATTGTGAGTTATAATATTATTTTCATTAGTTTTTTGTCTTAAATTCTTATTTGGGTGGTGTTTGATTCCATAATTAAGTGTGAATTGGTTGATTAGATATATTTATCATATAGCTGTCTGTAAGTATTTAGTCTCTTAAGTACTTGGCTTTTGATGTTTTTGGATCCCAGAGGTTGGATGAATTGACTTCAGTTGGGTGAATTGTTTATTATGGGTCCTATTAACTTGTAGAGATATCAGATTTTCAAATCAGCAAATTTGATAAAGAAAACAAAGTCAAATTAATGTCTATGCAAACCTAGAAAGATAGTAAAAATACCTCCACCACCCCCAACTCCATACAGATAAAAAAGCCGGAAAACCTGAAAGTCTATGTGAAACGGCACGTTTCCCAAAATAGAAAATGTTAAATTTATAGTGTGTAAACCAAGAGAGGCTCTGAAACTTAGTTGTAAACATAATTGTTGAGCTAATTGGGTTTACCAAGGCAATGAGAGAAATGAGACCAAAAATGACTCTGGACTCCAGCTAGCAGGAGAAGTTAGATTCGAGACATGGGCGCTTGGCTTAAGAAAATATTTTGATGATATATTAAGACACAAAGAGTTATAGCAGAAGAATATTTCAGAAACTCTATTGAAATGCTATGTAAGGAGGCGAGTGGAGCTCTTTAGGAATCAAGCCTAAAGTTGTAGCTAAACAGTCAATTTTTTTTTGTAATGGTTGTGTAGAAAACTTTAAAAAGTGCTCTGGGAAGATTTATTTTACCTGGGCATTTGGTTGTTGTTGTTAAGTGCCGTTGCGTCATTTGTGACTCATAGCAACCCTGTGTAGGGTTTCTGAGGAGCAGCTGGTAGGTTTGGACTGCTGACCTTGTGGTTCACAGTCCAGTGCCACACCAGGAGACTCATTTGGTTAGGCACCTTCTAAGACCAGCCTTGGAGGTGCTCATTGGAGGTGCTTACCTTACAGCGTCATACCAGAACTCTATTTCATTAATAGTGGTGGTTATGGTAGTTGTGTGCTGTGGAGTTAGTTCCAACTCATAGCGACCCTGTATAGGGTTTCTGAGCCTGTACATTTTTACAGGGATGGTGCTGTAGGATAAGCACTGGGATTTGAACTACATGTTTGGCAGTTCAGACACAACAGCTGCTCCTTGTAAACCCTGTACGGGTTTGCTGTGAGTCAGAACCAATTTGCCGCACCTAACTACAAGAACAACAAAGTCTTTAAAGGAGCAGAAAACCTCATTTTCCTCCTGCAGAGTGGCTGGCAGATTTGAACTGCTGACTTGGCAGTTAGCAACCCAGCTCATAACCTATTACACTGTCGGGGTGCCTCCATTTCTTTAATAGAAGGTTTAAAATGTACTCTCCCATAGTTTCTGAATTTACGGCCTTGAAACCCTATAGAGGGTCACTATGAGTAAGAACCCACTTGATATCATTTAACAACAACAGTCATGATTTCTTGGATTAAAAAATTAATATGTGTGTTTTTTTTTTTAAATGCAAGCTAATCATTAAAAAAAAAAAAAAAGAGGAAAAAGGCATTAAAATGGATCATGTTCACACTCTCATCCTGCCACTCGTTTGTCAGTCTGTCCTACTGTGGTAGCTTGCATTTTTCTGTGATGCTGGAAGTATCACCAGTATTTTAAATTCCAACAGTGCTCCCGTTGGTGTACAGGCTGCAGCTGAGCTTCCAGATTAAGAAGCCTAGGAAGGAGGATAGGCAGATGACTTCTGAACGTTTTGCCACTGAAAACCTTATGAATAGCAGTGGAACATTGTCAAACACAGTGCCAAAAGACAAAAACATGATTAATAGCACAAGTCTTGCCAGATATAGTGTAGGAGGATGAGCTGCTCAGGTTGGAAGGCACTCAAAATATGACTAGGGAAGAGCTGCCTCCTCAAATTAGAGATGATCCATGATGATGCACCACCACTCATCTGTCAGTTTGTGGTACTGTGGTGACTTGTGAGTTGCTCTGATACTGAAAGCTGTGCCACTGGTATTTTAAATACCAGCAGGGTCACCCACGATGGACAGGTTTCAGATGAGCTTCCCCAGTAAGACAGACTAGGAAGAAGGAGTGTCGAACTACTTCTGAATATTTAGTCACTGAAAACCTTATGAATAGCAGAGAAACACTGTCAGATATAGTGCCAGAAAATGAGCCCCTCA
>NW_006408564.1:4943341-4944568 GCF_000296735.1 Chrysochloris asiatica | reverse complement strand
AGAACATCATACATGAGGAAAGCAAAAAGTCATTGAGAAGACAAGAAAGAAGGAAAAGGTCAAAATAGATGTCAGAAGAGATGTTGAAACTTGCTCTCCAGCGTAGAGAGGGAAAAGCAAATGGAAGAAATGAGGAGTTCGAAGAGCTGAACAGAAAATTTCAAAGATCATCTTGAAAAGATAAAGGCAAATATAACAACAAAATATGCAAAGATTTGAAATCAGAAAACCAAAAATGAAGAACACACTCAGCATTTCTCAAGCTGAGGGAACTGAAGACAAAATTCAAACCTCGACTTTCATTATTGAAAGGTTCTCTGGGCAAATTATTGAATGATGCAGAATGCATCAAGAGAAGATGGAAGGAATGCACATAGTCATTGTACCAAAAGGAAATAGTTAATGTTCAGCCGTTTCAAGAGGTAGCGTATGATCAAGAGCCAATGATACCGAAGGGGGAAGTCCAAGGTGCACTGAAGGAAGTGGCAAAGAACAAAGCACCAGGAATTGATGGAATACAAATTGAAATCTTTCAAGAAAGTGCACTGGAGGCACTCACTCATCTCTGCCAAGAAATTTGGAAGACAGCTATCTGGCCAACTGATTGAAAGAGATCCATATTTATGCCCATTCCTAAGAGATGAATTGGATTGCAGAAGTCATCGGACAATCTCTTTGATATTTCATGTGAGTAAAGTTTTACTAAAGGTAATACAAAAATGGCTGCAAGCATACATTGACAGAGAACTTGCAGAGATTGAAGCCGGATTCAGAAGAGGCCGTGGAATGAGGGATATAATTGCTAATGTCTGATGGATCTTGGCTGAAAGCAGAAAATATCAGAAAGTTGTTTACCTATGCTTTATTGACTATTCAAAGGCTTTCGATTGTGTAGCTCATGACAAGCTATGGGCAACATTGCAAATTATGAGTATTCCGGAACACTTAATTGTGCCCATGAGTAATCAAAAACCAAGAGGCAGTTGTTCGAATAGAACATGGGAAGACTAATGGTTTAAAATTAAAAAAGGTGTGCGACACCATGCTTATTCAACCTGTATGCTGAGCAGATAATCCAAGAAGGTGGGTCCTATGAAGAAAAACATGGCATCAGAATTGGAGGAAGACTCATTAACAACCTGCGATATGCAGATGGTACAACCTTGCTTGCTGAAAGTGAAGAGGATTTAAAATATTTACTGATGAAAATCAAAGAGCACAGCCTTC
>NW_006408564.1:4930750-4939938 GCF_000296735.1 Chrysochloris asiatica | reverse complement strand
AAGAATGTCCACACCTTTATCTCCGTGGTTCTGTCAGGCATCTGTGGCTGCTCTGATCTTTCCCCCCACTTGGTCTTACCCAAGATGGCGGTTCCTGGAGTAGCTGAGCATCCCGAACCAGAGAGCAATGGATTTCTTGATTCTGCCACAAATTCCCCTAGCTGTAAGCCTTCCAGCCTTCTAAATATTCCTTTATATATGATTCAGAGTTCTGGGACCATCCTCTGAGCCTGCTTGGTCCAGTATTCTGTGTTGTTGCTGACGGAGCTCCTTACTGCACTTCCACCTGATCCACCATCTTGTTTTTTCTCCCCAAATACCCTTTTAAACAACATAAAAGATGACTGTCCACATGTTCCTCACCATATGGAATACACAGGAATCAAACTGACTACATTTGTAGTAGAAAGAGACAAATGGAAAAGGTCATATCATCAGCCAAAACAAGATTAGGTACCAACTTTGGAATATTCCATCAATTACCCACATGCAAGTTCAGGCTGAAGTTGAAGAATATGTAAACAAGTCCACAAAAGCTAAATAATGACCTTGAACATTTTCCACCTGATTGAGACCATCTCAATAACAGATTTGATACGCAGCAACTAATGACCAAAGACTGGAAGAGTTGTAAGATGACATTAAGAACATCATATGATCAGAAACCAATGCTCATTAAGAAGAAAAGAAAGCTCAAAATGATGTCAAAAGAGGCTCTAAAATTTGCTCTCCAGAGTAGATATACTAAAACAAATGAAGAAACAAGGCAGTAAAAGAACTGAACTCAAAATCTCAAATGGAGCTTGCGAAGTCAAAATTAAGTATTAAAATGAAGTGTACAAAGATATGGAGTTAGAAAACTAAACGGGAAGAATATACCCAACATTTTTTCAAACTTAGAGAACTGAATAAAAATTTGTCTTACTTTCAATGGGTAAAATATTGATTGAAGCAGAAAGCATCCAAAAAAATAATAAAAGGAATACACAGAATCACTGTTGCAAAAAGAAATGGTCAAAATTTAACCATGTCAAGAGGTAGTATATGATCACAAGGTACTGAAGAAATAAATCCAAAGTGTATTGAAGGATTTGGCAAAGAACAAGTTTCCAGGAATTGATAGAATGCAAATTGAAACTTTTAACAAACTGATGCAGCATGGAGGCACTCACTCATCGATGTCATGAAATTTGGGATACAACTACCTGGTCATCCAATTGGAAGAGATCTATATTTTTGCCTGTTCCTAAGAAAGATGGGAGTCCTGGTGTGGTGCTGTGGGTTAATGCACTAGACTGCAAAGTCCGTTTGAACTGCAAGGTTGGTGGTTCAAGCTCACTTGGAAACCCTTTAGAGGGTCACTATGGGTCGGAACTGACTCGATGACACTTAACAACAACAAGAAAGATGACCCATTGGAATGTGGAAATCATCAAATAGTATTATTAATATCACATGCAAGAAAAATTTAGCTTAAGATAATTTAAAAATGGTTGCAACAGTATATTGAGAGAGTTACTATAAATCGAGCCTAGATTAAGACAAGGATGTTGAATGAGGATGTTGAATGTGAACTTCAGATGGATTTTGGCTGAAACTAGAGAATATCAGAAAGATGTTTACTTGTGCTTTATTGGCTATGCAATGGATTTTGACTATGTAGATCATGATAAGCTATGGATAAAACTGTACAGAATGGGTATTCCAGAACACTTAATGTACTCATTAGGAACCTGTACATTGAAGAAAAGGAAGCTTTTCAAACAGAAAAAAAGATTAGTGAATGGTTCACATCAGGAAAGATGTGTGCCTGGGTTATTTTCTTTCACCGTATCTATTCAGTCTGTATGCTGAGTAAATAATCTTAGAAGCTGGATTATATGAAGAAGAATGTGGCATCAAGATTGGAGGAAGACTCATTAACAACCTGTGATGTGCAAATGATACAACCTTGCTTGCTGATAGCGAAGGACTTAAAATATTTACTGATGAAGGTCAAAGACCACAGTCTTCAGTATGGATTGCATGTCACTGTTTTAAGGAAAACAAAAATCCTCGTAACTGGACCAATAAATACTATCATGATAAATGAAGAAAAGATTTAAGTTGTTATAGACTTCATTTTGCTTGGTCTGCTATCAACACTCCTGGAAGCAGCATTGAAGAATTCAAATGATGTGTTACATCACACAGCACAAGACCGCTTTGAAGTTTTCAAGAGCAAAGATATCACTTTGAGGACTATAGTGTGCTTGGTCCAAGCCATGGTATTTTCAATAGCCTCATAAGCGTGTGCAAGTTGGACAGTGAATAAGGAAAACTTCAAAAGAATTGATGCACTTGAATTATGGTGTTGGAGAACAATATTGAAAATACCATGGCCTGCCAAAAAATCAAGACAAATCTGTTTTGCAAGAAATACAGCCAGAATGCTCCTTATAAGCCAGGACAGTGAGACTTTGTGTTTCATATTTTGGATATATTATCAGAAGGTACCAATCGCTGGAGAAAGACATCGTACTTGGTAAAGTGCAGGGTCAGCAAAAAAGAGGAAGACCCCCTAATGCAATGAATTGGCACAGTGGCACCAGTAATGGCCTTAAGCATATGGTGCAGGAATGGGCAGTGTTTCATTCTGTTGTACAATAGGGTCTCTATGAGTTGGAACTAACTTGACAGCATCTAACAACCACAGCAACACATTTCCTTTTAGTTTGAAATATTATTTAACTACAAATTGCTTTTCTCATCCTTTGGTGAGTAGAGATATCGACTCAGCACTTGATTCCTCTTCATTGGCAGGACACCAACTCAATTACAATCTCATTACATAATGATTTGCTCCAAATGGATAGGAATGGAAGGTAATAGGGATTCTTAAACACATCTGTAAAAACTATTAAAAAGGAGTGCTGCTTGCCTCAATGATTGAAATGAATAAAGCATGTAGATTGGAAGAAATAGCGAATGTTAAGTAGACGTATGAAAGTGCATATAACCTTTATTTTGGCCCATAGTAGATTGCTGGGATTGGGAGGATCTCTTGAAAACCCTGATATTAAATTAAGTAACAATTACGACAAATTAAAAAAATAGATATGACGTCATAGAAAAACTGTGGCTTAGAATTTTCAGAAATGTACAACTGGTGAGTTGCAAAAATGTAAAAGCAGAGTTCAGAATCTGATTGTTTGAAGGTGGGTACCACAAATGCAGTCATTATTGATGTTGTCTACTGCTGTTAACTTAGCCCCCAGTTCATGCAAGGCCCTTGTACAAGTGGTCCCTACAGATAACATATATTGACCAGGGATCAAATCCAAGTCTCTCGAATGTAAATTGATAATTCTACCCATGAACCACCACTTTCCCTTAAACAAACTGCTGTCTAGTTGACTCCTACTAATAGCGGATACCCCATGTATATCAGAGTCAAATTGAGCTCCATATTGTTTTCAGTGACTGATTTTTTTTTTATAAAAAGGGATTCATCAGGCCTTTCTTCCAAGGTGCCTCTGGGTGATAGGAAGAATTGAACCTCCAGTCTTTCAGTTTTATGAAGCTGTGTATGTTAACCCTTTTTACCACTTGGGGACAGACATAGTCTGTTGTGGTTAGATGCCATACAATCAGTTTTTGACTTACAGCCACCCCATGTGACAGAGTAGAACTGCTCCATAGGATTTTCTTAGCACTTAACAAAAACAACAACAATCTTTACATAAGTACAGCTTTGTGCTGTTTAGCTGTTGGATGGGTTCAAGTTGCCACCCTTCAGTTAGCCGTGAAAAGTATCACCATTGTACCATCTACCAGGTTGGGAAGCCTTGGGTCACACAGACTATGACACACACACGTTGTTCCTGAGAACTGAGACTCTGGGAGTCCTCCTGAGCTGTGTACCTCTCCTCTGCTTGAAGCTCCAATTCCTACCCCAACTGCAAGGCTGATAGAATCCTGACTGTAAGAGACCCTGGGAGCATGAGGTACTTTCAGGAACACAGTTATGCTTTTGAGAATAGAATGTACCATATAAATAATTGTTTTTCTCATAGGGAAAGAATGATGGCATCTCTTGTTCTGTTTGAGGCTGTGTTCCTAGTCTGACACATTTTTCATCTTCCAATCCCAGTCCTTCTATATTATCTGCTCCCTCTGTTTTCAGTGCTTGCCAAAGCCTCCACTCTGTTGTCTCTGATCAACCCCTTTATTCTGAATTTATAACACATTTTCTTATTAACCTCTGATGGATTGCAAGCCTTACAACCCAAACTGCATGATAATAAGCATATCACTTTCTAGACATGAGGGCCGTATCTGTCGTGAAAAAGAAGCTGTTTTCCTTGGCAGAGTATTTTTTCAGGGTGTTGGTTGTGTCACAGACATAAGTGGGGGAAAACCTTTCAGATGAGATGAAGTGTGCCTGATGTCCACATGGACTTCATATAAAGCAAGTGATGTCATTCAGATTGGCTTTTCTTCTTGCCATCACAGAGACAGACCTTCCCCGGCCCCACTTCTCATGTATTTTCGATTGCATCACTTTCCATTTTTATGGAGTTTATGGCTGTAAAAGCAGCAAAAGGCATATTTTTTATGGAAGAATATGATATTTTACCTTGTAATTCTATTCCTCTTGGAAAAAGCCTTTTTTTTTTTTTTTCTCTGCTATTGTCTGTATAAAATATTTAAAATTTACCTCATGGCACTGGTAGTCTATTTAATATTTATGGACTGACACCATTTTATTGTCCATCTATTTCTATTGAATAAAGTAGGTGTATGTAGAGCTTGCCATGTTGTGTTTTCCCATTAAACATAATACCTTAATAGTCTCATCTTCACCCTAACTTTATCCTGTGGCTTTTGTGAAAGTTAGAACAAATCAGTTTTTTCACTGTACACATTATTTTTGGTTAGATGCAGAGACTTAGAAGTTTCTTTAGCTTTAATTTCCAATGAATCAGTTTCATATGTGGACTTGACTATATACTGTGCTGTCAACTACAACTGGATATGATTTGGGGGCCATACCCCCTGAGAAAAGTGCTGCTCATGCTGATCACAACAGATTCTTATTTATTGTGTTATACTGGCAATCTTAATCTTGATTTGCCTTTAAAAAAATTTATATCCTATTCTTGTTGTGTTGTTGTAAAGTGTCATTGAATCCGTTCTGACTCATAGCCACCCTGTACAGAGTTTCCAAGGAGTGGCTGGTGAGTTTGTACTGCCAATCTTGTGCTTATTCGTTCAGTGCTTCTCCTACAGTGTCACACCAGGACTCCACTAGTGGAGGAGATTTCCGTAGACTTGATAAGAACTGATCACATGACAAGGAATTGATGTAGTCTGTGGATTGACCTATCAGAATGGTGCCACCACTCACTCCCTTAAACTCATGGTTAACTCTGATAATAAATAAAGGTTCTGTCCCAGTCAGTCTTGAAGCATTCTGGGAATCCTTCTTAAAACTACTTTCTGGCCAGCCACTACTCAACTTTTAGATTTGAGAAGCTAAATGAAACGTATCCGTCTTCTAGTTTGACTCATCCTTACAAATGGGAGCAAATGAGAGTTCCCGCCAATCTGCCTTTCCAGAAAGTTCTATAATGTGAACACTTCAATATATTAGAACACACTGTTTTTTAATTCTCATATTCCTTTTTGGTGTACTTGAGCTTTAGTTTTTGCAGTGACATGGACGTTGGAGAAAGAGACAGAAACCTGGGCCTATACAAGGTGAAGAATCTTAATAGGAACTCCCCAGTACCACCACCACCTGAAACAGACCATAATCTGAATGTCAAAGTAAGCAAAATAATAACCTCAGTGTTCTACCTCTTCTCCTATCTACAGTAGAGGGCTCCAGAGAGAAGTGTCCATTTAAAAATTTAAGCCAAATGTAAGATTAAAACAAAAACAAAAAATGAAACAAACCCAGTTTTGAGGGCTCATAACCCCATGTTTGCATTCCCATAAATACATAGTATGAGGTGATCCAAAAATATCCAGCAGAGGATGCTGTTTAAAATATCATTGATTTGTAGTGCCCGAGGTATTGTCAGAAGCAAAGACTCTGAAGGACAGACAGCATGCTTAATTTCGTCTTCAAATGTATTCCTTCACACTGGCTGATCTGAAGTTTAGGGAGACTTGTGAACTCCCCAGCCCATGGATACTGACCTAGAATTGAGAGCGAAGTGGCCAGATTATCTGAAGGTGAGGAGGCATGCAAGAGCCACCAAACTTGCTAATGGTATCCATTTGACTTAGCTTGAATGGCTTGCTGATCAGAACTCAACCAGGTGAAGATAAAGAAGTTTGATACAGGAAGCACATGTGAATTGTTACAATTTGATGAACTGGACCTTTGCTTACGGATACAGTTGTTCAAAATTCCAACTGAAAGAGAAGGATTCTTCATATCAACCGTCAATCTTGCCCCCTTAGTACACTGGATTGATAGAGATGGGCAAGTTAGACATTGGTCACCAGGAATTGTTGTTGTTAGGTGCCATAGAGTTGGTACTGACTTGTACTGACCCTATGCATAACAGAATGAAACACTGCCTGGTCCTGAGCCAGCCTCACAATTGTTTTTATGCCTGAAAACATCGCTGCCACCACTGTGCCAATCCATCTTATGGGAGTTTTTCCTCGTTTTCTCTGACCCTCAAGTTTTCCAAACATGATACCTTCTCCAGTGATTTGTCCCTCCTGATAATATGTCTGAAGTATGAGAGACAAAGTTTAGCCATCCTGACTTCCAGGAGCACTCTGGCTGTACTTCTTCCAACACAGAAATGGGGGAGCTATAAAAGGTTGAAGTGGCTGCCTTACAAATTTTCATGGGGGTGCTTAGTTTCAGAACAAGGAGGATAAGGTAGAATCCCCACTGAATAGTTTTCTTCTTGTCTTCATGGATCTAGTGAAAGGGGATGGGGATTAGGACAGGGTTAGGATTTTTTGGATTCAAAGTGAGTAATTGTTATCATGACTAATTGAAACTGCCACAACTGTAAATGTAGAAGATGTATAACCAAAAGAGGGGAGTGGTTAATCTTTCATTCCAGGAACAGATGACACTAGGACCAGCAGAAGAAAGAGCATGAATAGAGGAGGGATTCTATCCAGAAAATTGGAGACAGCAGAGTTGGAGGCAGAGGCACTAGCATAGAGAGCTAGGGCAGCTGAGGATTCTAGGCCCATTGAGTGAGAAAGGCTGTGTACCTGCATGCAGGAGGCTGGCTTGCAAAATGTGCCCTTGGAACATACAAATGAATATATATTTTCTGGGTGTTTTGTGTACATCAAAAAAAAAAAAAAAAAAGGAAAAAGGGAATAGAGGTAAATACTGTTAATCGATGGTGTATGGAGGGGATTGCAGTCATTGCAATGAAACAATATATGGTTTGTTGAGTGTAAAACTGATGATTTGCCCTATAAACTATTACTCAATTCAAAAGAAAAATTTTATATTCAGACAAAGTTCCAAAAACTATAAACCCACATTTAAAAAAAAAAAAAGAAGAAGAAAAACCTTCAAGGAAACAAAATCTCAAGTGATAACCAGTAGAAACAACAACAGAATCATCCAGCAAGGATTTCAGAAGTTGTAATTATAAGACAAAGAGTATAAATTAAGTATATATATGATGTTTGAGTAAATAAAGGAAGGGATTGGATATATGAATAAATGACAAGGGAATATAAAATTACCGAGCAGATTTAAAAGACAAACTAAATTTCTAAAAATAGGACAGTATAAAAATGAAAGTTTTAAAAATTCAACATGTCAGCTTAAGAGCAGAGTGATCAGAGTGGCAGATAGATTTGGTAAACGAGAAAGCAGAGCAGAATACATTTAATGGAAGATTAAGAAAAACAGGGAAAAAATTACAGACACGATACATAAAAGAATTAGAAGGCTTAGTATAAATATAATCAAAGTTCTACAGAAGTATGGGATGGAATGAGAGAGGGGCACTATTCTCATACATACTTGAAGAGATGAAGGCTGAGAATTTTCAAGCTGATGACAGGCACCAATCCACAAATACAGGAAGCCCAAAATACTCCAAGTGGGATAAATAAAAATAAATCTGTCCATCCACATCAATGTAAAACCGCAGAATCTCAGAGGGAAAGCGAACATCTTAAAGTGCAGCTAGAACATTTCTCCAAAGAAACATATAAAAGGCTAATAAGAGTGTGAAAAAATACTCAATATTATTAGTCAATAGGGAAATGCAAATTAAAACCACAATGAGATACTACTTCACCCCCTACTAAAATGAATAACATTGAAAAGACAGAAAAGAGCAAGTGTGTGGAGAAAAAGAACGTCTCAGACTTTGGCGTTGGGTATGTACAATAATGCAGTCACTTTGGGAAACAGTTTTTAAGTTCCTCAAAATGCTAAACATAGAGTTACCATGTAATCCAACAATTCTACTCCTGGGTATATACCTAAGAGAAATGGAAACATATGTTCACACAAAATGTTCTTAAAAGGATTATTTTTAATAGCCAAAGCCTAGAAGCAAAGTACTTGGCCATCCACTGGAGAATGAAAAGACAAAGTGTAGTATATTCATACCAAACCCATAAACCCATTGCTGTAGAGTAAATTCTGACTCATACTGACTCTGTATGGTTTCTAAGTATATCATCTTTTATGGAAGCATAGCACCACAACTTTCTCTCATGGTATGACTGGTGGATTCAAACTACTGACCTTTTGGTTAACAGATGCCTGCTTTAATCACTGTGCCAACAGGACTCCTTATAGAAATTATTCAGTCATATAAAAAATGAATGAAGCAGTGATTCACTTTTCAACATGGTTGACCTTTGAAGACGTTATACTAAGTGATAGAAGTCAGTCACAAAAGGCCATATACTGTTCTGCTTTCATTTATATAAAATGCCCACAATAAACAAATCCATAGAGACAGACAGTAGATTAGTTGTTTCTGGGGTCAATGGGGAAGAGGTAAAGGTTGAAGGATTTCGTTTGAAATGATGAACATGTTCCAATATTAGATTATGTTGTTGTTGTCAGGTGCCATTGAGTCAGAACCGACTCATAGCGACCCCATGCACAGCAGAAAGAAACAGTGTCCGATCCTGGGCCAACCTCACCACCCCTGCCACACTTGAGTCCATCAAGGATGCCACCTGGC
>NW_006408564.1:4925757-4929340 GCF_000296735.1 Chrysochloris asiatica | reverse complement strand
TTTTCTTGATGCCCTCTGCATCATTCAATAATTTGCTCAGAGAATCTTTCAATAATGAAAGTCAAGGCTTGAATTTTTTCTTCAATTCCCCCAGCTTGATATTTAGTACAACTTGGTAACTGTACTAAATATCAGTGAATTATATATTATAAGCAGATAAACTTTATTGTATGTAGCTGATATCTTAATAATGTTAAAAAGACAAATAACAACAAAATGAAAACCCACTGCTTAAAACAAACACACTTTGTTGTGTGTGAATTGAAACTTACAGAACAGATCCTAAGTTTTACATTCAACAAATCATATATTCCATTTCAGGCCAATGATTGCCGTCCCCTCCATGTAACATCATTTATTCCACTTCCTCCCTGTGTTTCCTGTTTCCACTGCACCTTCTTTCCCAACTCTTCTGAATATTGTCCTTAGCTAAATGCTGCCCTTTTGATCTTGAATGGTTGATCACTACATGATGTGCATGCCTCACTAGTGTTGTCCCCCATGTATACCAATCTACTGCTTGACTTAAGTGGAACCACCAGGATGAGTTCATTTCCAAACCTGAAGGATGACCTTGGGCCATTTTCTCAGGTTCCTCCCATCTATTTCTGACCAGTAAACCTGGTCTTTTTAAATAATTTTCCCCACATTTTCTCTCACTGTATCCAGGAGCTTCTAATGTGATCCCTTTCAGAACAATTGGTAGTGGTAAGCAAGCACCATCTAATTCTTTTGATCTAGTTGTATAGCCTCATGCTCACATGTTCCATTAGTCCTCTGGACTAACTAATGCCAAGCTTTCAATAGTTTCAGCTTAGATGGATTCTCATGAGCTTTTAAGATCCCACTCAGAAAAGTCGGATGTAGAACACTGTCTTTGTGTACTGTTATGTCAGTTGACCATGGTGTCCCACTAGACTATTATCCTAAGTTCCCAACCCCAGCAACTCATTCCCTCAGTGTAATTGGTAATATCTAAGAAGTTTTCAAAATTGTCCACTGTTTGGTTCACCACATTCATGGATATGTTTGCACAAAATTATCCATTGTTGTTGTTAGGTGCTGTTGAGTCGACTCTTACTCATAGCTACCTTATGTACAACTGAAAGAAATACTCCCTGGTCCTATGCCATCCTTAGAATTTTTGCTATGCTTGAGCCCATTGCTGCTGCTACTGTACTAATCTATCTTGCTGGGAGTCTACTTCTACTTCATTGACACTCCTCTGTACCAAGCATGATATCCTCCAAGAACTGGTTCATCGTGATTACATGTCTGAAGTATGAAAGATGTAGTCTTCCCATCCTGGTTTCCAAGGAGCACGTGGCTGTACTTCTTCTAAAACAGATTTGTTTGTTCTTCTGGAAGTCTATGATACTTTTTATATTCTCCTCCAACACCATAACTCAAATGCATCATTTCTTCTATGATCTTCTTTATTCATTGTCCAACTTTCACTTGCATGTGAGACTATTGAAAATGCCATGACTTGGGTCAAGTGCACTTTAGTCCTCAAACTGATTCCTTTGCTGTTGAACACTTTAGAGAAGTCTTGTGCAACAAATTTGCCTGTTTCAATGTGTCATTTGATTTCTTGACTGCTGCTTTCATGAGTGTTGATTGTGCAAAGCTAAATACCTATGTATTTGTCAAGCTTTTATATATTTGTGGGTATACTTCCACTCCTCCTCCCATACCTATTCAGTTTGTCTGTGTGTCCATGTATCTGCCCACAGATCACTTTTACTGCTGGATCATGTATATAACAGAATTTACTTCCATTTCCTTTAACTCTTGCATTTGTCCCTGTCTTCCCCAGCCTTCATCATTCTCCCTCACATCTCCCTCTTGTTGTGTAATGTTTTCCCCATCACCTAAGTAACATTGTTTGCCCACTACTTGTTTTTTCATTTAAACTTAATTTTTTTTTTTTCATTTTTGGTAAAAAATAAACAACAAAATATACCCCCCATTTAACAATTTTTATACATACTGTTCAGCAACGTTTGTTAAATTCTTTCTGTTTTGTGTCAACAGTTTCATTATTTGTGTTAGTTTTTCATTAATTTAGACTAAATGCCCCCACAATTTCTCATCTATGCTTTAGAGTTGCTCTTGTTCCTTTTGTGTGAAATGCATACATTGTTTTGTTTTTTTAAGTTTTTGTTGTGAATTGAGTGATAGTTTACATGGGAGAACATCGGTTTTACAATCAGTGCTTACAGTCTCCTTCATGCATCATCATTCAACAGTATTGGCTTCCATTCCCTCTGTTTCCTGGTTGTTTTGAGGGTGGGGGATGTACACAAAAAAAACCTCAGGAATATATAATAATTTAAAAAGCTAAATGGCACATTCTGCAAGCCTGCCTCCTGCTCACCAGCACACAGCGTCCCTCTTTCCATGAGTCTAGAGTCTTTGGATGCTCTATCTCTCCATGTCCTCATCTCTGCCTCCATTTCTGGTGTAGCCCACTACTTTTAAAGGAATTAATTTGGGATGATAAGTGACTTTTCAATAGAACCATGAATAGCCAGAAACAGTGGAATAATGTCCTCTGTGTGCTGAGAGGAAATATCTCCTAGCTTAGAAAATTAATTTCAGTACTCAGTAAAAAATATTTAAGAAAAAAGCATAGCATTGAGCTCTTTTTAGACAAAAACTGAGTTTGCCCTCAACAGAACCTCATAAAGGTAAATTTAAAAGCTATATTTTATGTGAAAGGAGATTCTGGATGGAATATCTGAGATGCAGGAATGAATAATGAAAAAGAAAAATGATAAATGTTTGAATAAATTGAAACAAACGTGGACTGTAAAAAGTAATGATGTTGTCCAACTAAGTTAAAAAGAAAATAAGACAGAACTAAAATATGCCAGCAATAACGTGCATGTCAAGAGAGTGGTGACTGAACTTAATAGTGTCCCCAAATTCTTATGTTATTCAGAAAGAAGATAAACATATGGAATGACTTTTAGACTTAGATAAGTTAAAAATGTAAATATGTTGTATTTTCAAGAGTAGTAACCTTAAGATTAGAAATAAATAAATAAAAACAATCAGCAAATATAAGTAAAATAAAAACATAACTTTTAGGTTAACTGAAAATAATATAATTAAAATGTTCAAAACAAGTCAAGAAAGAAAAAATTAGAAACAAAAATCATAGAATAAGTAGCACAAGATAAGGTGGTTCAATTGGAGCCAAATATATTTGTAATGATAATATATGCTCCATTTAATTTTGTTAGACAAAATAAGAGACTTTTTATAAACCCTGCTTGCAAGAGAAATCTGCAACATAAGGTTAATGATATTGAAAGTACAAGAAGGCATACTAGGCAAATACTAATCATAAGAAAACTGTTGTACTACCCAAAGCAGTCTATAGATATAAAGTGATCCCAATCCAGATTCCAAAACTATTTTTATAAAGATGGAAAAACTGGTCACTAACTTTATATGGAAAGGAAGGAGACCATGGATAAGCAAATCATTGTTTAAGAAGAATAAACTTGGGGTCCTCTTTACTTCCTGATCTCAAAATTTACTACACAGTCACAGTGGTCAAAATAACCTGGTA
>NW_006408564.1:4909717-4924667 GCF_000296735.1 Chrysochloris asiatica | reverse complement strand
TGCCAATCTTGTAGTACAGTGTTTATCGTATACAGTTAAAAAAAAAGAAAAGAAAACTGTTGTAGACTTAACGGCAAATAAACCAATTTTAGAGCTAAAAATGGCCATACCTACAAGGAGAGATGAATTAGTTCATCATCATAGTAGATGTTTTTAACTAAACATCTTATTAATGAACAAATGAAACAGATTAAAAATCCAAATATAGAAGATTTAAAGAACCCAAATAAAAGTGTTATTGAATGTGCATATATAGAATAATTGTTGGAAACGTATTGTTTTCAACCATATGATATAAGAGTAAATTTATGATAATTGACTTTATATTTCATAAAGCATGACACATCAAATGCTGAATGATTGGTATCAAACATATACTATTCTCTGCTTACAAAATAAATTAGAAATACAAAAGATTAAAAAACAAATTAGAAAATGCCCATATACTTGTAATTTAATAAACTTTTCTAAATTATTTGTGGGTTAAAGAAGTTATAATTGAGATTATAAAATCTGTGCTGCTGAACAGGAATGACAATACTCCATATCAAATGAGTGAGATGGAGTTAAAGTGATAATGAAAAAGAAATTTTTCCTTTTAAGGCTTGTACATATGAGGAAATAAGAAAGGCTAAAATTAGCCCTGGTATGGCTTTCTAGGATTAAGCAGTAGACCTCAAGGTCTGTTTGAACCTCAAAGTAAGTGGTTCAAACTCACCAGCCACACCTTGGAAATTCTACACAAGTTCACTATGAGTCAGAACACATTCAACAGCACTTAACAAACACATCCAATTTAAGAAGTTGTGAAATACAAAGAATGCAGAACAAAATAATTTAAAACATATTAGTAGAAATTAATGAAATAGAAAATAAAAATGAAATAGAATGATTGACACGGCAAAAATTGGTTCTTTGAGTAGATTATTCAATTTATAGGCCCTTATGTGAGATTCATCAAGGAATCTCAGAGAATGTACAGATTATGAATATTAAGAATGTGAGAGGTGATATAATCATAGATGTCATACAGATCAGGAAAATAAGACTTTTATGCACAATTATATGCTAGTAAACGTGAAAATATGGATCAAATGAAAATTCTTAGAAACATGAAACTACTCAGAACTGACTCAAAGATTTAGACATGTGAATAATCTTATGACGATCAAAAATGGTTTTAATAAGTAACCATATATATATATGTATTTTTTATTAAGGACTCCTACACTTACCATATACATAGCAATCCCACTTACAGGAATAGAGATAAGGAAAATGAATTCTTATGTTCACATAAAACCCTGCGCATGAAGGTTTACAGCAGTTTCTTTGAAAGGACAAAAACCCTGGAAATTTAAATATTCTTAACCTGATGAATACAGAAACTGTGCTATATCTTTACAGTGACAAACAGCACAGCAATATAAGGACCAAACTATCGATACATTCACTATAGATGGAGCTAAAATTCATTCCACTAAATGACAGGAACCAGACTGTAAAACACTATATACAGTATAACAAGTATAGGGATAGGAGTCAGGGACTCAGGTCTACAAAGTGGTGTAGCAAGAGAATGATCTGGAGGAACAAAAGAACTATTTCAGATTTTCATTTTGGTATCAGTTTTATGACTTGATATTTTAGTCAAAACTCATACTACTATACATTCTAAAAGCAAACTACATTTTTCTTTTTTAAGTTTACATTTGAAGTAACAAAACAAAACACCAAACTGTTATGATAATGAACAATGACAGAAAAAATAACTTATTGAAAGTAAAGGAGTGAAAATAATCACTTAGTCTCATCTTTGGGACAGGTTTCTAAAGGAAAATTTTTCAGTTAGATGTAAATTTTCTAGAACAGCCATCATTACACATACCCTTTTTTAGACCCTGCCTATCATGTATGTCTTAAGCCGACTGCTTCTCCTTCTGTGAACTGAATTTTTTAGAAGAAACTTAGTTACAGGCAGTACAATATTGTGACATGTAGCCAAGTTTATGTCAAATTCCCTTTATCGGAAAACTTCCTTCCTCTTGGATACTGATATCATTTCCTCTTTCACTATTCCCATAATCTACCACGGTTATTGAGGTACACCATCACAGTGCCCAAGAATTTCCATAGGATGATGTTGAAAAGGAATTGTGTGCTAGTGAGAGGTTCAGTCAGATGAATTTTTACGTACAGCCATTTCCCAAGCTTCTTGCATGAGAACTTATGGAGGGTTCCATTTCACTGTGAGGTAGAAGAGCTCTGTATGTACCTCTAGACCCTTTACCAGGCATGTCCCCAAGTGTAGCAGCTGCCACCTATATGCCACAGTCCAGCAAGCAGAGCCTCAACTGGCTAAGTATACTCTCCTGGGACCACAAAACTAACCAACACAGGACAGTATCAAAATACAAATTATATACCTACGCTAGACCAAACCCCCATTGCATCTAAGTTAGGTTACATGTCTGTGTGGGCCCATCTTTATGTATCCCCAGTGTGAGCTCTCCTTCAACAAAAATCCTGTTTCTCACAGGACCGTTTCAGAGGTCCATTCCTCTGAAATGATAGGCTGTGAGTTAGCATTTTCTGTACAGTTTCTTCCTGAGCAAAGCAGGGATTGTAACAGTTGTGGGTGATAAGAAAAAAAGAAAGTGTGGTAATACCAAACACTATACACATTGGATAATCCAGATTCAGTAACACTCAAAATCATTAAAGCAGTGGAATTCTGAGTGATTTTTAATTTTTCTGAGGAATTTCTGTCAAAATCAAATATTTCTGCAATGAGAACAGTCTCTTTTATAACGTGTAAAAAGTATTAAAACTAAAAATACTGATTGAAAAAAACCACACACACACACACACACACACAGTTGAGACACCAAGGGTTGATGAGATTTTGTAATAAAGAAAACTGTTATACAATGGATCTAAAATTACATTTTGATAGTTGTCCAAATTCATGTGCTACAAGTTCTTTACTTATTGTTGCAGTTTCTCCAGTATGCGAGGTCTCATAGAAGTCCTAAGGAAGAATGGACACTCTTGGCTTTCCTTGTCTTTTACATTCATAGGCTCAGTCACATGTGTAATATGTATGCTACGGCTCTTCAGTGTATCTTCACCTGGTTTCAAATGGTGGAAAAGGAAGTGAAGGATTTCCCTCTTTCCTTCTATGAGGCCTCTCTCTTCTGTGAAGGCTGAGGGCCAACTAAAGACTTTCCTTCAGTCAACACATTTATAAGGCCTCGCTCTTTGAGTTCATGCTTAGTTAGGGCTGAGGAACAATTAGACTGAGTTCCTTACATTCATAAGGCTTCTATGCACTTTGAGTTCTCATATGTTTACTGAGGTTTGAGGATCGATTAAAGGCTTTCCCACATTCCTTACACTCATAAGGCTTCTATGCACTGTAAGTTCTCATATGTTTATTGAGGTTTGAGGATCAATTAAAGGCTTTCCCACATTCCTTACACTCATAAGGCTTCTATGCTTTATGAGTTCTCATATGTTTATTGAGGTTTGAGGATCGATTAAAGGCTTTCCCACATTCCTTACATTCATAAGGCTTCTCTCCACTGTGAATTCTTAATTGATTCCTGAGGGTTGAGGACTGAGTGAAGGCTTTCCCACATTGCTTACACTCATAAGGCCTCTCTCCACTGTGAATTCTTAAATGCCGAGTGAGGACTGAACGCCATCTAAAGGCTTTCAGACATTCTTGACATTCATAAGGCCTCAGTCCACTGTGAGTTTTTTCATGTTTCTGAAGGGATGAGGCACATGTATAGGCTTTCCCACATTCGTTACATTCATAAGGCCTCTTTCTACTGTGAACTCTTAAATGTTTACCAAGAAATGAGGAACAACCGAAGTCTTTTCCACGTTGAGTTATTTTATGTTCAGTAAGAGTCAAGGCATCACCAATAACTTCCCCTTTCTCGTCAGTAAGAGCTGTTGCATGAATTCTAAGGTCGGAGGAACAAATGCATGGCATTCCACATCCTTTACACAGATAGCTATTGCATCCAGTATGAGAAATGTGATGATTACATGATGAACGATCCATGAGGGAGTCTCCACACGCACAGCAGTCAGAATATACTCTAGCAAGAACTCTTTTGCGCCTGATAAGATCTGCAATCTGCTTGAAAGGTATTCCACACTGACTACCTTCTTTACTTTCATGGAGGATCTTTAGTGTATGCCTTCTCTCATGCTTCTCCTGATCATTGTGCTTGACTTCGATACCACAGAATTCGCTCAACATAGAACATGAGTAGTCATTCGTCAATTCCAGTATTCTCTGTTCATTATTATCCTGTTGATAAACAACAGAGGTCAAGCTTCGGAAGGTTTCCTTCATTACATCTCTGTAGAGTTTCCTCTGAGCAAGATCCAGTAAAGCCCACTCTTCCTGGGTAAAGTCCACGGCCACATCATCAAACACCCCTGAGTCCATTTCTTTGCTGCAGATTCTGGAATTCTATGTGAATATTCTCTCCGAGACAAAGGAGTCACTGCAGTAGCGATGATTATGAGGAAAGCACAGAACTGGGTGATGTTTCATTCTGTTGTACATATGGTTGTTATGAATCGGAACCAACTCAACAACACCTCTCCTTCGAGTAACCCATGCAGTGGTCTGAACTGGTCTCAGACCCCCACATCTGGCACCCACGTGGTGGCTCGAATACAAGAGACAACGCGAAGGACCCTCCAAAAATCGCACCAGGCCTCCCGGTCCTGCAGCTGCGCCATTCCCGCTCAGTAGCGGCCAAACTCCAGAAGTACCATAAGTAACCATATTTAGGGGGAAAAAATGACTAGTAGGTCCACATGGTTTTGCTGGTGATATCAAATGAATATTGGTTGGTGGTTATGTGCCATAGAGTTGATTCTGACTCATAGTGACTCTGTACACGGTTTCCCAGGCTGTAAATCTTCGCAGGAGCAGAAAGCCTCATCTTTCTCCCGTGGAACAGCTGGTAGTTTCAAACTGCTAACCCTGAGGTTAGCAGCCCGATTCATAATGACTATGCTACCAGAGATTTTAGAATACTAAAAAAGAAGGAATACTCTCTGTCTCCCAAATATAAATCAGCTTGGCTGGGCAATGATTCTTAGTGGCTTAAGAGTTATGTGATGATGTAATCTGAAGTGGTCAACAATAAGGTCAACCGTAAGGTAAACAAAGTAGAATACAAACCCTTATTCAGGTGAAAGCCCTGATCCAATATCAGGGGAGTGCTTCTGGGGTGTGTCCTACATCACCTTTTATCTAGAAAGTTATAAAAGGAAAGGGAAATAGCCAAGGGAAGAGTGACCTGGGGACCATACAGGAAGAAGAGCCAGGAGCTGACTGTTCACTGTAGACCTGGGATCCTTGTGCTTAGAGCCTCCTAGACCCCAGAAAGATTGATGCCAAGCAAGATACATGGTGATCTCAAGGGCTGCCAGGCCCACAGGTGTTGAAAGCAAACAAGAATTTTCCTCCAGAGCTGACAGTTTTCTCCTAGAGTTGGCACCATGACTTTGGACTTCTAAACTATTAAATTGTCATAGAATATATTTCTGTTTGTTAACGCCGTCTACATTTACTTCTGTTTTAGTAACAGTAAGTAACTAAGGTATTCCCAATTCATTTGGGAGGTCACATTGATACTAAAACCTGACAAGGACAGACTGGAAAATCTTACTTATAGGTATCAATGAAAAATACTGACAAAATTTTAACAGGCTGAATCCAGCAACACATACAAAATATGGTGCATAATAACCAAGTGGACTTGTTCATAATAATGTTGGGGAGATTAACATTTTATTTCGTTTTTTAAATGTAATTTACTGCAATAACATATTAAAGGTGAAAAACCATAATAAGTTTTGAGGTACAGAAAAATGTTTGATATTACTAAGCATTCATTAATGAAAAACAACCTCTTAACAAAGCTGGAATATGAGGCAGTTTTCTTATGCCCCAAAGAGTGTCTACAAAAAGCTAAAGCAAACTTCAAATTTAGTGATGCCACATAAAGATTATCATTACTACCAAGCATCTCTGCTTCTGCGTAACCTTCCATGTGGCTGATACGGACTATCGTCTTTTAGTACAGTAGTCTCAGGTTGGTTGGACTATTCATATGATGACTGGCTTACGAGAAGAAGAAAACAGGTCATTCTAAAGGCTAGGTTGGGAACAGGTGTGGTGACTCTTTTTCTGTATTACACTGATCAATGCCAAAAGTCACATCCCAGCCCAGGTTTTTGAAGAGGGTAAATTGACTCCAACTTTTCATTGTGAGAAGTAGTATCATTGAGTAGAAGTAGGAAGGAATCAGCAGAGGTCATCTTCAGAGGCCATTTAGTATAGCTCCTACCAAATGGACAAAAACATAAAAGTCTACAGATACAGATTTAGCTACCTTCAAAAATCTCAGTGTGTTAAGATTGTGTGTGACACCCACATCTATCTTTTTAAGCAAATTCATGATACTGCCTTTATGCTTGTTGGCAATTGAAAATCAAGAGTATTTGGTAGTTCCCAAATGTAAAGGTATTAGAAGCAGTGGATTTTAATATCTTGTAATTTTCTTGTTTTACAGATCGATCAACTGAAACAGGAACTTTCAAAGAAAGAGTCAGAACTTCTTGCCTTACAAACAAAGCTTGAAACCCTTAGCAATCAAAATTCAGATTGCAAGCAACACATTGAAGTGCTTAAAGAGTCACTTACTGCCAAAGAACAGAGAGCTGCCATACTTCAGACTGAGGTAAGGTAATGTGTCCGCATTGCAGGCAGCAGACACATTCAGCTTTTAGAACATGTCCTACCCAAACACCCATCCTTAGAAAATCCTTTATCCTGACTTTTGGGGTCAGATGTGTTTTGGAATTTAGATATTTGAAGATTTTGGAAAGGTAAAAGATACATTGCATGTATTATAGAGGTATAATACTCCCAGCAGAACTATAGCAACACCCATAAGCCAACATAATGATATTTTTTCAGAGAAAGAATTCTCACACTGAAGCAGAATAAGGACTTTACAAGTAATCTTTGTTGTCTATGTTAGATTATATCATCAAAGGAATTTGTTTGCTTCACACTTTTTAGAGCTTTTTGAATTTGGGAAGCCATTTCTAGAGTCTTTTGAATTTGGGACCCATTTTTTAGAGTCTGGAATTTAGGAACCAGATTTTCAGTCTTTTGAATTTGGGAATCACAGATGAGGAATTATATTTGGAATGGGTTCATTTTATTTAAAAAAAAAAAAGAGAGAGAGAATATCATTTACCTTATTTTTCTGTGTATCTATATACATTCCCCTTCCTGGTATGTACTGTTCTAAGGGTTTCTTAGTTCCCAAAGACATTTCCTCAATTTTCAGGATTCATTTTCCCAATGAAGATTTTATGTGTGTCATAAAGAAAATGCTGGTTTGTTGTTTCTTATTCATTTTTAGAAGAAAAACAAATACATGTTACTATTATATCTCCTTGCTTATTTTCATTAGTTTATGTCTTGACTCTCAGAAGAGATGCAAAGCACAAAGTAGTGATTGTGTAAATAAAACAGTTATCCAAAATTAAGTTACCATATGTAGGTATTAGCAGAGAAGGTGGTAAATCGCCCTGTCTTTTGTGTTGATGCAGTGTGTCATGTGATTACTTTAGGAGAAGGGAGTCTCATCAGGATGCATGTTCCCTCTGGGCTTTTGTTAGCCATGAAGATTACACTTTTTGAGGAGTCATTAATGGGGAGGTCCAGCTTTGCCTCAGGAGTCAGTAGATTGCTGAGTGCAATTTTACTAGGAAAAGTTGCAGTAGAGTGTCCAGAGAAGAAAGAAAGCAGACTACAGAGCTTGTCATGGATTTGACTCAGCCCCTTTACACTTTCAAATTTCATTACAATATTTGACTTTGTCTTCTAGTGCTGCCCTTTAAGATTTTCTGTTCAGCTCTTTTATTTCCCCTTCTCTTCCATTTGCTTTAGTTTTTTCCAAGCTCAAGAGAAGGTTTCAGAGTCTCCTCTGAAATCCATTCTGGTCTTTGCTTTCTTTCCTGCCTTTTTGATGACTTCTTGCTTTGTTTGTGTATGATATTCTTGATGTCATCCCACAACTCTTCTGGTCTTTGGTCATTAGTGTCTCATGCATCAAATCTACTCTTGATATGATCTCCTAATTAAGATGGAATATATACAAGATCATATTTTGACTTTAGTGGACTTATTTTAATTCCAACTTCAGTCTGAACTTGCATATGAGCAGTTAGTGGTTTGTTTCACAGTTGTCCCCTGCACTTGTTTTCACTGATAATATTGAGCTTCTCTGTTGAATCTTGTCACAGATATATTTAATTTAATTCCTTTGCAGTCCATCTGGCAAGGTCCACGTGTATGTTATTGAAAAAAGTATTTGCAAGGAATAAGCCATTGTCTTGCTCCGTTTGATCATGTGATCTCCAGCATAGTTTCTATCACCAAGACCATATTTTCCAACTCCTGATTCTTTCTTTTTGTTTCCAACTTTTCCATTCTAATAGCCAGTAATTTTCAAGGCATCTTGATTGCATATTAGATCATTTTCAGACTCAAGAAGTTTGTTGTTGTTGTTAAGTGCCATGGAATTAGTTTTGACTCATAGCTTTTCCAAGGCTGTAAAACTTTGCAGGATCAGAAAACCTCATCTTTCTCCCTTGGAGTACATAATAGGCTCAAAATACCTGATTGGCAGCTGTTTCTTAGAAATAGCTACAGTGTTAGAAGCAAAACTGTAGAACATTTCCATTATCTAGCATTGGTCTAGAATAGATGTTGACAAGCTATGGACTGTGGACTACAGCTGACCCTCCATCTGTTTTGTAAACAAAGTTTTATTGGAGCTCAGCCGTGCCTGGTCATCTACATGTTATCTATGACTGCATTATGGTATAACTAACGGTAGAGTTGAATAGTTGTAACAGCGTGTATGGTCCACAAGGCCGAACCTATTTGCTATCTAACCCTTTACAACAAAAATTGCCAACCCCTAATACTGGGATTCTTTGGGAAAGGGTTGACTGGGAATTAGAATGCCTGGTTCATCCTCTCTCTGTCTTATTCCGAGCAGGGCTAGATAAGTTTCTGATTCCTGTGTTAGAGCACTAGTTTTTCTTCAGTGTGGTTATTTAAAAAGCAACTGATTGTATTGCTGTGTGCTGCATAGGAGAAAATTTGAGACACAAGATACACTGCTGATATACTGCCAGACAGGTAGTCAGATCTCTTGATGGTTCCTTGCCAGAAGGTTAGAGCCAATTTGGAAGGATATTTTCTCTCATAGCTTTTCATCAGTGAGTACAGAATTCCCCCAGCCACATTCCCTTTTCTTATTCTCCCTCCCATTTCACCTCTCTCAAATTCATTGTAGTCTCAACTAGACCTATCCAGGTTTCATAAGAAAGATAGTGGTGACATTATATGGTTAGTTTCCATCCCAAGTTTAATTATTAAAATGACCCAATAGAGAACAGAGTGCTTTGAAGTAGGAATGATTATGCTCCATGTGCAGAGAAAGTGAGATGATTTTTAATCACCTGCTTTGTAGTTAGGAATGTGAGATTAATGATTTTATCAGCTGGAAACACCCAAGGAGGTTTCTTTGGCCTTTAGTTTTTCCTTTTAAGATCTCTTTGAAAATGAAAATGGAGAAAGTTACCTAATGTCCGTCTCTTGGAGGAAACTATCCTGAAATTTGCTCAAATTGTTGGATCACAGCCAAGGGATTCTTGGCAGTAGGGTGTTGTTGTTTCTAAATACCTTCTAGTCAGTTCTGACCTGTAATGACCCTGTGTAGTGTTTCAAAGGAGCGACTGGTGAGCTTGAACTGCCAACCTTGTGGTTCAAGCTGACTTTGCAGTCCAGTGCATTAACCCACAAGTCTCTTTCAGAGAAGCAGAAGGAAGTAAGAGTCTTCCTACCTAAACTTTGGAGTCCTGGTGTGGTGCTATTAGAAAAGCACTGGACTGCTAACCACAAAGTTAGCAGTTCAAACCCACTAGCCACTCCTTGGAAACCATATACAGGCTTACTATGACTCAGAACCCACTCATCGGCACTAAACAGCACCACCACCTAACCTGCAGTGGGCTTGTGGGTGAGCATTTTAATAGAGAAGGTACGTTATGTCTCATTGTACCCTACAATAAAAGACATGTATTTAAATTCATAGGAAAGATTCAGTGATCATCCTTGGAGGAGGGTGCATGTAATAGCTCGTGAGTCATTCCTGACAATTCCTGCCAAAACAGAAGGGTTCTTTCTAGGGCAGGAGGCACCCAGTTGGTTTCTTTGCAATCTCTTTGCCTTTGACTGGTTTTGCCTACTCTTTTAGAACATGGTAGATGTTAATGGCTGAATAGTTCATCTCAGCAATGAAGGTTTTTACTACCAAGAATTTGCCTTTGGGAGCTGGTGGGGTGAAGGGTGGGGTAAGGGGTGGAAGCTAGTTGTCTGGGTTTGCGGCTGTGTGGCTTGGCTCCTGGGTTGGTTTGTTTTAACTCGTATATATGCCCACATGCTCTTTGACATGTGTGCAATAAATCATTGGAATAATAATTATACACATACACACAGATACACCACATAGCTCTTAACATAACATTTTACTTTTTAAAATAGCTTCAAAGGACCCTAAGACTGAATTGCTTATTTTGTTTGTTCCTTGATGTTTCTTATGTACCCTACCACCAACACACGAATTCTGCTGCAGTAGGCATAAGAATGATTTGACCTTCTTTAGTACCTTGTTTTTTTCTGGATTTCAATGAATAATTGTCAATATATCCAGAAAGTATATCAAAGAAGAAAGGCTTAGAAATTATTCTGTGATCTGAAGTGTAATGTTACGTGAAGAGCATAGTATTTAGAAGTAGGAAATGTGTGTACGTGAATAAGCCTCCCCACTTAATAAGTGTCAGGCCAAGTTCTGGGGTCTGCAACAAAGAGTACAGCTGGAATACACCTAGGCAGTATCACCATGCTTTACTCACACAGAGAAGAGATCCAGCAAGGGCAGCTACGGCACCAATCTCTCCTGGCCAGTGGGTCACTCTGCGTAGCCAACATAGGGCTGATGGTCTAGACACAGCCCTCTGTACCACAGCTGAGTGACTTGGCTGTGTCTCTTCTATAAGTGGGTACAATGTCGTTCCAGTACCTCTTCCACTATCAATTCTCTTGTTTGTTGGTGACCTGAACCTTGGCTTGACAGTTTGTCAGTAACTGTGTCTCATGGACATTATATGAACTTCTCCGAGCCTCTTGTTTCTTGACCTGTAAAATGGCAGCCATTGTGACTGGCACTTGTATGTGAAAAGTGTGTAGATGATGATGTTGCTGTGTGCCATGGAGTCAGTTGCAACTTACAGCCACCCTATACAGGGCTTCTGATGAGCAGCTCTTGGATTTGAACCGCTGACCTTGTGGTTAGCAGTCCACTGCTTATCCTACAGCACCACACTGGTATTCCTCATTGATGATGATGATGTTGTAAAGTTCCATGGAGTTGGTTCTGACTCACAGTGATTTAGTATAGGGTTTCTGAGGAGTGGCTGGTGAGTTTGAACCACCAACATTACAGTTCAAACTGACTTTACTGTCTAGTACTTATCTTACAGCACCACAAAAGCATGATAGTAAAGGGTTATAGATGTAAAATTTATTGAGTATCATCATTGTTTTTGTTATTTTATTGTCAGCTACTGTTGTGTATGAGAAGTGTTTGGGGAAGTTGAACCTAAATGTCTCTCTGTTTCTTGTTCAGCATTTTTAACTCTCCTTTGATTTTGATGTCTGGGTTAGACAGTTCAGATTTATGGATTCCAATTGAATCACCTTTTTATGTCTTAGTGTGATATGGAGAATGACGATACTATGTCAGTGATCATCTGTTTCCTTCTATTCTAAAATGAAGAGATTTGCCTGTGTTTTCTGATACTTTTCCTTATTCCAGTATGATTGCCAAACTGCCAGGTGTAGCAACTCTTGTGCATGGTTTTTGGAAGATGTTATATTACAGTGATATATGATTCTCACTTCTGTACCAAAGAAGTCAGCAAAGTGTTCTATTTATCTAAGACCGGGATGGGGAAACTTTCTCCTGTCAAACTTTGTAACATCATTCACTGACCGTATGAAATTACCCACTTAAAAATTAACCTGCTTTATTTGGTCAAACATTTAATTAACTCACCCCTAATGTGATGGCTAACGGGCGTTGGTAGCATAGTGGCTACGAGTTGAGCTGCTAACCTCAAGGTCAGTAAATCAAAACTACCAGCCATTCCACAGGAAAAAGATGAGGCTTTCTTTCTGCTCCCATAAAGATTTACAGCCTCGGAAAACCTATGCAAGGTCGTTATGAGTTGGAACAAACTCCACAGCACACCACTACCACCATGAATGTGGTGGCTGGAGCTGCAGTTGTCTTGGCAGGTCTAGACCAAATGGTTTTGTGGGTCTGACATTCCCCACATCCTGGTCTAAGGAGTTGTTGTTAATCAACAGATAATAGAATCTCAAAATTCACATAGGCAAAGAGCCACACATGGAATAACAGTTATATATACACTATTGCTAATAATTATTAGTTTAGGTTTGTGGCAACTACATAGCAAGCTTCCATAGCATTTTTCATTTTGAATATAATCAGTATATCTGAGAATTTCATACAGCCCATAGACCCACTCCATGGAAAAATTCACCTTAGTACATACATACCTATATTTACAAACAATGACATATATAATTTCAGGTTGTTTATAGTTAACCTAAAGCATTTCCATGGACCTCATGGTAAGGGCCCGTATCTGTAGACTTCAGGCATTTTTTTATTCCATGTAGTTTTTTAATGTCTTCTATGTGCCAAGTAAGATTCCTGCCCTCATCAAGCAAACATTTATTGCATATGTAGGTATGTGATTGATAACTGGTTTATAATGCCATAAACTCTCCATGATTCTATTATCACTGCATGGTAATCATTAATAGTCTTAATTAACTTTCATCATTCTTCTGTTGTTTAAAAGCAGGCACATAAAAGAAGGAAAGAAGATGCAAAGAACTAAATATTTAGCTCCTTGGAAGACTGTTTGCTCATTCATGTGTCTTGTAATTGAGTCCTACTGTGACACTATGGGATAATGCACTGGACTAGTTTGAACCGAAAGGTCGGGAGTTCAAATTCACCAGCCACTCCTCAGAATCCCTGTACAGGGTCACTATGAGTTGGAACTGACTCAGTGGCATTTAAAAACAACATAACAACATTGTTAAGGTGATTACTCTGTTAATGTTGTCTTTATTTTTTATTAAATAATTTTAATAAAGAAGGTCATATTTATGAGATTACAGGCTCACCTAGCTTGATAATGTCAGGAACTATTGCATATACTTGAAAATATGTAATTGACTTTCAAAATCATGTGCACTAAAATAGACTCTTCTCTCAAAGTGTTTCAATGAGTGAGGTTTCATTGGATGATTTTGTTGAGCATCTACAGTGCACAAAGTGCTTGGCAGTTGAAGACCCATGGTCCCAGGAGCAGATGGCCTTGGCATTGTTCAAATTTAATTTTATTACACGAACATCTATGAAATGTCTTGAGAGTGTTATCTGAGTTCCAGGAACTGTGTTTGGCATGTGATACTTAATTTCAAATGTGGCTTATAACTTGGTATTATTACCCCCACTGTTAAAATGAGGCAGTAGACACAGAGGAATTGTAACTTGCTCAAGGTCATGCAATGATGAGTGGCAAGGTCTGGTGTTCTACACCCTGAACTCCTAATTAGTAATCTAACATTCCCCAAAAGCACCCCAGAAGATGTAGGGCTTTCTTCATGTCAGGGAGCTGACTATATTATCTCCTTTAATCTTCAGAGCAAAGTTTATGGTAAGTATTATAATTCACTCTTTATAGAGGTGTGAGTTCACTAAGCCTTCAAGAATGCTTACTAAAGAAACAATGACATGGAGAGATGGAGCGGCTGGTAACTCTAGATCCAGAGAGGAAGACGGGCTCTGTGCTGACAACCAAGGGGCAGGCTTGCAGGGTGTACCCTTTGGTTAGTTGATGATACATGGAGGGGATTGTAACCATGGCAATGTAATGATATACGATAGGATAAATGTAAAGCTAATATTCTCCTATGTAAACTATCACATAATTCACAATAAAACAGTAAAAAAATAAAAAATGCTTACTTGGAACAAACCTATGCTGAGTCATAATGGGGATAAGAATAAATACTCTGAGGCATAAATCCTCATCATAACATTTTAAGGCCATGATATCCAAGGACAAGGCCCATACTCTAGGGAGAGTGCCATTTGCAAAGAAGTATAGAATCCTAGCATATTAGGAAGTGTGTATTGTATGGTATTTGATTCTAATTTTTGTAGATGTTTATTATTACACAATACACACCAACATCCACAAGTTCATGCATATGTACACACAAGTAGGGGAAAAGAGTAAAACACAGACCACAGTACATGACTATGACTCTCTGAGTGTCAGGGATCCAGATGACTTTGAAATTTTTCTATGGTGAACATGTACTGTATTTAAATGTCAAACATTGGGTGCATTTTGAATGGTGGCAGTGATGATCCCTTTTCAAGGAGGCTGTGTAGGGAGGCGGTGGAGGAGGAGGTGTTTTATGAGACTGTGGCAGCATTTTCTGCCTCTGAGTCACATATAACTCAGGGCAAGAAAACAACCAGAAGGCTAACTGGGTCGTCAGTCTTCAGGATTAATCATAAAAAACAAGCTTGACAATTAAAATGTGATTGTTACATGCAGAAATTAATGTGTTTTATATGTCTTTGTTTCTTGGCCTATTTGCACCAACATGGGTCCTCTGTGTACATTTTATGGTGAATGCTACAAGTCTTAG
>NW_006408564.1:4901075-4908962 GCF_000296735.1 Chrysochloris asiatica | reverse complement strand
GAGATGGACTGGCCAAGTGGCAGCATTGATGGACTCAAGCATGGCAACAGTAGTGAGGTTGGCCCAGGATCGGGCAGTGCTTCATTCTGCTGTGCATAAGGTCACTATGGGTCGGTACAGACTCGATGGCACCTAACAACAACAACAGTGGCCTCCAGGGACACTACTAGAACCAATAACATGGGACTTTGCAACCTATTCCGGATACTTAAGGAACTTCTTTATCCTAAGGTTCCACAAATTTTGAGCAAAGTAGTTTTATAAATTGTTGTTGTTAAGTGTCGTTGAATTGATTCCAACCCATAGTGACTCTGTACAGGGTTTTCTAGGAGCAGTTCAAACCAACTTTGCAGTCCAGCGCATTAACCCACTGTGCCGCACTAAGTCTCCTGTTTATTAAATGGATGGAGATAATATTTGTCACAATGTATTGTTGTTAGGTGCCATTGAATTGGTGCTGACTCATAGCGATTTTATGCACAACAGAATGGAACACTGCCTGATCCTGGGCCAACCTAACAATTGTTGCCACGCTTGAGCCCATTGATGCTACTACTTTGCCAATCCATCTTGCTGGCAGTCTTCCTCTTTTTCTCTGACCCTCCCCTTTGCCAAATATGATATCCTTTCCCAGTGTCTGGCAAAATGAGACAAAGGTTGGTGATCTTGGCCTCCAAGGAGCACTGTGGCTGCAGTTCTTCCAGCACAGATCTGTTGGGTTTTTTGGCAGCCAATGGTGCTTTCAAAATTCTCCTCCAACACTATTAACTAAAAAGCATCAATTCTTCTATGGCCTTCCTTATTCACTGTCCAGCTTTCACATGCATATGAGGTTATTGAAAATATCATGGCTTGGGTCAGGCGCACCTTAGTCCTCAAGCTGACATCTTTGCTCTTCAACTCTTTAAAAAGGTCTTGTGCAGCAGATTTGCCTAATGTAATACATCGTTTGATCTCTGGACTGCTGCTTCCATGAGTGTTGATAGTTGATCCAAGAAGAATGAAATCCTTCACAACTTCAGTCTTTTCTCCCTTGATAAGAATGTTGTTGATTGGTGCAGTAGTGAGGATTTTTGTTTTCTTTACATTGAGATGCAATTCATACCGAAGGCTGTGGTCTTTGATCTTCATCAGTAAGTATTTGAAGTCTTCTTTACTTTCAGCAAGCAAGGTTGTATCATCTGCATATTGCAGGTTGTTAATGAGTCTTCCTCCAGTCATGTACCACGTTTTTCTTCATATAACCCAGCTTCTCGAATTATTTATTCAGCATACAGGTTGAATATGATGAAAAAATACTACCCTGTTGCATACCTTTCTTATTTTTAAACCATTCAGTGTTCCCATATTCTGTTCAAACAACTGCCTCTTGGTCCATGTACATACTCCTCATGAGCATAATTAAGTGTTCAGGAATACTCATACTTTGCAATGTTGTCCATAGCTTGTCATCATCCACACAATCGAAAGCCTTTGTATAGTCAATAAAGCACAGGTAAACCTCTTTCTGATATTGTCTGTTTTCAGCCAAGATCCATTGAACATCAGCAATGATACCCCTCATTGCATGTCCTCTTCTGACTCCAGCTTGATTAACCACTGGAAGTTCACTGTCAATTTATGCTTGCAGCTGTTTCTGTATTACCTTTAGTAAAACTTTACTTGCATGGGTATCAAAGATATTGTCTGATGATTTCTGCATTCCATTGGGTCACCTCTCTTTAGAATGGGCACAAATACGGATCTCTTCCAATCAGTTAACCAGATAGTTGTCTTCCAAATTTCTTGGCATAGATGAGTGAGTGCCTCCTGTACTGCCTCACTTTCTTGAAAGATTTCAATTTTTATTCCATCAATTCCTGGAGCCTTTTTCATTGCCAATTCCTTCAATGCACCTTGGACTTCTTCCTTCAGGATCATTGGCTCTTGATCATATGCTACCTCTTGAAACGATTGAACAGCAACCATTTCCTTTTAGTACAGTAACTCTGTGTATTCCTTTTAGTACAGTGACTCTGTGTATTCCTTTCATCTTCTTTTGTTGCTTTCTGCATCATTCAATAATTTGCCCAGAGAATCCTTCAATAATGAAACTCGTGGCTTGAATTTTTTTTTTTTTTCATTTCCCCCAGCTTGAAAAATGCTGACCATTTTCTTCCTTTTTGTTTTTTGATTCCAGATCTTTGCACATTTTGTTGTAATATTTGACTGCCTTCTTGAGCTGACCTTTGAAAATTTCTGTTCCGCTCTTATGCCTCCTCGTTTCTTCCATTTGCTTTAGCATCTCTACATTGGAGAGCAACTTTCATTGTCTCTTCTGACATCCATTTTGATCTTTTCCTTCTTTCTTCTCTTCTTAATGACTCTTTGCTTTCTTCCTGCATGATTTTCTTGATGTCATCCCACAACTCTTTTGGTCTTTGGTCTTTAGTGTTTAATGCATCAAATCTGTTCTTCAGATGATCTCTAAATTCCTGTGGGATATATTCAAGATCATATTTTGGCTCTCGGGACCTGTTTTCATTTTCTTCAGCTTCAGTCTAAATTTATATAAACAATTGATGGTCTGTTCCACAATCTGCCCCTGGCCTTTTTTGACTGATGATATGGAGGTTTTCCATTGTCTCTTTCCACAGATGTAGTCAATTGGATTTCTATGTATTTCATCTAGCAAGGTCCATTTATATACTGTCTTATGCTGTCTAAAGAAGATATTTGAAATGAACAAATCATTGATTTTGTAGATTTCTATCATGTGATCTCCAGCATCATTTCTATCACCAAGGCCATATTTTCCAACTATTGATCCTTCCTCTTTGTTCCCAACCTTTGCATTCTAGTTACCAGTAATGAACAATACATCTTGATTGCATGTTTGATCAATTTCAGATTGAAGAAGTTGGTAGAATTTTTCTATTTCATCCTCACTGGCTTTAGTGGTTAGTGCATAAATTTGAATAATGGTATTAAGTGGTCTTCCCTGTAGGCGCATGGATATTATCCTGTCACAGACAGTGTAGTACTTTATGATTGATCTGGATATGTTTGTTTTGACAGTGGATGCAACACCATTCCTCTTCAATTTTTCATTCCCGGTATAGTAAACCATGTGGTTGTCAGATTCAAAATGGCCAATACCAGTCAATTTCAGCTCATTAATGCCTAAGATATTGATGTTTATGTGTTCCATTTCATTTTTGACAATTTCTAATTTTCCTAGATTTACGCATTGTACATTCCATGTTCTGATGATTAATGGATGTTTCCAGTGTTTCTCTTCATTTTGAGTTGTGCCCCATTAGCAAAATGAAGTTCCCTTGGGCTTTACTCTCATGGGCTTTACCTCATTCAAATCATCATGGTCAACTCTACTTTGAGGAGGCAGCTCTTCCCTAGTTGCATTTTGAGTGTCTTCCGACATGAGGGGCTCATTTTCTGGCACTGTATTTGGCAGTGTTTCTCTGCTATTCATAAGGTTTTCAGTGACTAAATATTTGGAAGTACTTCATCACTCCTTTAGTCTGTCTTCATCTGGAACCTCATCTGAACCCTGTCCACCATGGGTGACCCTGCTGGTATTTCAAATACCGGTGGCATAGCTTCCAGAGTCACAGCAACTCATAAGCCACTAGACTATGACAAACTGACAGTCGAGTGGTGGTCAGTGTAGGAGGTGTCGCAGTGTAGGTGGTGACAATTAAAAGGAGTGATCCTTTGCTTTTAAACACCTGTTTCAGCTATCTAATTTGCACTTTGTCATGGTTGACTGACAAACAGTAAAGCTGTTTTCAATCTGTTCAGTTCAGCCTTCAAGGAATCATAGTGGGAATGTCCTTTCTGAGTTAGATTTTCGTCGAATATCTTTCATAATCACTGTATTTGAAATTGAGAATTTTTTTTTTTCCTAAAGTACATAGCCTATGGTCTCCTTTTAAGACCATCGAATTAGGTTAGTGTGCTTCAGGGTGTGCTGCCTTTGATGCCAGAATTGCACAGGATGCCTTTAAAATTAATAAATGAAGGGACTTGTTGAAAAAATATACAAAACAATGCCCTAGTGTCACTTTTATTTTTCTTCTCTAATCTGGGCATTGACTTCACATTTTAAAATGTTTTGTTTGACAGGAAAAGGCATCATTTGAACATTTTATTGATAACATTCTTAACTGCAAGAAAAAGACAGAAACCTGCAAAGCAGTAACTATCATGGTGGCCTCAATTGGGAGGTCTGCAGAATGGTTTATTACCAGTAGAAAAAAATGTTGGGAACCACAGTTGTTTCAGGGGTCACCACCTCTGCTACGTACATTTTATTTTTCCCCCTTTCTATTTTGAGGGTATGGGTGATGGCAGTGCCAGATTCCACACTTTCCCCTCCCCAAATGTCTGTGGGCTTTGTTTTGATTTTCTCTTTATTAATGATGTGAAAACGTTGGGGTCACCAAAAAATGAGCCAAGGTCAGGCTTTGTGGGCCCCAGAATGCTGAAAATACCCTGTATCTAGCTTGTAGAAGCATTGTTTAAAGGAGCCACATTTGACTTCTGGAGCTGTTAGCTGGTTTTCAGATTTTTGTTGACTTTTGCAACGTAGCTTCATACTCTTGTTTTTAAAAAGTAAAACACGTTTGTGTTGAGGAACTTAAGGAGCATCCTGAGTTTGTAGTAAATATTTTTTATGGTTGTTGGCTGCAGTTCCTATGGCAATTTCTGGACTATTAAAGATGGTGCCGGTAGCCATGGGTATTGTTTTGTTTTGTAGGTCAAGAGTGTAGTACATATTGTCAGATTGTTTGAGTTTTCGGAGATTGTCTTATTTAGGATTTCTTTAGTGTAAATTGATTTTGAGTGCATAGACACAGGTGTTTGGTTTGAATCTTAATGAACTGTGAAATGGGTAAACGTCTAAGTGGATATCCTATAAATTGTGAACACAGCTCTGTCAGCACACTAAATGGATTAGGGAAATTCATTGTCTGACCTGAAATAGAACACTAATGTGGTGCATGTATGGGAATTAGTCCTGAAAAGCCAATAAAATGAAGGAAGAAAGTAGCACTTAGGAGATATTAATGGTGTGAGGACCCCTACTACAAATGAGTACTGGTGCAGAAGACTCAGAAAGCAGGATAACTATTCAGAGGGAGGCCAAGAAGGAGGACCTATGGGCACACAACGCAGAATTTATGGGGTAAAACCACAAACACCTTATTTTCCATTGTACTGGAATAGTGATATTTTACAGTACTCTTTTTGTATATAATTCTGCTTTCAATTTTATATTGTTATTGCAGCTCAAATCTCATTTTAAGTGTACAACAAAAATCTCTTTTTAATCAAAAACTTTTCAAGCCTTAACCCATTGTCAACTTATTGTGAGGAACTTATTTTTCTAGTCAAACAACATAATTATTGCTGTTACTGTTGTCAAGTGCCACTGAGTCAGTTTCAACACATTTTCAATTCTGTAAATCTTTGTGGAAGCAGAAAGCATCATCTTTCTCCCACAGAGCGACTGGTGGGCTCAAACCACCAACCTTGTGATTAAGTCCAGTGCTTATCCTACAGAGCAACTGTGCTCCCCAGAAAAGAAGAATAGGACACTCCTTTTCTGAGCTCACCAGAGTGGTATTAGACCTCTGTGGCTAAGCATATAATTAAAATAATGGTATCAGTTTCATTTCTACATTGCATCCCTTCATGATTTGCATCTCTTTCATTTAGATGTAGAGAGATATATAGTCAGAGCTTTTCATTTTCTTTGGAAGAAGAAAACCAGAACATTAATATTCTTGTTTGGTTATACTTCTGTCTGCAAAAGCATTGTCTATAATATATGAGACTGCAACTGGAAGTGACAATATCCAATTAGCCAATCATTTATGAGAAAGTAGATGTTCACTGTTAAGTGTTCCTTACTCGTAAATGGATTGCAGGGAGAGGGGAGTGTATTTCTGTCATGTCTGTGGGAAGCTGAATTGCCACTTTAAAAAGGAGATGACAGAATTTAGGAGGAGAGAAATCCGACAAAACTTTCACTGACCCCTGAGATCACATTCTTTCTTTTTTTTTATGAATTTTATGGAAAACAGAATTTATTAAGTACTGCCATTCATTTTTTTTTTTTTTTTAATTTCAGGGGTACAGTCTAGAAATACCCAGTTTACATGGTAATTATGTTTTCCTGATACTGGAGCCACATCTGTAACTTGTGTCTCCATTCCTTGGGAAAAAGACTAACATTTGCTGTAGTTGGGTTTCTCTGTGTATATTTACATAGCAGACCAAAATGTATGGAGTGAAGTTAAGTTTCAGGGCTTCTGCAAGAATATTTTCCTCATTTTCATATCAACTGTTTTTTTCCCTAAAATTAAATTCATACATTTATTCCATACAGACATATACTTCCCAGTTGTCTGTCATTATGAATACAGGGTAAGGCAATAAATTGTATAGCTGAGAGTATTTTGTAACTCAAGGAGTGTAGTTTTGTTGCAAATATTTCTATATTGAAACCTAGTCAGTTTATTTTATGCATTTATTTTTGTTTTATTTCTTTGCAAATGCAGGTGATATCTTAAATCCTTAAAATTCTAATGGGAGAATGTTTAGTTTCTAAAATGATACTTGTTGTGTGCCATCAAGTCAGTTCCAATTCATAGCAACCTTGAATAGGGTTTTCGAGAGAGGCTGGTGGGTTTGAACTATGGACCTTGCGGTTACCAGTCCAGAGTTTATCCTACAGTGTGACGCAAGACTACTTGGCAGTTGTTAATTTGAAACTGTGCAGATTGTTAAATTCTGTTACTAGGATCTGGTCAAATGTAAAGGAAAAGGGAACATCTAACTATCTAGAGCCAGCAAAACCAGGTGTCAGCTCTTCCTAAGGCAGTGGCTGCCTTTGACAAATTTTCAGATAGTAATAGAGGAAGTAAGGAAAGGCTGGGTCAAGAAGGAGTGCAGAACTGAAGGAGATTGCTCTCATACAAGCTGCCACCAATGGAAAGACTTGAGGATTTACCAACTCTTCAACCTCACTCTGATCTAGAATCAGAAATTACATTTGGGGAATGGCTTGCATTATTACTCTTAAAGGTTTAACTTGGAAAAATGTAATGCATATTTGCACTTTGCTATACTTCCTTGTCACCACTCATCTGTCAGTTTGTTACACTGTGATAGCTTGCTTGTTGTTCTCATTCTGGAAGCTGTGCCACAGGTATTTTAAATACCAGCAGGGTCATCACAGTGGACAGGTTTCATCTGAGCTTCCAGACCAAGACAGACTGGGAAGAAGGAAATATGGACTGCTTCTGAATATTTAATCACTGAAAATCTTATGAATAGCAGTGGAACACTGTCAGAACCAGAATATTGAATATTGAAACATGATGAAGGGCATAAGAATATTGTCAGATGTAGTGCTAGGAGATGAGCCCCTTAGGTTGGAAGACAATGAAAATATGACTGGGGAAGAGCTGCCTCCTCAAAGTAGAGTTGACTATGATGATGTGAATGGGGTAAAGTCTTCGGAACCTTCATTTGCTGATGGAGAACAATTAAAAATGAAGAGACGCAGCTGTAAACATCCATTAATAATTGGAACATGAAGTATATGAAGTGTGAAACTAGCACAATTGGAACTAATAAAAAATGAAATAGAATACATAAACATTAATGTGTTAGGCATTAGTGAGCTGAAATGGACTGATATTGGCCATTTTGAATCTAATATTTTCATGGCTCCCAATGCCAGGAATGACAAATTAAAGAGGAATGGCATCATCAAAAAGAACATATCAAGATCTGTCTTTAGGTAAAATGCTGTCTGTGATAGGATAACATCCCTACACCTATAAAGAAGATGTTGTTGTTGTTGTCGGGTGCCAT
>NW_006408564.1:4897607-4899245 GCF_000296735.1 Chrysochloris asiatica | reverse complement strand
ATGATATTCTTGATGTCATCCCACAACTCTTCTGGTCTTCGGTCTTTAGTGTTTAATTCATCAAATCTGTTCTTCAGATGATCTCTAAATTCAGGAGGGAATAAAGAAGATAGTACCACTATGGCATAAACATTGAAGAAGATAGTACCACTATAGCATAAACTATAAAGAAGATAGTACCACTGTAATTCAAATTTACACTCCAACCACTCAAGCCAGTGATGATAAAATTGAAGAATTCTATCAACTTCTAAAGTCTGAAATTGATCAAACATGCAATCAAAAATGTATTGATAATTACAGGTGGTTGCAATGCAAAGGTTGGAAACAAAGAGGATGAATTAGTAGTTAGAAAATATGGCCTTGATGATAGACATGATGCTGGAGATTGCATGGTAGAATTTTGCAATACCAATGACTCCTTCATTACAAATATCTTTTTAAACAACATAAAAGACACCTAAACACATGGGTATCACCAGATGGAACACACAGAAATCAAATTGACTATATCTGTGGAAAGAGATGGTGGAAAAGCTCCATACCACCAGTCAAAACAAAGCCAGTGACAAACTGTGGAACAGACCATCAGTTGCTCATATGCAAGTTCATGCTGAAACTGAAGTAAATTAAAATGAGTCCCCAACAGTCAAAATATGACTTTGAATACATCCTGCCGGAATTTAGACAATCATCTGAAGAACAGATTTGATGCATTAGAAACTAAAGAATGAAGACCAGAAGAGTTGTAGGATGAAGTTAAGAACATCATGCAGAAAGAAAGCAAAAGGTTATTTAAAAAAATAAGAAAGAAGGAAAAGACCAAAAGGGATGTCAGAAGTGACTGTGTAGCTTGCTCTCCAGCATAGAGATGCTAAAGTAAATGGAAGAAATGAGGAGATAAAAGAGCTGAACAGAAAGTTTCGAAGGTCAACTCCGGTATACAAAGTCAGATATTATAATGAAATGTGCAGAGACCTGGAGTTAGAAAACCAAAAGGGTAAGAACACTATCAGCAGTTCTCAAGCAGAAGGAACTAAAGCAAAAATTCAAGCCTCAACTTGGAATATTGAAGGATTCTGGGAGGAAAAATATTGAATGATGCAGAAAGCATAAAAAGAAGATGGAAGGAATACACAGAGTCAGTGTACCAAAAAGAAATTGTTAATGTTCAACCATATGATCAAGAGCCAGCGATACTGAAGGAAGAAATACAAGGTGCATTGAAAGCATTGGTACTGAGAATTGATGAAATACAAATTGAAATCTTTCAACAAACTGATTTGGCACTCGTGGCACTCCCTCATCTATACCTAGAAGTTTGGAAGACAGTTAGCTGCCCAAATGAGAGATCCACATTTGTGCCCATGCCAAAGAGTGGTGACCCAAAGGATTGTAGAAATCATTGGGTAATATTATTATTTTCACATGCAAATAAAATTCTGCTAAAAACAATACAAAAGTGGCTGCCACTATACATTGACAGAGAACTTCCAGAAGTTCAAGCTGGATTCAGAAGAGGACTGGGAACAACGGATGTCATTGCTGATGTCAGATGGATCTTAACTGAAAGAATACCAGAAAGATGTTTACCTGTGCTTTATTGACTACACAGAGGCTTTTTTGATTGTGTGGATC
>NW_006408564.1:4890025-4897030 GCF_000296735.1 Chrysochloris asiatica | reverse complement strand
AAGCCATGGTATTTTCAACAACCTCATATGCATGGACAGTGAATAAGAAAGACCATATAAGAATTGATGCATTTCAGTTATGGTATTGAAGGGGAATATTAAAAGTACCATGGACTGACAAAGAACAAGCAGATGTGTGTTGGAGGAAGTACAACTAGCATTCTCCTTGAAAGCCAGGATGGCCAGACTTTGTCTTTCATACTCTGGACATATTATCAGGAGTGACGAGCCCCTGGAGAAGGATACTTTGTTTAATAAAGTGGAAGATCAGAGAAAAAGAGGAAGACCCAAATGAGATTGGAAGGACACAGAGGCAACAGCAGCCGGCTCAGGCATAGCAATGATTGTGAGGTTGGTCCAGGACTGGGAAGTGTTTCGTTCTTTTCTGCATAGGGTCGCTAAGTTGGTACCTACTCATAGGCACCTAACAACATACTTACTTGTGTATTTAAGAGAGGAAGATAAAACACATTAAAATACAGTATTTTAAAAAATAAGTATAAAATTAAGTTTGTAAAATTATTGTAATCTTTGTGGTCTCTTTGGCAGATTATTTATAAAGAGCCTACTATGCGCCCTGAATATAGAGATAAATGAGATAAAATGATACTAAGACTACCACCATTAATTTGATTATTTAAAGACATTTAGGTATTATTTATACCTTTTTTTGTCTTTGAATACATTATGCTATGATAGATTTCTGGAAGGCTCAGTGGATTGGAAGGTATAATGGCTAGGGTTCTGTATCAACTTGTCTGGGTTAGGATTTCCAGAGGTTTAGCAGTTGAGGCATGCTTATTCCCATAGTGATGGGGCATAATACAGGCACAATTAAGTATGATGTTTGACAATGAGCAGCCTGTCAATTGAAAGACTGTTTTCTTGTGGGTGTGGCCTACTCCCAATATAATGAACATGTGGGGAAGACTGTCTCTTCCACTGGGAACCTGGGACTCTATAATTTTAAGCTATTTCCTTAATAATAAACTTCTCTTTATATATACATACACATATATATTTCACTGGTTTTGCATCTCTAGAAAACCTGTCCTAAGACGTGGTATTGAGATTTACATTCCGTATAAATACAATCATATGGATGTACTTTCTAAATTGGTTCTCACTTCTGACTAATTTTAAAGGCACTGATATAGGGTGAAAGCATGTGTGACCTCCACTTAATAGGAATTGTTTTGTGCTGATTTTAGTTTGACCCTCTTTCCACCTGGTGGAGTAAGAGGAAGTCAGACATGGTCCCCACTTGGTTTAAACAGTTAGTGCTAAGACAGGATTCATAAGGTTTTATGAGAGAAAGAATGAAGGGGCATGGGATAAATTGCTTAAGCAGCTTTTGGAGTTGCCTGGAGCTGATGTCATGCTGGTTAAATAGGATAGCTGATGGGGTTCAGGGCCTACTAGAATCCCCACTGCCAGAGACCCTCATGCATATGTATATGAATGGGGTTAGTTCAAGGTGTAGAAGAAAAGATTGAACTTGAGTGTTTTCACAGGTTTATGTGTTTGACTGCCTTATGGATGTTGGTTTCTCCTGTCTTCTATTGTAAAATAGACATACATGGTTGATGGAAATGAGTATTGGTGATAATCAGACTTTTCAGGGATTACTTGACACTGGCTTTGAATTGACACGAATTCCAGGCCAACCAAAATGTCACTGTAGTCCACCAGTCAGAATGGGGGCATAAGGAAGTCAAGTTATGAATGGAGTTAGCTCAGTCTGTCTTTCTCTGGGTCTAGTGTATCCCTGTATTCACTCTGTGGTGATTTCCATGGTTTCAGGATGCATAATCCGAGTAGAAATACTAAATAACTGGCAGAGCCCCTTTGTTGGATCTCTGAAATGTGTAATAAAGGCTCTTATGTTTGGAAAAGCCAAGTGGAAGCCATGAGAACTGCCTTACAAGTAGTAAAACAAAAGCAATACTGCGTTCTTGGAGGGATTGCAGAGATTAGTGCTACACTCAAGGACGTGAGGATGCAGGGGTGGTGTTTCCCACCACATCTCCATTTAACTCGCCTTTCTGGCTTATGCAAAAAACAGATGAATCTTGGAGAATGACAGTGGATTATCATAAACTTAACCAGGTCATGACTCCAAGTGTAGCTGCTGTTCCAGGTGTTTTTTTGTTTGTTTGTTTGTTTGTTTGTTTTTTAACAAATTAATACATCTCTTGGTACCTGGTGTGCAGCTGTTGATCTAGCCAATGCCTTTTTCTCAATTCCAATTTCTGAGGATCATTAGAAGTAGTTGCCTTCAGCGGGCAAGGCCAACATACACTTTCATAGTCTTACCTCAAGAAGCCTTGGTGTGGCATTGTGGGTTAACGCATTGGACTGCAAGGTCCGTTTGAACTGTAAGGGTGACAGTTCAAGCTCACCAGTCGCTCCTCAGAAACCCTGTGTAGTGTTACTAAGAGTTGGAACCAACTCAGTGGCACTTAACAACAACTCAAGGATATATCAATTCCCCAGCATTTGTCTTAATTTAGTCTTCAGGAACTCTGATCACCTATCCCTGCCACAAGACATCACACTGGTCCATTACATAGATGACATTATGCTTGTTGGTCCTAATCAGGAAGATGTATCAGTGACTCAAGACTTATTGATAAAACATCTGCATGCTAGAGGGTGAGAAATTAACCTATCAAAAATTCAGGTTTCTTCCACTTCAGTGACATTTCTAGGGATTCAGTGTTGTGGTGAATGTAGAGATAGTCCTACTAAAGAGAAGGACAAAGATGTGGTGGCATGGAGATACAGCTACAGATTCCAGGCCCTTGGACTGAGTAAGGCTGTACCTATGGATAGGAGACTGGTTTGCAGAGTGTGTGTGTGTGTATATATATATATATATATATGAGAGAGAGAGAGAGAGCTCTGGTAGTATAGTGGTTACAAATCAGGCTGTGAACCTGAGGGTCAGCAGTTCAAAACTACCAGCTGTTCCGTGGGAGAAAGATGAGGCTTTCTGCTCCCATAAAGTTTTACAGCCTTGGAAACCCTGTTACAGGGTCGCTATGAGTCGGAACCGACTCCACAGCACATAACAACAACATATACATATATATATATGTTTGTTTTGTATTTGTGTACCAAATATTTTTGCTTTGTTAATTTATGACATTTAAGATGTAAATGAGGCCAGTGCGTTTTTGGTTACATGTGTTTTAGTTACATCATTTTAGGCACAAGCATGGCTTTACAATTTTCTTTAATTAGTGATAATGAGTATAGCCTATAGGTTTCAAGTTGACAAGGGTGGACTGAAATAATTAGGGTTCTGTGTCAGTCTGACTAGACCAGGATTTCCAGAGGCTTAGCAGTTGAGATGTGCTTATTCCCATGGTGATGAACCTAATAAAGACATAGTGAACTCTGTGATGATTGGCTTTGAGCAGCCAATCTATTTTTTTTTTTTTTTGGAGGTGGGGGGAAGAATGCACACAAAAACACTCAGCAATATATAATCATTTAAACAACCAAAGGTTACATTCTGTAAGCCTGCCTCCTGGCTGCCAGCACACAGTCTTTCTCTTTTCATGAGTCTAGAGTCCTTAGTTGCTCTCTCTATCCATGTCCTCATCTCTGCCTCTATCTCTAGTGTCACTGAATCTCTGGATAGGGTCCCACATTCTGCTTATGCTCTTCTCCCTTGATGGTTCTAGGGTCCTCTTTTCCTGGGCTGTAAGATTAACTACTCCCCCCTTTTTGTTACAAAACTTCCACCATTACAATTGTGAGAGTCACAATTAACCATGGTAACAATTACTCACTGTTGAATCATAAGAATCTTATCCTCATCTCCTTTAACCAGACCCATCTAGACAAGATGAAAACTACTCAGTGGGGACTCTACCTTTCCCCATACACTCTTAAGCCAAACTCTGTCTTAAAAATTTGTAAACCAGTCGCTTCATGCCTTTATAGTCCCCCCATTTTAGATAGCAAATGTCTAAATTGCTCATCCCTAACAACCCTGTATACAGAAGGGATAGCATTGATATATGATATGAAGACTCTTTCCCTCTTGATTGGTATTTTGAGCTACTACATCCATAGTATAGAAATTTACACTTGTTTCCTTTATCAAAAGTAGTTTTTTTTATCTTCCTGTACTCGAGTTCTGATCATCAAATCATTGAGGCTAGATCAATTGGGTACTGTCTGCAAGTTTGGGCATTCTTTTGCCTCTCCCCTCACTTCATATCAGCTGAATGCGTCACTCTAGCCCTCTGTGGCTATGTCATTGTCCATGGGCTCAGCGGTCCCCAGGTCTCACCACACTTCTGACCAACCAGTGCTTCCTCTTCTTTCTCTCATCTCCAGGTCAACAGGAGTCTATGGAATGTGGTAGAACTCAGCTCATATCTTTATTGCTGCCTTTTCCTCTCTTCCGCTCACCAGAAGACCAACGTGGTCGCCAGCAAGCTTACATGCTTGCTCATGTTTTCCCTTTGAGTTTCAGGCTTGGGAGGGGGGTTTGTCCTGAAGGAACTTGATTGTTTGCATTGATCCCCCCTCCTTTTATTAGCCAATCATACTGCCATTATTTTGGATTTTTCCTGCTGATCATACTTTCAAGAAGTATTTTCTGTTGCTCTAGCTGTTCCAGGCTCGTCTGCTTGTCCTTTCTAGTGGGAATGTCCCACCTCAGAAGATTAAGAGGGGGCACTGTTTTAAGAAAAATTTAGTTTTGTTAAATGCATATGTAGAATGCTGGTGCTCACTAGCATCCTGTATACCTCTTTGCCCTGAGCGCATAACTGGACTACATTTCCCAGAACCCCTTGCATGTATGTTTAAATTCTGGCCAATGGAATATGGGCAAAAGTGAATATACCAATTTGGACCTGCCCTATAAAATAATTGACTCAGTTTATCATTTAGGTTGTTGCTATGGTAGTAGGCATATCCTAAATTATATTTTCAGTTGTTGTTGTTAAGTGCCGTCGAGTCGATTCTGACCCATAGCAACCCTGTGTAGGGTTTCCGAGGAGCAGCTGGTGAACTTCAATTGCCGACCCTGCAGTTGAAAAGTCTTTGCTGTCTGGCACGTTAACGCACAGCGCCACACCAGAACAGTGACTTGTAGTTTAAAAAAAAAAAAAAAAAACAACTGAAAGTGTTTATTTATTATCACATTTAATTCTCATAATCCTGCATATCACTTAATGTTACTATCCCAAATTTACCGACAGTGAAACCGAGAAGTTAAATTACTGCTTAAGATCACGTGGCTAAAAAGTAGTGGAGACAGGATTTCAGTCAGGTTGAAAATGCTAGGTTTTCCAGCATGGTATTTTGCTGCGTTTCATGATGATCCCTGTGTCTCAGGAATGGGCACAAGCAATACTCAGGTGTTCATTATACCTAAGGTGGCTGGAGCTCAATTTCCAGTTATCTTTTGAATCTGTTTTTTTTTTGGTAAATCAGTTCTCTACAGATACTATTGTGAAATATTACACAAAAACTATTGTGAAATATGACTCTGAGACTTCAAAGTATCATGATGGGTATTAGCAGTGTTATTCCCAGGGATTCTAATAAGAGTTGGGATGCCAAAAATCCCTTCCACTGTTGTGGAAAGGACAAAGGAGGGAATAGTCCCGCTTGTAGGGTCATAAGGGTAATTTCTAACGTATGACTTGTGGTTTGCTATTTTAAAGAAATTTTCATCTGTGTCTCCGTAGCTAAACCTCCTCAAGCCCAAGGTGGTGAACATGTTTATGAGAAATGTACTTGCCAGTTCAGTTTTTATTTCAGGGGATTGGCCAACAGGAAAATTATATTGTTACAGTTTTTAGAAACTAACCCCCAACAGTCTTGTTTGGACAGCTTGATTCTTATTAGAGCAGTTTATTTAATTTCCCTTGTATTTAAAAAACAGCACTTAAAAACAACAACAACTGTTTTTCCTTTGGAGATTACAAAGGACATAGTGGGAATTGTCTGCTGTGTGAGAAGGGAGGGATGAGAAGGTGTAGTTGTCAATGAAGACTGTCTAAGGAGCATGTGGGGTGTGCCTTCTGTTGTGTCTTCTCAACCTGAGAGCCATTCATCCCCCTTCCCTAAGAACCATCCCATCCCCTGCCTCCACCCCTGGTGTAGTGGTTTACCAAGGAGGAAGATGATGAGCAGAGTCTTCCCCAGGCACAAGCAGTTGTTGCTGTTGTTAAGTGCTGTCCGGTAATAGCGACCTGGTTTATGGTTTCTAAGGAGTGATTGGTGAGCTTGAAGTGCCAGGCTTGTGGTTCAAACCAACTTTGCAGTCCAGCTCATTGACCCACAGTGCCACACCAGGACAAGCAATAGAGGGATGCTTTATCTACAGAGAATTTAGCAATATTAGTAAGCTGAATAAAAACTAGTTAGTTTTTATTATTATAGTGCTCTAACATTTCTAAACAATGTCCGTGATGAACTACTCATCCTCATAGTGTGGACAACTCCTACTGAGCCTTCTAACTCCTTTGATCCACCATTGCCCTGTTGGTTAAGGTCATACACAAGCCATACAAAGTACAGCCCACTTCCCCAGAGCACAGATAGTATTGTGATTGTTGTTGTTGTTGTGTGCTGGCAATAGGTTCCAACTCACAGCAACTGTTTGTAGGATTTTTAAGACCAGCAGGCGGGATTGTATTTATTATTAGCATCCAGTGCTTATCCTATAGTGCCATACCAGGACCCTTAGGTATATTATTATACTAATTTAATTAAACATTTCCACTTCATACATGCAGACACATATACACACATGTATGGTAGAAAGTTCTAGAAGGCATATCTGTATCGGACTGTTTATAGCAGATAGTGGGATTACAGGTATTCTCATCTCTTCCCAAACATTATTTGAAAAAGAACACAAAAATACTACCCACCCTTTTTTGTTTTGTGGTGAATATGTGTGACTTTAATTTCTTAACTTTGTTCCCTTTTCCATCAGAGCTTGGTTATAAACCTTTGTCTCCATAGCCA
>NW_006408564.1:4884491-4886015 GCF_000296735.1 Chrysochloris asiatica | reverse complement strand
GTTGGAGGAGAATACTAAAAGTGCCATGGGCTGCCAAAAGAACCAACAGATCTATTTTGGAAGAAGTGCAGCCAGATTACTCCTTAGAGACCAAGATAGCCAAACTTCATCTCTCGCACTTTGGACATATTGTTAGGAGGGAACAGTCACTGTTGAAGGACATAATGTTTAGTAAGATGGAGGGTCAGAGAAAAAGAGGAAGACCCCCAACGAGATGGATTGGCCAGCTGGCAACATCGATGGACTCAAGTGTGGCAAAAGTAGTGAGGTTGGCCCAGGATCGGATATTGTTTCATTTTGCTGTGTATAATGTCGCTATGAGTTGGTGCCAACTTGATGGCACCTAACAACAACAACAACTATTGGAGGTCTGCACTGAGCTTCTCCCTAATCTGCCATCGAGCCCCACCTCCCTCAAATCTATTTAACAATAGTAGGCAAGGGAAACCAATATTTGTATGACTGCCAAATATTGTAACATCATTATGTCCCCTCGTTTCCCCATTCAGACTATGCCTCAATCCCTGTATCCCAGAGTCCTTTTGTTCCAAGGTTGAACGTGAATCACTATTTAACTCTGACCCATGTAGCCCATTCAAATCTACTTAAGTGTTTCCCTGTCTACCTTCTTCTTTCTTCCCCTTCCCCCTTTTTGTGTATTGCCCTCCCTTTCCTTGTACATTGTCCTCCCCAACCCCCAAGTTATGATGTGACTGTCCCCTAACCTGTGTCCTACTATCCTTGGTAATCAACAAAGAATTTTTCTTTTCTTTTAGTATGGGTACCTTTCCTTAAGCTTTTACAATAATGATTTTATGCAATATTTGTCCCTTTGTGACTAATTTCACTTAGCATAACGTGCTCAAGGTTCATCCATATTATGTGGTGGTTTGCATCGTCATTGCTATTCTTCAAGGTAGCATAGTATTCCATTGTGTGGATGTACCAAAGTTTGTTTATCCATTCTTCCATTGATGGGCACTTAGTCTGTCTCCATCTTTTTGCTATTGTGAATAGTGCTGTGATAAACATTGGTGTGCATATATCTACCCTTGTTCTGGCTCGTATTTCTTGTGGATATATACCAAGTAGAAGAATTGCTAGATTATAACGTATTTCTATTTCCAACTTTCTGAGGAAGTGCCATACTGTTTTCCAGAGTAGCTGAACCATTTTACATTCCCACCAGCAATGTAGGATGGTCCCAGTCTCTCCACATCCTTGCTAGCATTTATTGTCTTCTTCATTTGTGTACTTCGCTATTATTGCTGGTGTGAGATGATAGCTCATTGCAGTTTTGATTTGCATCTCTCGAATGGTTAATGATTATGAACATTTCTTCATATGTTTGTTGGCTGCCCAAATGTCTTTCTTGGTGATGGGTCTGTTCATATCCTGTGCCCATTTTTAAATTGGGATATTTGTCTTATCTTGTAGAGGCATTGTGTTGTTGTTGTTGTTAAGTGCCGTTGAGTCGGTTCCGACCCATAGTGACCCTGTAACAGGGTTTCCGAGGGTGTAAAT
>NW_006408564.1:4872042-4884391 GCF_000296735.1 Chrysochloris asiatica | reverse complement strand
TGGGTGACCTCAGGACAGTCCTTCATCTTCAGGTTTGTGCTTTAAAATGAGAATAATGCCGGGGTCCTTGTGAGGAATAGTGTGTGTGCTCTTGGCACTGGGCCTGGCATATAATAAGGGTTTAGTGAAAAGCAGCTGGTGTTTTGTTCCTAGAAGCATCAGTGTGGCCTGCTCATCCTTATATCCACCTTCTCTGTCCACCTCACAGCCTTCCTTCTGTCCAGGCCCCCATTTCCTCTGTAATTGAAATAGCCCCTGTAAGCCTCCTTTCTCGAGATCCCTATCCCTCAGGTTGCTGCCTGGTTCATCACTGAGCAAATCTCTGACCTTGTGATTCCTGAAGCCAGGAAACTAACTTGTAAGTCAGTTACTTTGTGCCTTTATTGCCCTCCTCATTTTAGGTAGCCAATGTGTAAGTTGTCCATCCCTATCAACCATGTAGACAGAGGAGCAGCCAATATATTGAAAGGATGTTTCTTTGGGTATGTGGCCTGCTCTCAATAAAATGGACATGCGAGAAAGATTCTTTTTTCATCTGGGGATCTGGGACTCCACAATGCAATCCATTTCCTTGATAGTAAACTTCTCTCTCTCTCTCTCTCTTTCTCTGTCTCTGTCTCTCTGTCTCTCTCTCTCTCTCTCTATATATATATATATACACACACGTTTTTCACTGGTTTTGCTTCTGTTGAAAACTTGGCCTAAGGCAGAAGTTGATTGACAAGTTGTTGTTGTTCTTCTATATGCCATTGAGTTGATTCCAGCCCATAGTAACCCTATATAGGGTTTCCAAGGAGCAACTGGTGAGCTTGAACCTCTGACCTTGCAGTTCAAACAACTTTGCAGTCTAACACATTAACCCACAGCACCACAAAATACTTATAACTCTGAGAAAGTCTCCAGGCAGTTGTTGTCAGGCACTGTCAAGTCAGTTCTGCCTTTTTCCAGCCATGTGTAGAGTATCCGAGGAGCAGCTGGTGTATTTGAACTGCCAACCTTGTGGTTCAAACTGATCTTGCTGCCCAGTGCTTATCATACAGTGCCTCGCCAGTACCTAGCCAAAAAGCAGCTTGTTTAATGTTGGCATCTGTTTTCGTTTACAAAAATCTTTAAATTACAAAAGTCACTTTGTTGGCTGAAGTCTTTGATATAGGTTGTTTAGTACACAAAAATATAAGAAATGGTTTTTCGTTACTTTGCCTTAGTTGAGTGTCCATTTTAATCGTTTATTGATGTTATGGAGTCCTGGTGTAGTGCTGTAGGGATAAGCACTGGATTAGTAACTGCAGAGTAGGCAGTCTCTCCTTGGAAACACTATATAGTGTCACCGTGAGTCAGAAGTAACTCGATGGCACTTCACATCAACAACAACAATTGGTGTAATATTTATGTCAAAGGAAAACTTCACAGCTTTATAAACTTCACAAAGAAAGGGATTAGTGACATATTCACTTGGATATACCAACTCTGAGAACTATGCCTGATACTACAGGAACTGCGAAATACTTTTGCTAGATATATTCATAAATTGTTCAACTCATAAACCACTGGGGTTGTAGTGGGGTATTAGATTATTAGATGAGATACTGCTTCAAAATAGAGGTCAAATTAACTAATATTGAAGCTTTTTTTACTATACATTGAATGAAACAAGATCATCAATCTTACTTTCAACAAATCATACATTTTGTTTCATCTGAAGGATTGCAGGCCCCTCCATACAACAATTATCTCACTAACCCCTGTGGTGCCTAGTTCCTTTTCATCCCTTCTTAAGTTTGTTCTTAGTAAATGTTGTCATTTTGATTTTTGAATGATTGACCATTTTATGGTGAGCATACTTTATTAGTGTTGTCTTCCCTGTTATACACCTATCTAATACTTGGATGAAAATTGGGCCTTAGGGGTGAATTCCTTTCTAGATCTGAAGGTGGTCCTCCAGTCTCTTTATGATGAGTAAGCACATGATCTTTTTTAAATAAAAAAACTGTTTGAGTTTTGGTCGACGTTTTCTCCCACTCTATTCAGGACCTTCTAATGTGAGCCCTTTCAGAGTAGGTTATAGTGGTAGTTGAATACTATGTTATTTTTCTGCTTTCAAAGTCGTGACAACTGATGTTCACACGTTCCATTAGTCCATGGGCTAATCCTCACACTCTTCAATTCTCATCGCTCTTCTTTCTCTTGCATATGGAGTGAGCAGTAGCTGAACCTTAAATGGCTCTTCATGAGCTTTTAAGATCCCAGATGCTATTCACTAAAATAGGATGTAGAACCTTGTCTTGTGTATAATGTTTTGCCAATCGATCATGGTGTCCCCTGATACTTTGGTCCTGAACTCCTTATCCTAGCAACTCTTTGCCTAAAGATGTCTGGTAATATTTAAGAAGTTTTCATCATTTTGCCCAATATATGCTCCACTGCATTCATTATTGTGTTTTCAGCAAAGGTAAATACTCATTTACAAATACTCTCTTTCAAACACAAATATTTGTGAGTGTGCTTCCAGTTTTATTCCCAAACCCATCAATCTTGTGTCTGCCCATGCATGTACTCACAAAATACTGTATTTCCGACTTATATATGGCACCACCTTCCTCTATCCACTTGAGCTCATGCATACCTCCTTGTGTCTTCATCATTCTTCCAGTATCCTTCTTCTTGTATATTGTCCTCCCCTTCTTATACATTGCCCTCCTGTCACTCTCTAGCCAGTGAATAAAATGTTTTTCCCCTCTTGCCAGTGAATTAGTCTCCCTTCCCTCCACCCCTGATAACCTTCAAGGAATGTTTTCTTTTAGTATGAAACACTTTTCTCAAGTTTTTACAATAGTGGTCTCATACAAATTTGTCTTTTTGTGATTAATATCATTCAGCATAACGTCTTCCAGGTTCATATATGTTATGAAGTGTTTCACAGATTCATCATTATTCTTTAGTGTTGTATAGTATTCCATTGTGTGTATGTACCAAAGATTGTTTATCCATTTTTCCATTGATGGGCATTTAGGCTGTCTCCATATTTTTGCTATTGTAAACAGTGCTGTAATGAATATCAGTGTGCATATATCTACTAATGTTCTGAATCTTTTCTTCTGTGATCATATACGATGTAGAGGGATTGTTAGGTTGTAGAGTATTTCTATTTTCAACTTTTTGAAGAAGCACCATATCGTTTTCCACAGTAATTGCATCGTTTTACAGACCCCCAGTAATATTGGGTGGAGGAGGGAGGTGTCCCAGTCTCTCCACACCCTCACCAGCATTTGTTGTAGGTTTTTTGTTTTTAACTTTTCTGCTAATGTTGGGGTAAGATGATACCACATTGGAAATTAGCTAATTTTGGATGATACTCTAATAGTTTTAGAAGTAAAAAAATGTATTAACATCTCTGTATCCTAAGTGTGGGGAAATTTTTTCTAACTCTGGTAGAAATAATGTGTAGGATTTATAAATATGATTATATAAAAATAAAGAATTTTTACACAGCAAAAAATGATTACAGGCAGAGTATAATACAAATAAAAACTTTGGAGTAATGCTTACAATTTATAGTGCTGATTAAGGGTTAATATTCTTAATAGATACAGGTTTTTAAACTGGAATTCATGGAAAGATTGTTAGTATGTAAGTATCCCAGCTATAGTTGAAGAAGGAATGATAGAATATCACCAACTTGCAATATCTAATGATTTCTTAGTTCTAGAAGTTACATTTCAGTTGATGGCATCCAAACATTGTGTGATAAAAGTCTATATGCCTACTGATGAATCTGTCTTGCCATGACATTCAAACTTGAATCTTACTGGAAATGAAGAGGACAGAGAGGAAGTTGGTAAACAACCCCACAAGGATGCAAGTAGCTCATGCCCAACCATGGAAACTTTAGGAGGACAAAGGACTCTGATTTATACATAAGAATCATATACAACGATGACAATAATGTTTAAGGAAAAAGGAGAGACAGAGTGGGAACTTGTATATTTAAAATATTAAAAAGATATGTCATACAAGACCAGCCATATTACATGAAATTTCTTTGGCTCCTGATGCAGATAAACAGAACATTAAAGTTAATATCCAACTGGGGAAATTTTTAAGGTTGAACTGATGACATTGAAGAATCACTGTTAAATTTTTGTAAGGTCTGATAATGAATTTTTTTTTAAAACAGACTTTGTCTTTAACAATATATGCTTAACTGTTTACAATGAAATTATATGCTGTTTGGTATCTAATGAAAAATAATCAGGGGCTGGTGTCAGTGGAGTTCTTGGGTAGTACAAACAGGTAACCCCCTCAACTACTGTTTGAAAGGTTGGGGGTTCGTGTCTATCCAATGATACCTCTAAAGAAAGGCCTGATGGGCTACTTCCAAAAAATCAGTCATTGAAAATGTTCAGGAGCAGTTTTGCCCTGACACACACAGGATCACCTTGAGTTGGAATCTACTCCATATGAACCAGGAAATGGATACATACATGAAGATCCATGTGTCATTGTCTCTACTTTTGTGCATGTTTATTATTTCTGTGATAAAACATTAAAAATACAATTAAAAAAATGAGACAGAAGCCTCATTGACTTTTATTCCCTGAGACATGGCTAAGCCAATGGAGCTTTAATGCTTCCTTTATACAGGTGCTCTTGCTGCTAATTTACTCTAGACTTGGCTGGCAATGTGAAGATGCTTGCAGGTCTTTTAACAAACCAACTAAAGTATGCTTCTGAGAAGGAAAAGTCTTGTTAAGATTCTTTGTAGTTTTCCTAAGCCACTGTGTTCATGAGGGGGGCAATTTGGATGTAAAAGGTCTCGAAGAAAGCAGTGAGAATTCTGATAGGGAGGCTGAATATTTGGGCTCTAAGTTGAAGCTTTTGCAAGTCTTTTTTCACTCCATCCATTCTCTGTAACACTCTGCATCTGGTGGGTATCAGGGACCTGCTCATGACTCACACCATTTAGGCACCGTCAATCCTCAACAATGTTCCTGGAAATGGCTCAGTTGCTAGGCACAGATGCTTGCCACATGGTTTTTGCTTGACATTATTTCATTAAATCTATTGGTGGGTATCTGGCATTAGGGATATAATTTCTTTTTGACTCCCTTACCAGAAGTTTAGAAGATTTTATTTTGCCTGTTTAGTTTCTCCCATTAATCTTACAATCTGAATATTTTATGATTAGTAAAACATAAGTCTGATTGAGGAAGTCCTAGATGTTTATCTTGCATATTGTAGAAAGGACATATATAAAAGATGAAATGCACTTAAGAAGGCCTTGCTAATTTTCTCTTTTTTAAATTCTCTCCCAGTGCTAATATTTTTAGAAGTCTCTTAAATACAACAAAAGGAGCAGTACATTCAATATGAACTTGTAAGAGTATGCCAATGTGTGTTTTGCAAATTGAATTTATCTAAATCCTAGTCTAGAAGAAGTAAGCCAATTTTCCCTCATCTTTTTCTAGAAAGTGAATTTCAAAGCAATACCATATGTTGGATGAAATACAAAAGAACTAAGATCATTACCAAGATATCTTAATGTACTGTAGAGTACATAGCAAATACATTCATGAGTCACTCAGCGTGCACCACATATCCTGTGAAATAGGGCGCTACATGAGTTGGATGTTGTGAGAACACCATATTGTAGTCTGGTCCTCCTTTTTTTGTAAGCATCTATTGCATTGATTGCCAGTGTGCTGAGAGGGATTTGCTTTTATGTTGTCTCCTCAGTCCACAACATTAGCCATTCCTCCATATCTGATACACTTAGAGTTGCCGTTCACATTTCTGTTAGTCTTGTAGCATTCGTTGGAGTTGAGCCACTTACAGCTTGGAGGATTTTTTCTTTGCTTTTGAAGATTGTCATATGCAACAACATGCCTAAATTACTAGCAATAGCATTCATTGATTTTCCACCTTTGTGTTGTTTAATAAACTTTTGTTTCATCTTTGAACTGATACTTCTCCTTGGCCTCTTGCTGCTACCATTGTTGTTATTGTTACGTGCTGCCCAGTCGATTCTAACCTATAGCGACCCTGTATAGGGTTTCCAAGGAACAGCTGGTGAGCTTGAACTGCTGATCTTGCAGTTCAAGTTAACTTTGCAGTCTAGTGCATTAACCCACAGCGCCACACCAGGACGAGTACCCATTTTGCTTCTTTTGGGAGTCATGCTTATTAACTTCATGGCAGTAATTATGAATGAAAAGTAGAGATAACATTTCAAAATTCAAGAGATTAGGTGACGTATGCACTGTTATATGGTAAACTTTTTATATAGAAAGTACAGTACATACATAAGTCAGTGGCATGTTGTTGTTGTTATGTGCCATAGAGTCAGTTCCGACTCATAGTGACCCTGTACAGGGTTTCTGAGGCTGTAAATCTTTACAGGAGCAGAAAGCCTCATCTTTCTCCCACAGACCAGCTGGTAGTTTTGAACTGCTGACCTTGTGGCTCGCAGCCTGATTCATAACCACTATGCTACCAGAGCTCCTTCAGAAACATAGGGATTCACTATTACTATCAAGATGATTTTTATTATAGGTTATATACATATTGTAATATTAGATACCTGGTAATGCGATTGCTTTGTAGCCTACAGGAAGCTGTTGTCTTTGCTACATTGTGTTCACTGATCATGGTGTGGTGCTCAAAAATAAACACTGGACTGCTAACCACAATGTAGGTGGTTCAAATCCACAAGCTGCTCCTTGGAAACCCTAGACAGGGTTGCTGTGAGTTGGGACAGGCTTGACGGCACTAAGCAACAACAACAACATCGTAACTTTATGGGACTATGGGCATATATGTGGTGGGTTGGATGTTGCCTGAATGGACATTTTGCAATGCATTATTTTATAAAGAAGAGAGGGCTACTCAGTTTATGAAAGATTTGAGAGATAATTAAAATGTGGGTGATTTGAAAACACTTCGTTTAGTTATAGAACTTACATAGGTATGTTCATGGCAGGCTCATTTCCTATTCTTTCATTTTGGACATAATTCTCATCTTAATTTCTCCAGATGTTTCTTGGTCTTGAATGACATGGCCTCACTCACTTTCTCTACTGTTGGTTTACACAGTTTTTAACTCTGAGTTTCCAGAATCATTTTCTAACCCAATTGTAAATTTCTTGAACATGAAACTAACTATCTTGATTTATCATTTATTTTCTATTTCTGCAATCACAAAACCAAAAGAAAACCAAACCAAAAAAAATAGTTGCCTTCAAGCAGATTCTAACTCATGGTGGCCCCATGTGCTCTCTAGGAATTGTAATGATTAATGTTTTTGGAAGTAGATCATCAGGCGTTGATTTCAGGCATCATTGGGTGAACTCAGAATGCAGTTGAGTAGTTGAGTGTGTTAACAGTTCACACCATCCATGGACTCTGTCTGCTATGTCTAGTTTTGCTTAGCTCTTGTTTTTTCACCACTGTAAATGTTGATTTGTATCAGAGAATCTTTACAATCTTTGGGGATGTTTTAGAATTCAGGATATACATGGCTTAGAATAACCATTGTGGAAAAGTGTATGTAGCTTTGTATCTATTTTTACCTTTTAATATTTTTGAAATGCCAATCCTTTAGAGATTCATTATTATGTAAGGTTTATCCTGGGCATTGTACTATCTACTAGTGGAAAATTTTTATTCAAGTTAGGAATGTCTCTGAAGTACATTGTTCTTATTTTTTTCTGGCAAACTGATGCTCTATACTGATGATTAATATAACTAAAATACTTTTCTTATAGGTGCTTGTAATTGGAAAAGTCAGTAGAATGATATACCTAATCACATTAATGCAGTTTAACATGTTTTGCCAACCAGAAATCTTAAGTAACATTTAAACTGAAATAATAGTAGCAGACCACATTTATTAAACACTTATTCAATGCCAAGACCATTCAAGAAGTCAAGTAACCCTCAAATCAGTCCTCTGAAGCCAGTACTACCTGACTCAAATCGACCTCCTTGATGTCATACACTTTTATGACTATAGTTAGAATGGATTTTAATAGCCAATTATAAATATTGACTGAGAACGCACAGGGTAAGTTAGATGATACACCTTTGCCCTTAGGAACTCCTCATGTATAGACCAAAAACAAAAAGTTAATACCATGAGAATAATTTTTTTCTTTTAATAAAGAAAACAAGTGTAAATCACTACAATTTGATGAACTTGACCTATACTTGTTGATGTGGTAGCTTAAAATATCAGCCAAGAAGAAAGGAATCTACACAGCAAGGATCATTCCCATCTCCTCTGTACACAAGGTTGATAGGGATGGGCAGCTTAGACAATTGCTACCTAAAATGGGGGAGCTATAAAGGCACAAGGAGTCCTGGTGTGGCACTGTGGGTTAATGTTCCAGACTGCAAAGCCATTTGAACTGCAAGGTCAGTGGTTCATACTCACCATCGGCTCCTTGGAAACCCTATACAGGGTTGCTATGGGTCAGAATTGACTCAACGGTACTTCACAACAACAAATAAAGGTACAAAGTGACTGGTTTACAAGTTTTCAAGAGGGAGTTTAGTTTCAGAGGGTGCAGGGGAAGTTAGAATCTCTACTGAGAGGTTTTCATCCTGTCTAGATGGGGCTGGTGAAAGGAAATGGGATAAGACTCTTATGGTTCAATAGTGAATAATTGTCATGACTGATTGCAATTGTAACTGTAAAGATAGAGGTTTTGTAGCAAAAAGAGGGGAGTGGTTAATCTTGCAGTCCAGGAGTGGAGGACTCTGGGACCATCAAGGGAGAAGAGCAGGAGCTGAGTGTGGGACCTTATCCAGGGAAGCAGTGATGCCAGAGATGGAGGCAGAGATGATGACATGGAGAGATGGAGCAGCTGGGGATTCTAGACTCATGGAAGGGGGAGAGGATCTGTGTGCTAGTGGCCGGGGGGCAGGCTTGCAGGGTATGCCTTTGGGTATTTAAATGAATGTATATTTCTGAGTGTTTTAGTGTACATCCAAAAAAACAAAACAATGCCCCCAAAACAGAGGGAATAGAAGCAAATACTGTTGAATGATGATGCATGGAAGGGATTGTAATCATTGCAATGAAACGAAATATGATAGTGTGAGTGTAAACCTGATGTTCTCCCATGTAAACGATCACTCAATTCACAATAAAAACTTTTTAAAAAGAAATACTAGAGTAAACAAAACAAAACAAAACACCACAAAGACACCTGTAGAAAAGGCTCTCCCGGATAACCACAGGATTAAAAGCCACAAGGTCAGTGGTTCAAGGCAACCAACTGCTTAAGGGAGAAAGATGTGGCTATCTGCTTCTGCAAAGATTTACAGCCTCAGAAACCCTACATAGGGTCACTATGAGTCTCAACAGTACTTAACAACAACAGTAACAACAGGAAGGGGGGTTTCAAGATAAGTCTTATTGAGGAGGAAAAGAGGGGGAGGAAAAAGGTATTTGCAGTTGAAGAAACTGAATAGGAAATGAAAGTATGGCCCAGGCAAGCAACAGTGAACAGTGACCGTAGGGTTTGTGTGTCAGTGTGTGTATGTTTGTGTGTGTATGAGAAGTGCAGAGAGGGCTTGGATGGAAAGAGGAGATGGGGTAGTATAATAGAATGGTTGAGTTAATAACTTCTGAAGTTAGAAACAAGCTAGGTTTAGAGTTCTAGGTATGTATCTTTCTAGCTCTGTATCAACTGGCTTACACACCACATACGTATTGGTGTTTTCTATGAACCTGACTTTATCCTTGGTGCTGGGGCTAGAGTAGTAAAGAAAAGAGACAAAACTCCTTCCTCTCATGGAGTTTACATTCTAGTGTGTTGGGTGGGTTTGGGAAAACAAATAGAAGGACCATTGAAAGCCAAGTGCAGTAAGTATATCAGATAATGATACCAGATGGAGAGCGAGCAGAGCAAGTTTCCAGACCCTAAGGCAGGAACAAAGAGAAAACCAGTGAAGCCTGTAAAAGGTGGGAGAAGGTGAATTTGGAGAGTTGGGGAGAGGCGAGGCTATGGAGGGCTTGTCAGCCACAGCACAAGGAAAACAGGATTGTACATGTAGGGCCAGACAGCTTGGATTGCAGTCCTAAAAGACTTTCTGGCTGCTGCATGGGAATTGCCTGTATGGGGACTAGAGTGGGAGCCAAGAGGTCATTGCAGACATCTGGTGAGGGGTGATGGTGGCCTGGCCCTAGCGAAGTGTGGAGCAAGAGAGAAAAGGATGTTTTTGCCTTTTATCATGGGAGGGATATAGTGATCAGGATGTGTGAGGAATTGGATATGTTGTTGTTGTTGAGTGCCGTCAAATCATTTTTGACCCATAGCGAGCCTGTATAGGGTTTCCCAGGAGTGGCTGGTGAGCTTGAACCACTAACTTTGTAGTTCAAACAACTTTGCAGTCCAGCACATTAGCCCACAGAGCCACACCAGGTTAGGATCTGTGGAGGGATTGGATATGGAAGATGAGGAAAGAGAGGAGTGAAGGACAGGTTCTTGGTTTCAGGTTGCAACAACTGTATGGGTGACTCACATACTTCCTTGAATTCCAGCAGGGTGTTTTTAGGATAAAATGAGATAATGGATGTGTGGGGAATTGTAGGTAAGCTTATCGCATATGCTTAGAGTTCTCTTGGGGGTATTTGATTTTGATGTATGAAGACATGAAGCCCATAGAATGGCTGAGATGTTGAAGAAGGGCAAAGAGAAGGCAGAAGACATGAAGGAGCAGAACACAAAAGCACAGGGAAGTCCAGAGGTAGAGAAACAGGAGCAGGTGAGCAGAAAAGACATTGAATGAGAGGTTTTGGCATTGTTCCTAAACCACTGATCTTTTCAGACATCTCCCCAAGCCCTAGCTGTACAGTTCTCTCTTAGTGTTCCTAAAAGCTCCTGTCACCTAGAAGAACCCAAATTTGTTCCTCTTCACTCCAACCTTATTGAGCCAGAATATCAGGACTAGACTTCCGTGTGCTAAAGTATTTATCTTTCTAATTAAAAATGGATTTGCATTATTTTTAAATGATGAAGTAATGCTAAAATAAATTTGCATTATTAAAAAATAAAACACAAAAAATTTAAATATAGAATAAATTCCTCTTCCATCTTTCTCAACTCACTGAAGTTGTTTGTGTCCTCTCTCCAGGGGTAGCCACCCTTAACTTTTGTGGATATATCTTTCCAGGTCCATGTGTGTGTGTATGTGTATGTTTACATATGTTGTATTTCCAAACCTCAGTTGGCATTCTGTTGGCTATGACAAACACTAACATAGCTTTCACTTATTATATATTGGAAGTTCTTCCACTTCAGTGACCTACCTCATTTTCAGTAGCTGCCCCTTTCATCTTGTACCCCTCTTTAATTCCTCATTCCCCTGTAGATGAACAATTAGGTTATTGTCAATGTTACTGTTTGCACAGACTTACTCTTAAGAGTTGACTGGTTCCACTATGACATGAAAATTTCACTTATTTGGGCAAAACAAAAGGATCTTGGTAGAATCTTTTGCTTCTCAATGGCTCTGAAATAATTCATCTGAACCGCTGGTTTGGGCTGAGCTATAGGTAGAATTCTTGGAACTTGTTGGGGAACTGGAGTTTAGGCACAAGTGACAGCATTTTTTCCTAATTTTTGTTGCTACAGGGAGGAATTTGCACTGCCCGGCATAGTGAATTGCAAGCATTGCAGTCTCCTTGAGAAAAACTCAGATGGACCAGCCCTATTTATATTGACACCTAGTAAAAATACTAGTATGTCTGTTTGTAGTACTGTGATGGCATGTGAGTTGCTGTGACTCTGGAAACTCTGCCACGGGTATTTTAAATACCAGCAGGGTCACCCATGGTGGACAGGTTTCAGATGATCTTCCAGATGAAGATAGACTAGGAAGAAGGAGTGATGAACTACTTCAGAATATTTAGTCATTGAAAACCTTATGAATAGCCAAGAAATATTGTCAGATATAGTGCTGAAAAATGAGCCCCTCATGTTAATAGGCCCTCAAAATGCTACTGGAGAAAGGTGCCTCCTCAAAGTAGAGTTGACCATGATGATGCAAATGGAGTAGAGCCCGTGGGAATAAAGCCCTCAGGACCTTCATTTGTTGATGGGGCACAACTCAAAATGAAGAGAAATGGCTATAAACATCCATTAATTATCAGAACATGGAGTATATGAAGTATGAATCTAGAAACTGGAAATTGTCAAAAATGAAATGGAATGCATAAATATCAATATATTAGGCATTCGTGAGCTGAAATGGACTGGTATTGGCCATTCTGAATATGACAACCACATGGTTTACTATGACAGGAATGACAAATTGAAGTGGAAAGGTGTTGCATCCACTGTCAAAA
>NW_006408564.1:4870140-4870971 GCF_000296735.1 Chrysochloris asiatica | reverse complement strand
AAGGAATACACAGAGTCACTGTAGCAAAAGGAAATGGTTAAGGATCAACCATTTCAAGAGGTAGCATAAGATCAAGAGCCAATGATACTGAAAGAGGAAGTCCAAGGTGCACTGAAGGAATCGGCAAAGAACAAGGCTCCAGGAATTAATGGAATAAAAAGTGAAATCTTTCAAGAAAGTGAGGCAGCACTGTAGGCACTCACTCATCTATGCCAAAAAATTTGGAAGACAACTATCTGGTCAACTGATTGGAAGAGATCCGTATTTGTGCCCATTCTAAAGAGAGGTGGCCCAACGGAATGCAGAAATCAAAGGATAATATCTTTGATATTCGATGCGAATAAAGTTTTACTAAAGATAATACAGAAATGGCTGCAATCATATATTGACAGAGTTTTCAGAGGTTCAAGCTGGATTCAGAAGAGGCCGTGGAATGAGGTACATCATTGCTGATGTCTGATTGATCTTGGTTGAAAGCAGAGAATATCAGAAAGATGTTTACCTGTGCTTTATTAACTACACAAAGGCTTTCGATTGTGTGGATCATGGCATGCTATGGACAATATTGCAAAATATGAGTATTCTTGAACACTTAGTTGTGCTCATGAGGAATCTGCACCTGGACCAATAGTCAGTTATTAGAACAGAATATGGGAACACTGAATGGTTTAAAATTAAGAATGGTGTGTGTCAGGGTTGTATTCTTTCCCCATACTTATTCAACCTGTATGCTGAGCAAATAATCCGAGAAGCTGGGTAGCTGGGTTCTGTGAATAAAAACGTGGCATCAGGATTTGAGGAAGACTCATTAACAACCTTCGATATGCAGAT
>NW_006408564.1:4848581-4868125 GCF_000296735.1 Chrysochloris asiatica | reverse complement strand
TCGCAGCCCAATTCGTAACCACTACGCTACCAGAGAGGCATTGTAGTTTCCTGTAAATTTTAGAGATGAGTCTCTTATCTAATACATCATTGCAAACATTTCTTACCATTCTGTGAGCTCCCTTTTTACTTTTTTGATGAAATCTTTTGATGCACTTAAGTTTCTAATGTTAGGTGTGTTCTAATAATCTATTTTGTCTTCTTTTGTTTGTACAATCCTCTTAATGTGTTTCATAGTCTAGGTGTGCCCTGTATTAGAGCCCTTCACTTAGTTCTTATTTTTTCATTGATGACTTTTACAGTTCTGGGATTCACAGTTAGGTCTTTAACCCATGTTGAGCTGATTTTATAAATGGTGTGAGATAAAGGTCTTGTTTCATTCTTTTGCATATCAATTTCCAGTGTTGCCAGAACCATCTGTTGAAGAGACTATCTCTTCCCCATTCAGTGTACTTTGTCCCTTTGTCAAAGATAGTTGGCTGTATATGGATGGGCTGATTTCTGGTTTCTCAATTATGTTCCATTGATCTATATATCTTTCATTGTACTAGTACCAGACTGTTTTGACCTGTAGAGCCATGTAGTAAATTTTGAAATCAAGGAGTGAGAGGCTCAGTTTGTTCTTTTTATGCAGCATTCATCATCTTAAACAGTGCATTAACTGTAATTTCCTGATTAGTAACAATAACAACACGAACTGAGTGTCTGGACATTTTTACCTGTTTATTGTAAAATAAAAAAGGTTTACGAAGCAGATTATCAGTTTAAATGCAGCAATTTATATGTAATTTGTTTAATTCATCAGTTGCAATCCCCTCAGTGTTTGATCTTTGAAAGTTGGAGTATTTATAGTTTATTTTTTCCTTTGAGCATATATATATTTGAGCATTTCCTTTGAGCATTCATATAAGACACTTAATTCATGTTGTAGTTGTGGGGTTGTAGTTAAGTGGCATCTAGTTGGTTCTGACCTATAAGAACCCTGTGTAGGGTCTCCTAGGAGCAGCTGGTGAGTGTGAACCACCTACCTTGTGGTTCAAACCAACTTTGTAGTCCAATGCATTGGGTGGTTTGCCGTGCAGTGCAACACCAGGACTCTGTTGTTGTGGGTAGGTGCTGTCGAGTCAGTTGCAAATCATAATGACACCATGAACAACAGAATAATACACTGCCAAAACCTGCACTTTCATTACAGCTGTTATTATGTTCGAGCACATTGTTGCTGCCCCTGTTTCAATCCATCTCTTTGGGGATCTTCTTCTTTTCGTTGACTCTCCACTTTGCCAAGCATGATGTCTTTCTCCAGAGGCCATTTCCTCCAGGAAACATGTTCAAAGCATGAGAGATGAACTCTCTCCAGTCTCACTTCTCAGGACTATTCTGGTTCGTCTTCCAACACAGATTTCTTTGTTCTTCTGGTCGTCCATGTTGTTGTTGTTAGATGCCATCAAGTTTGTTCTGACTCGTAGCGACTCTATGCACAACAGAACTGAAACATTTTCTGGTCTTGTGCCATGCTCCCAATTGTTGTTAAACTTGAGCCCATTGCTGCTGCCAAGCCATCTCATTGGGGGTCTTCCTCTTTTTGCTGCCCTTCTATTTTACCAAGGATGATGTACTTCTCTAGGGATTGGTCCCTCCTGATAATATGCCTAAAGTATGAGAGGCGAAATATAATCATCCTGGCTTCTAACAATGATTCTAGATGTATTTTTTCCAACACAGACTTGTTTGTTCTTCTGGCAGTCCATGGTACTTTCAATCTTCTTCTCTAACACTATAACCAAAATGCATCAATGCTTCTATGGTTTTCCATAGTCATTGTCCAACTTGCACATACATATGAGGCTATTAGAAGAGAACTGTATTTGTGAGCATTCCAAAGAGAGATGACTCAATGGAATGTGAAAATTATCAAATGATATTACTAACAGTACTTGAAAATGAAATTTTGCTGAAGATAATTAAAGAAAACACCTATAACAGTACATCAACAGAGTATTGCTAAAAATTCAAGCCAGATTCAAAAAAGGACATGGTACTAGGGTAACATTGCTGATGTCAGATGGATCTTGGTTTTTAAAGCAGAGAATAACAGAAAGATATTTATTTGTGCTTTATTGACTGTGCAAAGACTTTTGACTGTGTGTATCGTGAAAACTATGGATAACAATGTGAAGAATTACAATCTATAGTACCTTCATTATTCTTCTCTAACACCATAATTCAAATGCATTGCTTCTTCTACAGTCTTCCTTATTCACTGTCTAACTTTCACATGCATATGAGGTGATTGCAAATACCATGGTTTGGGTCAGGTACACCTTAGTTCTCACACTGATGTCTTTGCTCTTGAACACTTTAAAGAGGTCCTGTGCAGCAGCTTTGCCTAGTGGAGTCCTTGATTTCTTAACTGCATTTTCTATGAGCATTGATTATGTATCCAAGCAAATTGAAGCCTTTGACAACGCCAGTCTTTTTTGTCTATTATTATGAGATTATGTATTGGTCAAATTTTGAGGATTTTTGTTTTCTTTACATTAAGGTACAGTCCATACTGGAGGCTGCAGTCTTTGTTCTTCATCAGTGTTTCCAGGTGTTTTTGTTTCCAGCAAGCAAGGTTGTATCATCTGCTTATTTCCGGTTGTTAATGAATCTTCTTCCATTCCTGATGCTACGTTCTTCCTCATATAGTCCATCTCCTCAGATTATTTGCTCAGCATGCAGATTGAGTAAATATGGTGAAAGGGTACAACCCTGATACACACCTTTATTGATTAATAAATCATATGATTGTCCAGTTAAAAATGGCCAGTACCTGTCCGTTTCAAGTCACTTATACCAAGGATATTGATCTTTATGCATTCCATATCATTTTTGACGACTTCCAGTTTTCCTAGATTCATACTTTGTACATTTCGCCTTCTGAGTATTACTGTTGTTTGCAATTGTTTCTTCCCATTTTGAGTTGTGCCACATCAGTAAACTAAGGTTCTGGAAGTTTGGCCCAATACCTCATTAAAGGTCAGTTGTTCTTTAAGGAGACAGGTCTTTATTAGTTGTGATTTTACTGCTTTTTAATCTGAGGAGCTCATCTTCTGACACTATATCTGATAATGTTCTTCAGCTATTCATAGCATTTTCATATTTTGACACTATATATGACAATGTTCTGCTATTACAAAAGTGGTCTGCCTCTTCCTCTTAGTCTGTTTTATTCTGGAAGCATCTTTGAAACCTGCCCACCATGGATGAGCCTGCTAGCATTTAAAATTCTAGTAGCATATCTTCCAGCATCGTAGCAGCACACAAGCTGCTGTATCATGACAAACTGACAGACAAGTGGTGGACTCAATAAGCAATTATAAACTGCATGTTTTCTGTGTATAGGTGCAGTGAAACTGTGTGTTGTTATTGTTGTTAAGTGCTGTGGAGTCAATTCTTAATTATAGAGACCCTGTCATGGATTCTGGGGCTGTAAATTATTATTTTTTTTTTTTTTTTACTTTTTATTGTGAATTGGGTGAAGATTTACAGAAAAAATCATCAGTTCCACATTCAGCAAATTACACACTTTCTTTCATCTCAATGATTACAATGCACTCCTTGCAACAACAGTTATCCTACTTCTTCCCTGTGGTCCTCCATTTGCATTTTATATATAACAAATGAACAAAGCAAAGATATTTGATGTATACTTACAAAACAAAGAATATAGATTCATTTAAATGTCCAAAGGGCATGTTCTGCCAGCCATCTGAGGTGGCTGTAAATCTTTGCAGGAGCTGAAAGTATCTTTCTCCCATTGAGTGGCTAGTGGGCTTAAATAGTCAGTCTTGTGGTTCATAATAGTCCAGTGCTTATCCTACAGTGCTCCCCTGACTCTCTATGTCTTTGAAGAAATACCCCTTGTACTGGATGAAAATCAGTGAGTAGCCTGTTTTTTTCCCTTATAATTCTATATTTTAGTATGATTCTCAAAAGAAAAGGCATATGTCTTAATGCACATGGGTAACCTCTCTGTGTCCATTTTAGGGAAATGCTGTGGACCTTATAAAACCTGCCTTATTGCATTTTGTAGCGCTCCTGCTAAATATAAATGGTCCTGTCCTCATTCTACAGAGGGGAAAACTTGAGAGTTAGAGACATAAAATAAATTCCACTAAGAAGCAAATCCTGCTAAAATGTGGTAATGCAGGATTCCAACCTGTAGGAGGGCTGGCTTCACCAATTTCTCAGCTGCATCACCCTAGGATCAGTTTTGTTTATTTTCTCACTTTGGTTTATTAGTACTTCTCTTACCTTAGGACTCCTGGTGTGGCACAGTAGTATCAACACTGGACTGAGAACCACAAGATCGGCAGTTTAAACCCACAAACTGTTCCATGGAAACCCTGTACAGAGTCACTAGGAGTCAAAATCGACTCGATGGAACTGAACAACTCCTACCTTATAGTGGTGGTGGTTGTCTGTTGTGAAGTCAGTTCTGACTTATGGCAACCATATATTGGGTTTTCAAGGCTTTAAATTTTTTAAGTAAGCAGAAAGCCCCATCTTTCTCCTGTGGAGCGGCTGGTAGTTTCGAACTGCTGGCCTTGATGTTAGCAGCCTGACTCGTAACCCACTACACTACCAGGGCTCCTTTATAGTGTATTGTTATTGCTGTTAAGTGCTGTCGAGTCAGTTCTGACTCACAGCGACCCTGTATAGAGTTTCCTAGGAGCAGCCAGTGAGTCTCAACTCCCTACATTGTGATTCACAGTCTAGGTCTGACCCTAAGCACCACACCAGGAGTCCTTATAGTGCATGACGTACTTTAATTATTATAACCATTGGCCATCCGTGGGTACTTTGTCAACCGATGCTCTGAACTACAGTACCTAGAAGTTCAGGGTCTGGATGAAAAGTTACTGAGATTTGTGCACAAGGAACTCCTCTGCCACATGAGGCTAAATAAGGTCGTTCTATTAGGAGTCATTCTGTAGATGCTTATTCCACCATTGTCAGGTGAAAGAAGAAAGTACTGCTTTATCTGTAGAATACTGCTCTTCTCTTCCTTCCCCTGTCTAAAGTTTACCAAACCCATGGCCTCATCAAGTCAGTTCCAATTCACAGCAACCCTAAAGTACAGACTAGAACTGCCCCATAGAATTTCCAGGTGAATCTTTTTGGAAGCAGACTGCTACATCTTTCTCCAGCAGGGTGGCTGGTGGGTTCAAATTACCAATCTTTCGTTCTAACAACTGTGTCAACAGGACTGTGTGCTTTGCTTATGCCATGGGTCTTCAAAAAATTCATGGAAAAACTGAATAACAAAGACTATGGAATTCTTTTATGAAGTTTTTGAAGTCCTCTCATAGTTTCATTTTGGCTTCTAATTTCAATGCTACAGTCTTTCCCCTGCCTCGCCACTTTCCTTCCCTCCCTCTCTCCTTTCCCTTTTTGGATATATTTTCCAGTAGATATTCAATAATCAGTCTCTTGTATTCTCAAAGAAGCTCATAGCCCTTTTCTTCTAGATCACATCTACGGAGTCTCTATATAACCCCAGTGTTCCCTTATCAGTGTGTCCTTGTAGGTTTCCTAAATGTGAGAAACCAGTGGAGTGAAGCCTGCCTTGTTCTGGAGAACAGTTGTTGTTGTTGTTGTTGTTGTTAAGTGCCATAGAGTCGGTTCTGACTTGTAATGACCCTGTGTAGAGTTTCTAAGCAGTGGCTGGTGAGTTTGAACTGCCAACCTTGCAGTATAAACTGACCTTGAGGCCGAGTGCTTATCCTACAGCACCATGTAAGACTTCCTCTGGAGAACAGAGACCCCGTCTAAAATGAGTTTTGCCTTCAGAATTAGGAGCCAAGTGTCACCAGATCTGATATTTTTCAGAGCAGTAGGAAACCCAGAACTTGGGGTGAAATCTTATTCTTTTAATGCTGGAAACTAGTTAGAAAATCAATTTGTAATAGTGTACAGATGAAACAAAAGTTATCTGTGAGATAGCCTTTGGAATATCATACTAAATGTAAGAGATATTTTGAGTTTCCTTATTTAAAATATAATCACTCAACCCTTTCTATCCTTGTCTATTTTTCGTCTAAGTTCATTTAAATTTTTTTCTACTTTCATTTCCCACAAATGTGATCCTTGGATTCCTAGCAGACACTGGATACTCTGCTTAGGAGCAAATCTCTCAACAAACCAGGGATGAATTCTAGCTCTGTCATATACCACTTTTGCTACCTCAATTTGGTTGGGGTGGCACTGTTATTGTTAGGTGCCATCGAGTTGGTTTTGACTCATAGTTACCCCATGCACAACAGAGAGAATCACTGCCCAGTCTGGCACTGCCCATCCTCACAATCGTTGCTATGCTTGAGCCCATTGCTACTGCCACTATGCTAATCAATCTCTTTAGGGGCCTTCTTCTTTTTACTGACCCTCCAATTTACCAAGCATGAATGTCCTTCTCCAGGGAGTGATCCCTCCTAATAATATGTGCAAAGTATGAGAGACAAAGTCTCACCATCCTGGCCTCTAAGGAGTATTCTGTATGTACTTCTTCCAAGACAGATTTGTTGTTCTTCTGGCAGTCCATGGTACTATTAATATTCTTCTCCACACCATAATTTAAATACATTGGTTCTTCTACGGTCTTTCTTGTTAATTGCCCAACTTTCACATGCATGTGAGGTTATTAAAAATAGTATGACTTGGGTCAGGTACACCTTAATCCTCAAACTGGTATCTTTGCTCTTGAACATGGATAGCACTGAGTCACTTGGTTGTTGTTGTTAAGTGCCATCGAGTCAGTACCAACTCACAACGATCGGCCATATGCACAACAGAACGAAATACTGTCCAGTCCTGGGCTAACCTCACAACTGCTGCTATGCCTGAGCCTATCACTGCCACCGCTATACCAGTCTATCTCAATGGACGTCTTCCTCTCTTTCTCTGACCCTCCTCTTCACTAAACATGATACCCTTCTCCAGTGACTGGTACCTCATGATAAAATGTCCGAAGTATAAGTCACTAGTATGAGAATGAGTCACTAGTAAAAGGTGATTAGTGGTCATCTGTCTTATTTGCTTTTTGGTTCAATCAATATTTGCCAAATGCCCATTATGTACCCAGCTGCTGGGTTAGCTATTTTAGGATGGCATAGCAAATAAATCAGACATGACTTTAGTGCTCCTGGTGCTTACTGTCCCATGGAAAACAAGGAGATCCATCCTGTCATCTTGGGAATGTAGAATAATGAGGACAAGAGGTGAAATGCTCTGCAGGAACAGAAGGTATTTCTAGACTAGATTTCCTGGAGGAGGTACTGTACTTGATCTGAAATCTGAAAGAAGAGTTTCAGCAAACTTGGTGAGAAGGAGATGGAATAGCATTTCTGGCCAAAGGCCCAGCATGTGCTTCTGTCCCAAGGCATTGAAACCCCAGTGATATGAGCCACAGTAAATGAAGATCTGAGCTCAATGCATTTTGTTTATTTATTCTTACTTTTTGTTGTGAATTGAATGAAAGTTGATTGACAAGACCTTCAGCTCTCCATTCAACAAACCGCATGCTTTGTTTCATCTCAATGATTACAATCTCCTCCCTGCACTAAGTTATCCTACTTCCTCCCTGTGCCTTCCCTTCAATGCATTTTACCTGGCTCCATTCTAACACATATTCTCTAAAGAAAGACAAAAGGGCCTTCACTTCTCTGCAGCTCTCAGGCAAGTTCCCCTTTGCAAACTATTTCTAGCTGCTGCTTATGTGGCCCCTGACTCATAGTGACTCAGTGCACAATAAGATCAAGCTGTTCTGATCCATAGAGTTTTCATTAGCTGACTTTCCAGAATAAATGACCAGTTCTTTCTTCCAAGTGTCTTTTAGTCTGGAAGCTCCACTGAAACCTGGTCATCATCAAAGCAAGCCTCTTGGGCAAATGGCTGATAAAATATGTTAGATGTGGAGTCAGTTCCTGACTCAGGAGAACCTCATGCACATGGGAGCAGACTGTTAGTATCCATAAGATTTTCAGTGGCCATTTTTTTGTGGAAATAGTTTGTCAGGGTTCTTTTCTTCTTGTCTGTCTCAGTCTGGAGGCTCTGCAGAAAGGTGCTCGGCATCTCAGCAACGCACTGTCCTCTGCGGACAGTTGGAGGTTTTGCAAGAGCACCATTGGCTTGGAATCAAACCTAAGTCTTCCACATGGGAGGTGGCATTCTACCATTGAAGTACCACTGTCATCACTGAGAGATGGTTTTTGAAGTGTATCATTATATCAGATAGTGTGTCCTACTTTGTACTGTAGTAAAAACCTCAAAATCTGAATGACTTACGACAGACTGAAAACTATGACCTGCAGACTGCATCCAGCTGCTGCTTGCTTTTGTAATTTAAATTTTCTTGGAACACAGCCACACTCATTCCTTTTTTTTGTGTATGACTGCTTTCACACTATAAGGACAGAGTTGAATATACTCATTCCTCGTTTGTTGACATGGTTAGGTTCCAAGAACCAGGTCTGTTTGCAGAATCGATGTTATGTAAGGAAGTGGAGGACCTGGAGGTGGCCCCAGAGCTGGATCCTCAAAACTGCTGTGCTTCCGGCACACCACTGTGCTCTGGACAAGACCCTGCTGTTGGGGCTGCTGCTTGAGCAGACATGGGACCCACACAGCATCCGGTGTGGCTTGGGGCCAAGCCGGTCGGTGGGGTTTTCTGTCTGAGTCCAGGCCCTTTCAGCCACCCCCAGCAGGCCAGGGAGGACCCCACAAAAATGAGCTGTGCGTTGATGGTCTTGGAGGGCTTGGGATCCAAGATCGGGAGCCCGGAGACTAACAGCTGCTCAGAAGAGGAGCTCAGCAGCCTGGCTGCAGCGGAGGAAACCACAGATGGCTTCCGCTGCAGTTCCCCAGTTCCTGATTTCTTTTTCGTACCCTTCCCACTACAGGACTTGGCCCTCCAGGGTGCTTGAGTAGGGGGAAACCGCAGCAGTAACCTTCGCTGCATCTTTCTGAGCCCTTCTTTGAAGGGATCCCACAAAATATCCCCAGTCACCAGAAAAACTTCAACGGTGGCGCTGGTGGCAGAGGGGATGACACCGGTAAGAGGCCTTCTGGAGAGCTGGTTGCTTCAACTTTCAGCCTGACCAATACGGGTGGCTATGCAGGCCAGGAGCTGGATGTAGGGAGAAAATAAAGGGCAAAATAATTGGAGAGTCAATTTTTTTTACTGTGTTGTAAATGTTAAATACCAAATCGCGAGATAGTTGATAGGTGACGGTCAGATTTAGTAGTACCAGGGAGCTTATGACTTGCAAATCCAGAAATATGCACCATTTGGCCCTTTAGAGTATTGGTGGAAGCTTTGTGGATGGAATAGTGGGAATTATGCTACATATACATGGGGCTATGAAAAGAATAAAATTGTATGAAAGACCTAACTTGGTGACAGGCACATGATATGTTGCTCCTGTTATTTATTATTATTAATTTTTATTATTTATTATTATCATTCTATCTTTCTCCCTCAAACTCCTGCAAAACTTTGTACATGTGTATGTTGTAGGTGTTGTTAAGTACTGTCCAGTTGAGTCCAATTCATAGCAACCCTGTGTAGGGTTTCCAAGGAGCAGCCAGTGAATTTGAACCACCGACCTTGTAGTTCAAACCAACCTTACAGTCCTGTGCTACATGGCACAGTGCCTTTGTATCAATATTACCATTGCTATCCAATAAAAAACACTCACTGCCTTGGAGTTGATTCTGACTGGTAGTGATCCTGCAGGGCATAGTAGAATTGTGCCATAGGATTTCTGTGGCTATAAATATTTACAGAACCAGATTGTTCCATCTGTCTCCCACGAAGCAGCTGGTGGGTTTGAACCACTGACCTTTTGGTTAGCATTTCCAATGCTAAACACACTGTTATACTAGGATTCCATCCAACAGTTGTTGTTAAGCACCATCGAGTTGATTGCAACTAATAGTGACACTTTGTAGGGTTTCCAGTTGTTAACTGACCCTCTGCGGTTAGCAGTTGTTACCTTACTGCTCCATGCCAGGATTCCACCAACAGCACCTCACATGCATTTATTCATTTATTGTGTTTTAGGCATTGTACTGGGAGCCTAGCATGTCAACTCCTTGGGCCTGTGAGGTCCTATGAATTATGTCCTCATTGTATAGACCTTGTGTATTAGTAACACACACTGCCATTTGCTGAGCATTTACTCTGTGTCCCCCACAGCGTTCCCGACTTCTCATCAGTAGAATGACTATGATTCATAGATGCTGTGGAATCACTTCCAACTCAAGATGAGTGCAGGTGTGCAGAGTAGAACTGCTCGTTGGAGTTTTCAAGGCAGTGATCTTTTGGAACCTCATGATTGTTGAGGATATCCACTGAAGGGGCAAATGTCCATTGGACCTTTTGTGTTTGTCTCAGTATCTTCTTGTGTGTAACAGAGGAAATGAGTTATATCAGCATTAACAAGTACTGCTGTGAGAAATGCTCTAAGTGGGTAGCTTTAATGAACAGAAATGCATTTTTTCATAGTTCTGGAGGTTAAAGGTCCACATGAGAGTCTCATGTGTTGACACATCCTTGTTGGTAGCCTCAGAAATTCATTGTTTTCTTAGTTCCCCACATGGCATTTGTTTCCCCCCGTGTGTTCCTATGTCTATAACTCAGAAGCGAGTCGGTTTAGGATCCACCCTATTTCTTCCATTAACATGAAAAAAGACATTTGTATTTCCAAGCAGGGTCATACTTATTGATCCAGGAGATTTCAGCACATATTTCTGGGGGATATGCTTCAATCCATAAAAGTTCTTTTCTAAGGATGATATTAAATTCATATTTGCATGGGGAATACAAGAATACAAAGAAATGACTTGTCACCCAATAAATGACAAATCACAATGTGTAAACAGTAGTAAATTAGAATTTTCAACCATAGCTAGAATTATTTTTTCAGTTTGAAAGACAGTAAACATCCAGTATCTGTTGTGTGTGAGCAGTGAGCTGAGTTCCATGAGGGAATTTACAGACAACTGAGGCAGTCTTACTCTCCTTCACAAGATGTAGCTAAGGAAAGGGCAGCATTACTATTAAAGGCACAGGCTTTTAATCTCCACCACTTGCCTAATGTGATTTTAGGCAATTTGCCTAATCTTGCAGAATTTTCATTCTGTTATCTTTAAAACAGGGACCCTAGGAAGACCTGCCTCAGAGAGTTAACATACATCTTCAATGACATGATACAGGTAAAAGGGCATCTAACTCAGTAAATCTGAACTACCAGGAGCTCTGGTAGAGTGCTCTAGGGGAAGCACTTGAGCATGAGGTCAGTTTGAACCTCAAGGTCTGTGGTTCAAACTCACTCGTTGCTCCTCAGAAACAGTAAACAGGGTTGCTATGAGTTGGAATTGACTCAGTGGCACTTAACAACAACAGCAACAAGATGTTAAGAAGTCCTGGGTCATGAAAACGTCTAAGTATCCAGCTAGTAAATGAAATATTGGCAATTCTCATCTACCCAGAGGTACCTTGGAAAAAAGGTCTGGTGATTTAACATCAGCCATTCATAACCCTATGTAGCACGATTCTCCTGTGAAACACGTGGGCTTGTCATGAGTCCAAATCAACTCAGGGACAACTATCTTGGTGGTGGTTTTTTAAAAAAATCAAATTAACAGAACTTATCTACAAGTGCTGGTGTGGCACTGTGGGTTAATGTGCTAGACTGCAAAGTCAATTTGAACTGCAAAGTTGGTGGTTCAAGCTCACCAGTTGCTCCTTGGAAACCTTCTAGAGGGTTGCTATGGGTCGGAACTGACTTGACAGCATTTAACAACAAGAACATCTACAAGTGGGAATCAAAGAACTCTGGTAGCATAGTGAATTGATTACTTGCTAACTGCAATGTCGGAAGTTGAATGTACTAGTTGCTCCATGGGAGAAAGGTGAGGCTTTCTGTTTCTGTAAAGATTTACAGCCTTGGAAACCCTATACATGGTCACTGTTAGTTGAAACTGACTCAGCAGCACATAGCAGCAGCAGGAGCAACATAGTGGGGACAAACAATGTCTCCTGAAAAGCATCAAACCAGGGCACATGACAGAGATGTGGGACCAAAGGGTCAGAATCAGTTCCTTCAGTCTGGTGTTGAGGGGCATCTGGAAAGACTCTGTTCTAGAGGCAAAATGAATATTTGAAGGATAATGAAATCCTGATGAGCAAAAAACAGGTTAGGCATGACAATAGCATGCCAGACTGAAGGAAGAGTGTGTAGTGAGCAAAGGTATGGAGACAAGGGTGTGTTCAGTGAATTCCTCATGGTGTGGTGTAGCTGGAAAGTGAGGGCAGGTGAGCAGAGGTGGAGAGTCTGACTTTATGGATATTGAAGAAGATATGGCTGCATGTATGTGATGCTGTCCCCTCTGTGGATGTCTGCTATTCCTGAAGGCTGCAAAGTGATCCCCTCTTCTGCTAGAAGATATGCAAGCTTGCTATTCTGTTCACAAGACATTAATGCTTGGACTGCGCATTACTAGAGGAACACATTTGACCCTTCCAGGTTCCAGACCAGAGATACATCTGCCCTTACAAATTGTAATTCTTTGGCAGAACACAGGCCCTTGGTCATAGAGGTTCCTGAAATGAGGGTTCCAGGTCACAATTTCATAAACAGTTTCAACCAAGTTAATGACTCATGGTGACCTCAGGTGTGTTAGAATTGAATTGTGCTCCACAGGGTTTTCGATGCCTGATAGTTTAGATGGAGATCACCAGGCCTTTATTCAGAGGCACCTCTGGATGAACTTGAACCTCCAGCCTTTCAGTTAGCAGCCAAATATATTAACCATTTTACCACAATTTACTCTCACACTTGCGTGTCAAAACTGAGTGAAGTGTGGCTTTCTTATTTTCTTGCTATTACAAAAAAAAATTGTTAAAATACTGTTCCCTTTTTAAGTAATAAAATGGGCATTTATATAAGGCTTTATTTCAGCACCTGATGCCTTCTATAAACTAGCACTTGTATGTTGAGCCCCTGTTAAGTCATTAATTTCTCAAAACTGATCATTAACACACCATCAATTAGATGGCTGTTGTTGGAAGTGTCGAGTTGGTTTTGAGTCACAGTGACCCTCTGTACAGCAAAATGAATCACTGCCGGGTCCTCAGCCCCATCGCAGCCTTCCTGGGTTTAAACTCATTACTGTAGCTACTGTGTTGGTCCATCTCTTTGAGAGGTACCTTCTTTTTCATGGATCCTTTACTTTTCCATATATGATATCCTTCTCGGGAGATTGGCCATTCCAGATAACATGTCCAAAATACACGAAACAATGTCTCATCTGCCCTGCTTCTTAGGAGCATTCTGATTGGGCTTCTCGTATGGCAGATTTATCCTTTCTTTTGGTAGTCCATAGTATATCCGATATTTTTTTATCAAAACTGTAATTCAAAGGCATTTATTACTATTTTTATTTTCCTAATTAATTATTCAGCTTTCCTATGTATACGGTGGTGTTATGCCATGGAGTCGGTTCCGTCTCATAGTGACCCTGCATAGATTTCTGAGGCTGTACATTTTTACAGGATCAGAAAGCCTCATCTTTCTCCCTTGGAGTGGCTGGTTGTTTTGAACTGCTGACCTTGAGGTTAGCAGCCCGACTTGTAACCACTACGCTACCAGAGCTCCTTCCCATGTATAAGAGGCAGTTGAAAATACCATGGCTTGGTTCAGGTGCACCTTAGTCCTCAAAGTGACATCTTTCCTCTTTAATGCTTTAAAGAACTTTTATGCAGCAGATTTGTGCAATGTAATACTTAAAATTTTTTTTAAATTATATAAAAATAATTTAATGTTTTTACTGTTTCCATTACCATTGATTGTGGATCCAAGTCCCTGGGTTTGCAAATGCTTTAGTATTTAGTTATTAAGTGAACTTCCATCTTTTCCTCACTTATCATGATGTTGCTTATTGGTCCAGTTCTGAAGATCTTTTTCGTTATTTTGAGGTGTAATGCATACTGATGGTTGTAGTTTTTGGTCTTCATTAGTAAGTGCTTCAGGTCCTCTTAACTTTCAGCATGTAAGGTTGTGTCATCTGTGTCTCACAAGTTATTAATGAGTCTTCCTCCATTCCCAATGCTGCATTCTTTGTCATATAGCCCAGCTTCTCAGATTTGCTCAGCATACAGATTGAATAATATGTTGAGAGAATACAATCCTGACACATATCTTTCCTGATTTTAAACTACATAGTATCCCTAAAATAAGTTGTGAATTTCTGCCAGTTCCATGTTGATGAATTGCAGCTACTCTTTTTGAACTATCCTCAGCAAAATTTTACTTCCTTGTGATATTAATGATATTGTTTGATACTTTACACATTCCACTTGATCATCTTCTGGATCTCTTCCAATCAATTGATCAGTTACCTGTCTTCCACATTTCTTGGTATAGACATGCGAACACTTCCAGTGTTTCATTTGTTTGTTGAAACATCTCAATTAATATTCCAATTCCTAAGTCACGTAATAACTTGACCAGAGTTTTACACCCTGAGTAGCAGAAAAGCGTTGCTGGTTTTTCACATTAATCTTTGGGGACCATATTTTACCTATCGTTCTGGCCCAAGTGAATAAAGTAAACTTGCTGATAATGGCATCAAATACTGTACAGGTTGACTTGTTTTGGTCATGAAAGTAGGCATCTGAAAATTTTGCATGAGAGAATTTTGCACTGCATCATTGACATGCAAGTGAAAATGGGGACATTTAGACTCTTTCCTGTCATGCCTCACCACCCCAGTTCTTAAATATGAATTATTTTTATCATGCAAAATACTTTGTAACCATTCTTACTAGTTTTCTGATAATGTAAGAAGTTTGCTAAGGGCCTGAATAGAACTTTCCAGTATATCCCTGAATTTAAATCTTTTCAATCATGTTTTACAAACTCCAGGATCATCTTTTAATAATGAGCCTGCCAGAACAGAATAGTTTAACATGATTTTCTCCTTAGAGACTGCAAAGAAACCGATAGCATCGCTAATGGGTGGTGGTTTTGTACCTTTCACAGATCTTGCATGTATGTGTGCTTGCGTGTTACTCTCACACTCAAGACTTATTAGTCACTGCTAATGTGCTTTTGTCCGGGATTACTTAATTAGACGTGACTTAGAAGTTTGCATTCTGCTTCAAACTAGTGACAGAAACTGCTCAACATGATTCTTTTCCTTTTATGCTGCCATTGGAATGGCAAGAAAGCAGAGTAAAAAAAAAAAATACAACCCCTCTTAAATCTTTATTTATTTTCTAAGGAGTGAGAGAGCATTTTTATTCAAGTGATGAGAACCTCCTGGAGTTGATTGACTTAAATTAGCTTGATTGCTTTTTATCAATCACAGCTGCACTGTTTAGCATAAAAATGCAAAACATCTAAAAAGCATTTGCCTTGCAGCACACTAGAAAGCTGTTTTTAGTTAGTTTTAAGATGTTTCAAATTTTTATTCTGCACAGATTCTCTGAGAATGTATCCAGAACATATCTAGTTACAGAGAATTAGTACAGATACTGTAAACTTTGAGAAAATGAATTAAAGAAAATATGCTGTTTTATGAATTACATATTTAGAATTTGGGCTCTTTAGCTTTTAAATGTCTCTTGTAAGTTAAACAGTTCGGCAATATTTGTTGCAGTGGCTGAGCCAAGCAATTGCTTCAAGACATTAAAAAAAACAGTCATTGGAACTTTTAACATAATGAGCCATTTGGCCTGCCTTGGTAGAACTCTGACATGGTTCAGTGGAAAATGGCAGTTGTAAAGTTTGGTAAAACCATCCTATGAATGAATCTCAACCCATCCTCATCTTTGTTTTTCACCCCAGCTTTCCAAAGTAGAGCCTATTTAGGTGGTTTAATGATGAATATGGAGCCCTAGTGTGGCACCATAGGATAAGCACTGGATTGCTAGCCACACGTTTGGTAGTTCAAACCCATCAGCAGCTCCTTGGAAACCCTATACAGGTTCACTATGATCAGAACTGATTGGACCTTACTTAACAGGAACAACAATTGCAACACAGTCTCTCTGTGTGCGGATGCTACTTAGATTGGTCTGATCCATAAGGCTCTCTCTTTTGTCAGCCCGTGGTACTTTTAATATTCTCCTTCAGCACCATAGCACAATGCATCAATTCTTCTATGGCCTTCCTTATTCACTGTCTAACATGCCTATGAGGTTATTGAAAATACCACACTTTAGGCCAGGCATGCCTTAGTCCTCAAACTGACATCTTTGCTCTTGAACAGTTTAAAGAAGTCTTGTGCAGCAGATTGTTTCCTCAGCATATAGATTAAACAAGTATGGTAAAAGAATACAACCTTGATGCACACCTAATTTAAACCCTTCAGTACTCCCTTGTTCTTTTGGAACAACAGCCTCTTGGTCTATGTACACTTTTCCTCATGAGCACAATCATGTGTTCCAGAATACTCATTATCTATCTGCAGTGTTGTCCATGACTTGTCATGATTCACATCACTGAAAGCCTTTGCACAGTCAATAAAGCAAAGGTAAACATCTTTCTGGTATTCTTTACTTTAAGCCAAGATCCATCTGAGTTTAGAAATAATATCCCTCACCTGAATCTGGCTTGAACCTCTGGCATTTCCTTGACGTATGCTTGCAAACAGTTTTGATTTATCTTTAGCAAAATTTTACTTGCATGTGATATTAATGATACTATGAGATGATTTTTGTATTTCATTGAGACACATCTCTTTGGAATGGACACAAATATGGATCTCTTCCAATCCATTGTTCAGGTAACTTGTCTTCTAAATTTCTTGGCATCGATGAGTTTGTGCCTGTTGTGTTGCACCACTTTGTTGAAAGATTTCAATTTGTAATCCATAAATTCCTGTAGCCTTGTTCTTTGCCAATTCCTTCAGTGCACCTTGCACTTCTTCTTCTTCAGTATTTTGATTATATGGTACCTGTTGAAAGGGTTGAACGTCGTATAATTGTGTATTTCTTCAATCTTCTTTTGATGCTTTCTGCATCATTCAGTAGTTTGCCCATAGAATCCTTCAGTACTTCAAGTCAAGATTTGATTTTTTTCTTTAGTTCTTTCTACTTGAGAAATGCTGAGCATGTTCTTTCCTTTTGGTTTTCTAACTCAGGTCTTTACACGTTTCATTGTAATATTGGACTTTGTATTCTCAAGCTGACCTTTGAAATTTTCTGTTCAGATCTTATACCTACTCATTTCTTCCATTTGCTTTAGCATCTCTATGCTGGAGAGCAAGTTTCAGAGTCTCTTCTGACGTTCATTTTGGTCTTTTCCTTTTTTCATGTCTTCTTAGTGACCTTTTTCTTTCTACCTGTATGATGTTCTTGATGGTATCCTACAACTCTTCTGATTTTCAGTCATTAGTGCCTAATGCATCAGCTCTGTTCTTGAGATGATATCCAAATTCCGGTGGAACATGTTCAAGGTCAGATTTTGACTCTCTTTGACTTTCTTCAGCTTCAGCCTGAACTTGCACATGAACAATTGATGGTCTATGCCACAGTCTGCCCCTGGCCTTGTTTTTGCTGGTGATAAGGAGTTCTTCCACAGACGTAGACATTTTGATTTCTATGTGTCCCTTATGGTGAGGTTCATGTGTATAGTTGCCTTCTATGTTGATTAAAAAAGGCATTTGCTCTGAAGAAGTCATTGGTTTTGCAAAATTCTATCATACGATCTCCAGCATTGTTTCTATCACCAAAGCCATATTTTCCAATTATTGATCCTTCCTCTTTATTTCCAACGTTTGCATTCCAATCACCAGTAATTATCAAGACATCTTGATTGTATGTTTGCTCAGTTTTAGACCAAAAAAGTTGATAAAATCCTTCAATTTCATCATCACACACTTTAGTGGTTGGTGCATAACTTTGAATAATAGTAGTATTACCTGGTCTTCTTTGTAGGTGTATGGATGTTATCCTATCACAGACGATGTTGTAGTTCAAGATAGCTCTTGAAATGTTCTCTTTGTTGATGAATGTGATGCTATTCTTCAATTTGTTATTCCCAGCATAGTAAACCTTGTGACTGTCCAATTAAAAATGGACAATGCCAGTCCATTTAGTTCACTAATGCTTAGGATATCGATGTTTATGCATTCCATTTAATTTTTGACAACTTCCAATTTTCCTAAATTCTTACTTTTGTACAATCTATGTTCTGATTATGAATGGATTTTTACAACTGTTTCTTTTCATTTTGAGTTGATGGCACTTTGCTACAATAATGACAACAGTACATACTGAATATATTTGGTGAAAAGATATAATCCTGGTGCGCACCTTTCCTGATTTAAAACCACTCAGAGTTTTAAACTTGTTCATTTCTCAGGGCTACTTCTTGGTTCATGCACAGGTTTTATATGAGCACTATTAAGTGATCTAGAATTGCCATTATTCAAAAAGTTGTCTGTAGTTTATGATCCGCAAAGTCCAATGCTTTTGTGTAGTCAGTAAAGCAAAAGCAAACATCTGTCTGATATTCTGTGCTTGTAGTCATGATCCATATGATGTCAGCAATAATATCACTTATCCCATATCCTTTTCTGAATCGTGTTTGAATTTTGGCAGCTCCCTGTCCACGTACTGTTTTACTGTTTTGTGATTATTGTCACCAAAATTTTACCTGAAAGCAACATTAATGATACTGTTCAAGATCCACATTCTGTTAGGTCTCCATTTCTTAGAATGGGCACAAATATGGATCTCTAGTTGGTTGGTCATGTCGCTGTCTTCCATTTATCTTGGCATAGATGAATGAGTGCTTTCAAGGCTACATCAGTTTGTTGAAACATTTCAATTTGTATTCTGTCAATTCCTGGAGCCTTGCTTTTTCCCGGTGCCCCTAGTGCAGCTTGGACTTCTTTCAGTACCATTGGTTCTTTATTATATGCTACCACTTGAAATGGTTGTACATCAACTATTTCTTTTTGGTAGTGACTGAGTATTCCTTTTATCTTCTTTGAAGATTTCCTGCATTATTCAGTATTTCCCCCTTAGCATCCTTCAACATTGCAAATTAAGACTTGGGCTTTTTTCTTCAGTTCTTTCCATTTTTGAAATACCAAGTGTGTTACTAACTTTTTTGCAAAGCAGCGAGATCTGCGAAGCAGCGATATCTGTGAAGCAGCGAGATCTGGAGTCCTGGTGTGGTGCTGTGGGTTAATGCGCCAGACTCCAAGGCTGTTTTAAATATAAGAATCAAAAAGCATCATCTCTCTCCCATGGAGGGCCTGGCAGATTCGAGCTGCTGACTGCAGGGTTTGCAGCCAGATTCTTAACCGCTACACTACCAGGCCTTCCACCTAAAGATGGTGGATCGGGTAAACGTGTAGTGAGGAGCTCGGTCAACAACAACACAGAATACCGGGCCAAGAGGACTCATGAGATGGTGGTGTTGAAACTCTGGAACTAATATAAATATATGTTTGGAGGATCAGAGGGTTTATAGCTGGGGA
>NW_006408564.1:4837722-4844818 GCF_000296735.1 Chrysochloris asiatica | reverse complement strand
TGTGAACTTACATTTGAGCAATTGATGCACTGTTCCACAATCTGCCCCTGGTCCTGTTCTGGCTGATAATAATGAGCTTCTCCCTCATCACTTTTCACAAATACAGTTGATTTGATTCCTATGTATTCCATCTGCAGAGGTTCATTTGTATGGTTTCTGTTTATAGTGTTGATAAAAAGGTATTTCCAATAATAAGTCATTGGTCCTGCAAATTTCTATCATGTGTTCTCCAGTATTATTTCTGTCACCAAGGCCATATTTTGAACTCTTAATCCTCCATCTTTGTCTCCAGCGCTCACATTCCAGTCACCAGTAATTATCTGTGTGTCTTGCTTGCATGCTTGGTCAGTTTTGGACTGAAGAAATTCATACATTTATTCTACTTCTTCATCATTGGCTTTAGTGGTTGGTGTGTAAATTTGAAAATAGTTGTATTAACTGGTCTTCCTAGTTAGGTGTATAGATATTATTCTATCACAGACAGCATTATGCTCCAAGATAGATCTTGGGGTGTTCTTTTTGACAGTGCTTAACCTCTTCAGTATGTCATTCCCAGCATCATTCATTGTGTGATTGCTTGATTCCAAATGGTCAGTCTACTGAAGCTCACTAATGCCTAAGATATTGATCTTTATGTGTTCTATTTTACTTTTGATGTCTTTGAATTTAAAAAAATCTGTATTTAGTACACTCTATATTCTAATTGTTACTGGATTTTTGCAACTATTTCTTCTCATTTTGAGGTGTGCCCCATTAGCAAATGAAGGTCCCCAAAGCTTAATTTTATCTATGTAATTAATATGAAGTGTTCTTTAAGGAGGGAGCTCTTTCCCAATCATATTTTACCTGCCTTCTAATCTGAGGCACAATTTTTGGTTTTATATTATACAGTAATAGTGGTTATCTGACACCGAGTTGATTCTGACTCATAGCAACCCTGTATAAGGCTTCCAAGGCTGTAAATCTTTATTGGAGCAGAAAGCCTCATCTTTATCCCATGGAGCAACTGGTAGATTTGAACTTCTGAGCTTGTATATCATATAATAGTCTTCTGCTATTCGTAAGATTTTCATTGTCAAATCTTTCAGAAGTTGTCTACCTCTTCGTTTTCCCAGTGTTCTCAGTCTAGAAGCTCTGCTGAATCTTGTCCACCATGGGTGATTCTGTCGACACTTGAAATACTTGTGTTATAGCCTCCAGCATCACAGAAACACACAAGCAACACAGTATGACAAACGGACAGAGGAGTGGTGAATTTCAAATTACTTTAGACAAAAAAAAAAAAAATAGCTTTGTGACTTGTGTAATTGTCACTTGTGCATTGTGCAGTTGTGACTTCAGGTGTAGTTGTAACCAGAGATCCTAACGTCGTCATCAGGGAACTGTTTTTCATTTGTTTTGTTTTTTTTCTCAATGTCTTGGTTTGTTGTCTCCTTTTAGCTTTATTCTGGAAGTAAATGGGACCATCAGGTCGTCCAGAATTACATCCTCTTATTAACAATAACAACAATCTTTGTAATCTCAACACTTAAAAAAAAAAAAAAAAAAAAAGATTCCCCTATTGGCTCAAGGAATGGCCTGGGATTGGCCAGATTTAGTCATATGGTCACCCCCAGTTCAATCACTGTGGCTTTCAGATCTCAGTTAAGAAAGCATAGTCCAATAACCAAAGCATTTAAAAAGTAAGTTTCATCTTCAGTTCTTTTTTTCAAAGAGCATTACAAGGTCTCCAGTTTGCAAACAGTGGCAACACTTCCTCCGTTCTTTCATACCCTAGGCCTACCCCAGATCTTATTGGTCCTTTTTGTTATCCTGAATTTCTGATCTTGAGCCTCAGTTAAGTGATTGTTCTTATCCTTTCTCTCTATCCTCCCAGCATTTTAAAATGTGGTTTGACTTAATTTCTGGGGCTATTATTTTCTCTCCATTGTTTATTTTTATGGTCACTGACATCCAGGTAAGCCTCCAAAACAAGCCAGAGGAAAGGTACCTCCTGTCTTAATGCTAGGGAAAGGAGCATATCTATGTTTTTGCCCATGTCAAAAAACAAACAAACCCCCCATAAACCAGTTGCTGTCAGGTCGATTCCAACTCATGATGACCCCACGTGTGTCAGAGTGAAGTGCTCCATAGGTTTATCTATAGCTGAGTTTTTGGAAGTACACAGCCAGGTCTTACAAGGTGCCTCTGGGTGAATTTGAACCTCCAGCCTTGGCAGTAAAGTAAGTATATTAACTGAATAATTTGACCTCTTTTACCCAGTTATGGATCTCCAGAAAGAGAGACCCAATATCTGATTGTTTCATCCAGAAGCACACCCTGTTTACATGGAGACATCTATTTGTTTCTCCTTCTTGCTGCTGGACACAGTGTAATTCTCTTATCAGTGTTACCAGGCTTAGCTTGGCGGTGTCCATGTAGCTTCTCCCCATGGGCCCTGGACTTAGAGAACAGGCTCATCTCATGTTACTGTCCTAGAAGTATGAGGTGTGACCTTCTCTCTGTGTGCAAAAGGGACCCAAGTTTTCTTGAGAAAGTGGATATTGGCAGAGATTATAGTAACAATTAATGTACAGCTTGGGACTTCATAGAGGAGTTTGTAAAACTTTTTTTTTATGTATCTGAAACCATGCCTCTGAACTGGAAGCTTCTAATTCTGACTTATACATGCCTTAACCTCACGTACTGTCTTCCCTATTTCTCCTTGAATTTGAAGTTCTGTTTTAAGAATAATGATAACTTGCCTCAGATTGTCCTGATTCCTTTATACCATGCGTTGAATAGTTCAGCAGTCATGTTCATATGCCTTATTTGACTGTTTTTTAAATTCCTCTGTCAGGACATCCTCCTGTTTTTTTTTCTGGAAGTATACACTTTGTCATTATCACTGTTACTCTGTAGGTTTCAGGCAGTTATTGTTGTTGTTGTTATGTGCCGTGGAGTTGGTTCCGACTTTCCGACTCATAGCGACCCTGTACAAGGTTTCCGAGGCTGTAAATATTTACAGGAGCAGAAAGCCTCATATTTCTCCCGTGGAACGGCTGGTAGTTTTGAACTGCAGACCTTGAGGTTCGCAGCCCGATTCGTAACCACTATGCTACCAGAGTTCCTTTGGGCCTCAGGCAGTATCACCTCCTAATTGGTCCCCCTGCTTGTACCCCTGTCTCTCCATAGTGAACCTGTTAAAGTATCAGGCAGTCCTGTATCTCTTCTGCTTGAAACACTTGATGGCTCCCCATTTCATCCAACTTTCTCAGAGTGATGCCCAGGCTGATGACTTCCCACTCCTCCTTGCCTCATCCCATTGCCTCTGTGACTTTGTTCACACTGCTCCATCCGCATTGGCTTCTTGCTGGTTTTCCACCATGCCAAACATGCACCCAACTTTGCTTCTTTGTACTTTTTCTTCTTTCTACCTGGAAGTGTCTCTCCCTAGATTGCTGCATTTCGAGCTCCCGCCTTTGAGCTTTTACTCACATGTCACCTTTTCATTGAGTCCTCCCCTGACCTCTGTGTTTAAAATCGAAGCTCCCTCCAATCCTAGGGTTACAACTCCTGTAATCCCCTCTATCTTGCTCTATGGCACATTCTACCATTCTCTATAATTTGCCTGTTTACTATTATTGTCTTTCTCTTCCCCTTCCTCTATCCCAACATCTATAATGCAGGCAGACTGTAGGTAAAAGAATTAGGCAACAACCTTTCCTCTCATACTACTCAACTGGGTTCAATAATTTGCTGCATTGACCACATAGAACTCAGACACAATACTCACAGTGATGAGGTTCTTTAGGGAAGTTAACTGGTTATAATGCAGGGTCAGAAAATGCTGAGGATGTGGTTCTTCTAGTCAGGGAAGCCTCTCCACAGCTGGGTCTGCAGGTAGGCCTCTCGCTGCCCCATCACTGTTACAAAACTCTTAGAGCTGCTGATAAATGCCACAGGGCACACTATTCTACCATAAGCCTCAGCCTGACAGCACTCAGCTCTAGCTCTGTGGCTCAGCAAACCCAGGTCTCTCAATTAAGTGCCTGGAGGTATCCCACTCTGTAAGCAAGCCTCCTACCCAAAGTCACTCAGCTTTCCGTGCTCTGTGGACTGGGAAGCCCACCATTCTAAGTAGGGCTTTGCCTGTGGTTCTGCTGCTGCTCTTCCTCTGCCACTCCTCTGGTGTCAAAGCTTTCTGTCCCAGGGTTTAGAAGGCTCAATGAGCAAGGATCTTGGGCTCCAAAGGACACACTCCTCTCCTGGCTCCTCCTCTTTGGTTGTACTGAGATTCCTCCTTTTGCTTATGAGATGGCTTATTTTGTACCCATGTTAGAATTTCAACTTTTAACAATTAAAATTAAGCCTGATCATATTCACAGCTGAATCATATCATCTTATTAGTATCATCTCCTACTTTGACCCTTCTGGAAAAGAGTCTTTTGATGAATGTTACAAAGAAATAAGACTTGAGGAGACATATTAAATAATTCACTACACTACTATGGTAACCAGTGAACATTTGTTATTAAAGAGGTGGGCACCTGTGGGGATATTTTAAGTATTGTTGTAACTGAGTACTTTAGTGTGGTTCGAAATCTCAGACAGGTCTTAAAATACAACTGAAAAAAAAAAAATCTAGGATCCCATGTGATCTAGTTCACATTCAAAGATACATAATTTATCATCTGAAGTAATTGAAGAATAATTTCATTCTGTTGAACTCCCCAAGACATCATCAACTAAGTTTATTACAAGTTATTGCAGTGAGGGAGCAAACCACTTCAACAGAGCCTTAGCTGTGTCTCCTGAAGGGAACTTGGAGATGTAATATCAATAGGGTTTTGGAATTTGAGTCCAAGATGGGCTTTTCAGGCATAACTAATTAGAATTGAGCACATTTCACAGTATACCAATTTAGGATAAATGCACACTGCAAACAGAACCCTTATGGTTAAGAAGTTGGCTGCTAACTGAAAAGTTGACTGTTTAAACTTACCAACATCTCTGTGGAAGAAACATCTGGCCATATATTTCCATAAAGACCATCATCCTTGCAAACCTTATGGGGCAGTTCTACTCTGTTCTAAAGAGTCATTAGAAGTAGGAATTGACTCCATGGCAATAGTTTTAATTTTTTTGAAACACAACTAAATGAGGAGCTTGAAAAGAGTCTTGATGAATAAGTGCTGGTTAATAAACAAATCAGGAGCCCTGGTGGTACAGTCATTAAGCACTGAGCCATTGACTGAAAGGTGGATGGTTTGAGCCCCTCCAGTGGCTCTGCAGGAACTCTCCTCCCATGAAGATAACAACCTTTCTAGTAAACTCTGTAGTGCAGCTCTCCTCCATCATATGCAGTTGCTGTGAGTTAGAAGGGACTTGATGGCACCCAAGAACCACAGCAAACAAATCGTTTGCCTGGGTGAATTGATTATTGCCTCCAGTAAATAGATTCATGTGATTTGTTGTTTTTGTTAGGTGCCATCAAGTTGGTACAGATTCATAGTGACCCTATGTACAACAGAATGAAAGCAAATTGTGAATTGGTTTATTGGTTTATAGCCTTGTCTTTTTTGGATAAAGGTTTCCTGTATCTGATAACTAAGATGTTGATGCAATGGGCCTATTGTCAAGTTTAAGTGAAGTAATAAAGATGATGTTAGTTCTCAATTCTTTACTTGTGGCTCTGGATTACCATTTAAAGTAGTTTAATTTATAAATTTATGTATTTATTCATTCGTTCATTTGACAACCCTGACAACTCCATATTGGTATCCTAAAGTGCATGGGCATTGAGTGATAATGTGTGTGTGTGTATATATACCTTACCAAACATGATATCCTTCTGCAGCGACTGGTCCATCCTGACAATGTGTCTGAAGTATGAAAGATGTAGTTTGGCTATCCTGGCCTCCAAGGAGCACTCTGGCTGCACTTCTTCAAACACAGAACTGTTGATTCTTTTGGCAGTCCATGGTACTTTGAATATTCTCTTCCAAAACCATAACTCAAAAGTACCAATTCTTCTACGGCCTTCCTTATTCACTGTCCAGCTTTTGCATGCATATAAGGTTATTGAAAATACCATGGCTTGGGCCAGGCACACTTTAGTCTTCAAGCTGACATCTTTGCTCTTCAACACTTGAAAAAGATCTTGTGCAGCAGATTAGCCTAATGCAATACGTCGTTTGATTTCTTGACTGCTGCTTCCATGAGTGTTGATCTAAAAAAAAATGAGGTCTTTGACAACATCAGTGTTTTCTCCATTAATAAGAATGTTATTTATTTGTCCAATAGTGAGGATTTTTGTTTTCTTTACATTGAGATGCAATCCATATTGTAGACTGTGGTCTTTGTTCTTCATCAGTATGTATTTTAAGTCCTTTTCATTAAGCAGGGTTGTTTTATCTGTATATCACAGGTCATTAATGAGTACTCCTCCAATCCTGATGCCATGTTTTTCTTCATATAATCCAGCTTCTTGGATTATTTGCTTAGTGTACAGGTTGAATAAGTATGATGAAAGAATACAACCCTCACACACCTTTCTTAATTTTAAACCATTCAGTGTTGCCATGTTGTGCTCAACAATTGCTTCTCATGAGGTACAGATTCCTCGTGAGCACAATTAAGGGTTCCAGAATACTTATATTTTGCAATGTTGTCCATAGCTTGTCATGATCCACACAATTGAAAGCCTTTGCGTAGTCAACAAAACACAGGTAAACATCTTTCTGATACTCTCTGCTTTCAGCCAAGATCCATCCGACATGAGCAGTGATATCCCTCATTCCATGTCCTCTTCTGAATCTAGCTTGAACATCTGGAAGTTCTCTCTCAGTGTATGCTTGCAGCCATTTCTTTATTACCTTTAGTTAAACTTTACTCTCATGGGCTATCAAAGATATTGTCTGATGATTTGTGCATTCCATTGAGTCACGTCTCTTTAGAATGGGCAGAAATACGGACCTCTTCCAATCAGTTGGCCAGATAGTTGTCTTCCAAATTTCTTGGTATACATGAATGAATACCTCCAGTGCCGCCTCACCTTGAAAGATTTCAATTTCTATTCCATCAATTCCTGGTGCCTTGTTCTTTGCCAATTCCT
>NW_006408564.1:4835629-4837217 GCF_000296735.1 Chrysochloris asiatica | reverse complement strand
CCCCATTTCCTTTCACCAGCCCAGTCCCAACAGATTGAAAATCATTCAGTGGTGATTCTACCTTCCCCCACCCCATATGGAATTAGGCTCCCTCTTGAAAGCTTTTAAGCCAGTCACTTCTTGCCTTTATGAGCCTCCTCCCCGCCCATTTTGGGTAGCCAATGTCTAAATTGCCCATCGCTGTCAACCCTGTGTACTGAGGGGGTGGTAGTGATCATCACTGTAAAGACTTGTTCCCTTTTTTGAAGTGCTATATCCATAAGTATAGGTAAAGTTCATCAAATTGTAGCAAGTTGCTCTTCCCCTCCCTTCTTTCTTCTTCTAGCCGAGTTCTGATCATCCATTCATTGAAGCCAGGTCAAGTGGGTACTGTCTGCAAGTATGGGTGTTCTTGTGCATCTCTCCTCACGTCATATCAGCTGGATGCTTCATGCTCTGTCTAGTCCTCTGTGACCTTGTCACTGCCTCTGGGCCCAGAAGTCCCCAGGTCTTGCCATATTGCTGGCCATCCAGGTCTCCACCCGTGTTCACAGAGGTCTATAGAATGTGTTCAGGCTTAGCTCACAACTTCAATGCTGTTTTTTCCCCCTCTTCCCCTTATCGGTGACCAATGTGGTCACCAGTCAGACCACATGCCTGTTCATGTATTCCCCTTGAGTCTCAGTCTTGGAAGGGGGATTACTCTGAGGGGTTCTTACTACTCACCTTGATGGCTCCCGAGTGAACAGCTTACTTGTTTTTGTAGTAATCAATAAGACTGCCATTATTTTTTCAGATTTTTCCTGCTGGTCTTTCTTTCACGGAGTATCCTCTGTTCTTTTAGCCACTCCAGGTTGGTCTACTCATCCTTTCCTGTGGAAAGTTCCTACCTCAGTCGTTTCTAGATGGGATTCTGGATTCCACATACGGTCTTGTGTAGTGTAAGGCTCCACAGGAAGTCTCTTTTACTGGGCAACTTCTAGCCTTCTTAAAGGTGTTACAATCAGTTATAGGCTGAAGACAGACTTGGACGCTTTCTGTAGTGATGATTCTGGCTATTCCTTTCTCATCCCCCCCAACCCAGTGTCTATTTTACAATGGTGGTGGTGGTGGCTGTGTGCTGTGGAGTTGGTTCCAACTCATAGCTAACATATACCAGGTTTCCGAGGCTGTAAATCTTTACAGGAGCAGAATGCCTCATCTTTCTCCCGCGGAGCATGTAGTAGTTTCAAACTGCTGATCTTGCTGTTTGTAGCCCGATTTGTAACCCTTACACTACCAGAGCTCCTTATTTTACAATGGTAGGCAAGGGAAACCAAGATTCAAAAGACAGCCAAGCATCTTAACATTATTCCCCTCTTTTACCCATTCAAACCATACCTCAATCCCTGTATCCCGAAGCCCTGTTTTTCGAAGGTTGTGCATACATCATCATTCACTTCTGTCCCACTTAGCCCATGCAAACCTGCTTAACTGTTCTCCCATCAGCCTTGTTCTTCCATTCCCCTCTCCCTTCTTATATATTGCCCTCCCCCCCCCCAAACTATCCTCTGTATATATTCCCAACTCTGCTCTATTTTCCCCTTCCTCCCTCCCCTCCTCTCATCCC
>NW_006408564.1:4823178-4833630 GCF_000296735.1 Chrysochloris asiatica | reverse complement strand
GAGAATACTAAAAGTGCCATGGGCTGCCAAAAGAACCAATAGATCTGTTTTGGAAGAAGTGCAGCAAGAGTGCTCCTTAGAGGCCAAGATGGCCAAACTTCGTCTCTCATACTTCGGACATATTGTCAGGAGGGAACAGTCGCTAGAGAAGGATATCATGCTTGGTAAAATGGAGGGTCAGAGAAAAAGAGGAAGACCCTCAACGAGATGGATTGGCCAGGTGGCAGCATTAATGGATTCAAATGTGGCAACAGTAGTGAGGTTGGCCCAGGATTGGACATTGTTACATTCTGCTGTGCTAGGGTTGCTGTGAGTCGGTTCCGACTCAATGGCATCTAACAACAGCAACAACAACAATAGGGTCACCCATGGTGAACAGGTTTTAGATGAGCTTCCAGATGAAGACAGACTAGGAAGAAGGAGTGACGAAGTACTTCCAAATACTTATCCAATGAAAACCTTATAAATAACTTAGAAACACTGTCAGATATAGTGCTGGAAAATGAGCATCTCACGTTGGAAGGTACTCAAAATGCTACTGGGGAAGAGCAGCCTCCTCAAAGTAGAGTTGACCATGATGACTCAAATGCAGTAAAGCCTGTGGGAGTAAAGACCTTGTGACCTTCATTTGCTGATGGGGCACAACTCAAAATGAAGAGAAACAGCTATAAACATCCGTTAATAATCAGAACATGGAATGTAAGAAATATGAAACAACATATATATTTATATTTCTTCACTGTCCCTTCTTCGGCCAGTTGATAGAACTTTGTGGACATATTGAATTTCTTTCAGCATTTCTAACTAATAGACCTCTCTCCTACTTCCAAATTTTAGGTCTTTTCTATTTGAGTGGTCTTAATTTCTTGGACTGTTATCTCTTTAATCTCGGTTAACATCCCATCATTCAGACAGTCTTTGTTAATTTGTCCTAGACTAGTTTAGATGCTTCAGTAGCATTCTGTGCCTTGAGTTTCACTATGAGTTGTTGTTATGTTACCTTGGCATCAGCTCTGACTTGGGACAGTCTTTAGCATAACAGAATGAACATTTTCTGAGCCCTCTTCATGATCTTTGCTGGATTTGAGCCCGTTTTGGCTGTTGTGTTATTCGTCCGCCAACCCTGTACTTTACCAACATGATGTCCCTTTTTCATGGTCTTATAACTTCTCCTGATCGTAACGAGTAACCAGGCTTTATCGAGATTGTTGATTTAATTGTGTGTCTTCCTGCTAGGTTATCAGTCAGTAAGAGTATGAATAAGACTATCTGCACCACAGTTTTCTCAAAACTCATTGTAACACCTGGGTCTTGGACAATGGTAACAAAATATTGTGGAATAAATTGTTTAAAATAGTGTAAATGTAGTATTTTGTGGATAATGTACATCCTTTCAAGATGATTACATTTAGAGATCAAAGTAATACCAGCTATTTGTCAGTATTAACTGGTTCATAGAAAGAAATTCATCTTAACCCTCTACCCCAACCTTTTAGAGATTTTGTGGTGGTATGCCATTGAGTTGGTTCTGATTCATAGTGACCCTGTATAGGGTTTTTGAGACTGACATCTTTAGGGCAATAAAAAGTCTCATCTTTCTTCTGATGAGTAGCTGGTGGATTTGAACTGCTGATTTTGCAGTGAGCAACCCATTGTGTAGCCACTACGCTACCAATGAAGACTAAAGTATCAGTAGAAAGGACATACTAATTACATTTCCCCCCACCCCCAGTTGTATTGTAAATTTAGAGAAAACCCTTTCCTATGAAAAATGGAGAACTGTGAACAACTTGTCTCTTCTGTTTTTTTACATGAATAATTTCCATTCAACTCGCTTTTGCTCTTTGTAGCAGTACTCTTAGAAGCTGGAAACCCTCAGGGTGAATCCTCTCCATAGTCTTTGCATTCTGGGAGGACCCAGTATTTTGGGTTTTTTTTTTTTTTTTCATTAAAGAAACACAGACAGTTTTCTGGGTTCACTCACTGTTTTGTTTTTTTTTGTTGTTGTTGTTGTTGCTGTTTTTATTTTATTTTTTTGATGAAGTTAGAAAAAAATAATAAAAACAGTTTCTCTGAATTAAAAAAAAATCACAACTTTTCACATTATTGGAATTTTTGTTTCTCTTTCTTGAGTTACAGGAAGCTCTGTGACATTGTCCTCAGTTTCCACTTGTCTGCTTTGAGCTGGAGTGGAGGGTTGGCTGGATACACCTTGGGGTTGAGGTGTGTATTCCTCAGGTCACCCCAGTCCCTAGGCAGCCAGAGTCACTCCTTACTGTCACCAGCCCAACCTCCACTGGCATTTAATTTGCAATTCTAGTGTTTAGTCTGCCTTGTAAATGAAGTACAGGGAGGAAAAGGTTAGCCAGTTAGAACATCTGAATAAAATATAAGTGTAAGAACATCCAGGTGACAGGATCTGGTAATGTTTGTTGTTGAAAGAACCCTGTTTTACTGGATTGAGAATTTAATTCTGAAAGAAAGCCCAATCAAAATCAATTTTTATGCTCCAACACTGGTTACAAAGAAGGAGGGGAATCTGTGGTGCTCGGATGCCTAGACATGTGTAGGCAATTTTTCTCTGTTCAGCAGGTCTGAGCATAGTTCTGCCCTCTGAGGCTCAGAGCAAATCAATTTCTTCTTGCTAGGTGGAATTTCTTCTTGCTAAATTTTTGTTTACCATGCAAATTTACCTCCATAAAGAATTAGTTCCTCCCCCATTTCTTAGGGGCACTATCTCTACAATGACTTCTGCAGGCCCTTTTGTCTTCCCAGTATTTTCTCTAGGTGCCTCTGTTCCCAGTAATTGAGGCCCTAGTCTGCCTATGTGGATGTGGACTCTCAACCTAGATCTCCTCTCTTGTTTTTTAAAAAAGTTTTTATTGTGAATTGAGTGAAAGTTTACAGGGCAGATCATCAGTTTTCATTCAAGAAATCATATACTTTGTTTCATTGAAATTATTATAATCCCCTCCATGTATTATCACTTAACAATATTTCTCTCTATTCATTTTAGTTCTTTTTTTTTTCAAACACTCAGGCATATATAATGATTAAAACCACCTAAGGGCACAGATTCTGCAAGTCTGCCTCCTGGCTGCCAGCTATCAGTTCCTCTCTTTCCATGAATCTAGAGTCCTCAGCTTCTCCATCTCTCCATGTCCCAATCTTTGCCTCCATCTCTGATGTCACTCCTTCTCTGGATGAGGTCCCTCATTCCACTTGTGCTCTTCTCCTTTGATTGTCAAAGGGTCCTCTGTTTCTGGACTATAAGATTAACTACTGTCCCACTTTTGTTATAAAACTTCTACCTTTACAATTGTGGCAGTCACATTTAGTCCTGAAAACAATTACTTGCTACTGAATCATAAGAATCTTATCCCCATCTATTTTAACCAGACACATCTAGACAAGATGAAAACTATTCAGTGGGGACTCTATCTTCCACCACACACTCATAAACTCAACTTCCTCTTGAAACCTTGTAAGCCAGTCAATTTGTGCCTTTATTGCCCCCTCATTTTAGGTAGTTAATGTGTAAGTTGCCTGTCCCTATCTACCCTGTATACAGAGGGGATAGGATTGATACTTGAAGACTGTTTCCCTCTCTGTTGGTGTTTTGAGCTACTACATGCATGAGTATAGGTCAAATTCATCAAATTGTAACAATTTACCCTTGTGCTTCCCTCTTCTTTCTTCCTCTAGTCAAGTTCTGATTATCAATCCATCTAGGCTAGGTCAAATGAATACTATATATAAGTTCGGGCATTCTTGTGCATCTCCCATGACTTCATATCAGTTGGATGCTTCACTCTCAGCTCTAGTCCTCTGTGGCTACATCCTTGTCCATGGGCTTAGGTGTCCCCAGGTCTCACTACACTTTGGACCAACCAGCCCTTCTTTTTCTCTCTATCATTTCCAGGTGAATGGGAGTCTATGGAATGTGGTTGAACTCAGTCCACTTCTTCATCAGTGCCTTTCCCCCTCTTCTACTCACCAGTAGACCAGTGTGGTCGCCAGCAGGCTTACATGCCTGCTCATGTGTTCCCTTTGAGTTTCAGTCTTAGAGGGGGATTTGTCCTGAAGGGACTTGACTGCTTGCCTTGATGGCTAGACCTTCTCTTAAAGTGGGAATTTTAATAAAAATAATGCTTTCTGCCTTAGCATCATAAATGCACTGACCTGACATGAAGGATTCATCAGTGGCATTAGTTGCTGTGTTGTGTCATAGCAACCCACCAGTCTGACACTCTGTTATAAGTGAAAGCAAAGAGTTTTGTTGAAAGGTAGAGAGATTCCCATGGGGAGGCATTCTAGCACTCACACTGGGTACTTTAGTATTCTGAATCACAAAAAGAGAGCAAGGTTCCCATCAGGTGGAATAAACAAAGATTATGTGCTCCCCTGCACTAGTGAGCTCATGACCAAAAGTTACAGGACTGCTGTTAAACTACACTTCTTGACATTAAGATTTCTATTTTGACTCTCCTGGAGCATACTGATCAAGGCATTCTTCTTGGACTAGACTGTGCAAACATTCTCTTCAACAAAAATCTTGTGACAAACAATTCCACCACAAGCTGAAATCTTGATCCTTGTTCCCTTTTTGTTACAAGCAGTTTAACTTTTCCAAGAAGCTGAATTAAATTTTCAGAACACCAAAAGCACAGAGATTTTAGGTCAAGCTGCAATTTGATTCAAAATGGAGTTTGATTTATATCTGGTAACTCCATTTCAGTTATGCCAAGTGCCTCAATCTGAGGGTTCACGTATGCGTTTTCATTGCAAAGTTTGTGGTTCAAACCTCCCAGGTGCTCCTTGGAAACCCTATATAGGGTTGCTATTAGTCAGAACTGACTTGATAGCACTTAACGACAACATAGGAATAGTGTAGACATATATGTGAGTAGCATGAGCTTTTTGAAGAGAAACAGTCTCATTCTCCCTTTTTTAATTTCAATATTGTTCTTATTGTCTAGCTTGTAACTGCTCTTATCCTTATCAGTGACAGAAAACAGCTCCTTTGGCACTGTTTTCTGAGGTGTGATAAGAGGAATGGAGGCGCAGACTTAGAGGGCCAGATGACCATGGCTTGTAGGTCCTTCTCCACTCAGCTCTGATCACATCATGATATTGCTACTACTTTTCAGGGCAGGCATTATTTCACCCTATGAAATGAATCTTTATTTCCATAGTCTTTCCAGAGATTAGAAAGAGCAGAATCTCATTCATGCTTGCCTGGAAAATAACTTTGCATTCAGAATCATACTCAGAAGAGAAAAACAGAGGAAGAAAGTTGGTGGTTGTTTATTTTTTTATCCTTAATTTAATTTCCCCCAAAATTTCATTGTTGAGGACAGCTTTTGGAGCTCATGCTAAGAGTTTTTAGCCCTCTCCTTTTTGTGTAATTTCATCTTCCTTATAATTTTTACAGCACGTACGAACATGAAGTAACCAAGACATTATTTTTTACCCTTGTACCCTTTTTATTGTACCCTCGCACAAGTACAAATACGTTGTAACTTAAATCTACTGGATTGCATCTCAGTGTAAAGAAAACAAAAATTCTCACAGCTGGACTAACAAATAACATCATGATAAATGGAAAAGAGTGGAGTTGTCAATGCTTGGGCCCACAAACAGCTTTCATGGAAGCAGCAGTCAAGAAATAAAAGGATAGAATACAGTTGGTAAATCTGCTGCAAAAGATCTCTTTAAAATGTTCAAGAGCAAAGGTGTCAGTTTGAGGACTGAGATGCTCCTGACCCAAGGGCTGATATTTTCACGCACCTCATATGCATGTGAGAATTAGATAATGAGTAAGGAACTGTGTATAAAAATTGATGTATTTAAATTATGTTGTTTGCAAAGAATATTGAAAATACTGTGAACTACGGGAGAAAGATGAGGTGAGGTTTCCTGCTCCCATAAAGATTTACAGTCTCGGAAACCCTGTGCAGGGTCACTATGAGTCAGAACCGACTTCATGGTACTTAACAACAACAACAACAGAAGAACAAACAAATCTGTGTTGGAAGGAGTACAGACAGATGCTCCTTAGAAATCAGGATGACAAAACTTCATCTCTCATACTTCTGACATGTTACCAGGAGTGACTGGTTCCCGCAGAAGGTCTTGGCAAAGTGAAGGGTCAGCCAAAAAAGATGAAGGAACCCCCACACCCCAAAAAAAACAGGTGGACTGACAAAGTGGTAGCAATAGTGAGCTCACAAATAACATTTGTGAGGAAGACACAAGACCAGGCAGTGCTTTGTTCTGTTGTGCACAGGGTCACTATGAGTTGGAATCAATGAGACCACACCTAACAACAACAATAACTATGTTAATGAAAGTATCTGCTGATGACAAAGAATAAACAGAAAGGAGTGGCATTCCATAGTCTGATTTTATGAGGGAAGTTATCTCACAGCATTTTTTATCTCAAGTTCCTGGAATCTATTCTTTGACAAAATTTGTCATTTGAACAAGGTGACTTTTATAGGATATTGCACCCCATTGTATAAACAATACTTAGAAATAAAATCTTCAAATGAGATTACTTCAATGTACTTTTATTATGGTGGCCACTTTGTGATGCATAGAATTAAATCCTTTTGCATAAAGTGTGGCTATATCAGCTTTCAGAACCTTGTCATAAGTTCTGGCATGAAAGAAAGCAATGCTTTGACCTTGGCCAAAGTGAGTTTAGCTATTGGCATATATTGAAGACCTGTTTAATAGAGAATATCATATGACAGTTGCTTCTGAAAAAAAAACCAAGCCCCCAAATTAAACTACTACAGCATTTGATGATTCATGTTCCCTAGAATATTGATCAGAATATTGTATAAATATTTAATATAAATAATATTCTGATTTATATTTTAGGGAATATGTATGTACACAAATGCAAATATGGCACTGGAGCTAAGTAAGTTTGGGAAATGCTGATTAACTAATGGCAAACTGGGCCTCTCAGCTGTCTTGTAGATCCTCGAAAGACTATTTCCTTAGTATATGTGATTGCAGAACCCCACATCAAAGAGCCACGCCTTGGTCCCTTCCCTGCAGCACAGGAGTAGTTGTGGAACAGGTTTCCTTGGGAACATACTTTTAGGGATGCTGAGATAACACACTGTGGAGGAGGGTTTTGGGGGAAGGACACTTATACTAAACTAAATTAGGCACAATGGCAAGATCCAGCATCAGTAAAAGATAGTTTATTTATATTAAGAGAGTCTAGAACTTGTAATTCTTGAGCATGATTGAGGTAATAAAAGAAACATTCAGGTATCTTTTACATCATCAGGAAAGGCATCTGTTACATATTTCCTGTCTTCCTTAAAGGAAAAATGCCCTAGTCACTAACATGGTGTACATGTTTGTTAGAATCTAGCAGTTCATCTTCTGGCTCCAATTTTCAGTGACTTCCTCTGTGTCCTACAGGCCCACTTCATGGACACTTGTGCAGCCCCTTCCTTCCCACTGATGATTCTCCTAGACCTGAGTCACGTGTTGAATCCCCAGGGGATGCTTCCATTGGTTTCCCAGGAGAGCCTGAGCTTCAGTCTCATAGTTGTTTCGTAACATGAACCTCTGAGGCAGAGACAGTCTTTACTTTTTCTGTGTATCTCCAGAACAAAAATGAATTTGAGTTGTTAGTGGTGAGTAGGAGGAAGAAAATGATATTACATTCATAACACATTGTCACAAACTAGTGACTTAAAACACTGAAACTTTTTCCCTGACAGTTCTGGAGTTGAGGAGTCTGAATTCTAGGTGTTGGCAAAACCACATTCTCTCTGAAGACTCTAGAGGAGATTCTCTTCCTTTCCCCGTCTAGCTTCTGGTCATTCCAGGTAGCTAAGAACTCGAATCTCTGCCTCCCTGTTGATGTGATCCACTTCTCTTTCTTTTCTATGTATCTCTACTCATCAAGATACTAGTCATTAGATTTAATTCCAATCCAGATAATCCAAGATGATCTCTCTGTGAGATCTTTAACTTAATTACAACTGTAAAGACCCTTTTTCCAAATAAGGTCATGTTCACATGTTTTAGTACATAGAACAGAGTCTTGGTGTGGCACTGCATGATACACCCTTAGACCGCTAACCCCAAGGTCAACAGTTAAAACCCACCAGCAACTTCTCGGAAACCCTATCAGAGTCCATGTGAGTTGGAACCGACTCGGCGGCACTTAGATACAACTTTTGAGAAGGCCACCATTCAACCTGCTGTAGATAATAAGTGAGTTTATCAGATTGGAGTGTGCTTGAGGAAAGACTAGTCCAAGGATAAGGACAAAACCACCCATGTAAGCAAGGAGATTCAGGGTCGAGTGTTCATGATCCAGAGAGACAGTGTAGATATACTCTTTCTCCCTGAACTTGTGTGCCTTGCAAAACATCAAAACAAACCAGTTGCCATCATATTGACTTGGACTCATAGTGAGTTCATTAGCTTTTTAATGGCTGTAATCTTCCAGAAGTTAACTGTCAAGCTTTATTTGGAGGCACCACTGGGTAGATTTGAACACCACCAACCTTAAGGTTAGTAGCTGAGAGCTTAACTATTTATGTCACCCATGAATCCTGTGTGCTTGCCTAGTGGACACCACAAATTCATTATGCTGATCTTCTCTAACACCAGGCTCTGTGACACTACTTCTGATGGGCTGGAATGGAATCCTTGAGATTGTAAACAGAATAAACTCTGGGAGGTTTGAACTGACAGTCTCATTGAAAGATTTTCTTAAGGGGCCAAGGAATTTAAGCTTAATAAAAATGGAACATATACTTTAAAAAAATCCAGAATAGCATGTTTTCCTTGTAGGGAATGCTTTTGGGTTGGGGTGAAGGTCATTGGACATGTTTCTGGTCCTTTATGTGTCCCTAGACAGGATCCTCAGGGCTTGTTGAGAAAAAACACAGGAGGGTTGAAATATACTCTGTGTTTTACTCCTAAATATACAGCAGAAATCAGGATCATTCTGTTTAATTGTGATGATCTTTAAAACCATGCAAATTTGCTTTCTGAATAGATCTGATGAAGTCTTCATGGATATGAAGAATGTTTGCCCTAGCAAAATTCTTACTCTTGCCTTTTTGTGAAAATTTGCCTGCATTTGAAATGCAGTAGAGTGGCAAGTTCAGTTTAGTGCATTTGGTTTATCCATCATCAGAATGTTGTCATTTCTAGACATATTCTTTCCCCTCTGGCTCAGACAGTACTTCCTTTTAGATTACTGCTCTCGTTCCTGGGTATTTCTTGTGTTTCAGCTAGATAGGATGCCATCAACACATTTTCCCTCTCTGGAAAATTGGTAATTGTTAAAGATAGGAACATAAATTTTAGCTGTTTTCTTTCAAGATTCTGCAGATACAAACTGCTGTGTGTATATCCCCCTATTAGATTTCACTGCAGATGCTAAACTTTTAAATGGATAAATGCCTGGCAACCATCTTTGATGATAGAACATCAGGCTGCTCAGAAATGGCAGTCCCATTAGTTTGTGGGTGGTTTAATGGGTCCCAACGTTTTAGAATATGATCTTGCAAAATGGAATCATAAAAATCACTGATTGTTGAAGTTGACATTGGATCAGTGAGTTCAGCCAGCTCATTTTACCAGTAGGTCAAACACGTTCATCCCAGTTCAGTTATGTCCAAGAAAGAAAATCAGAATGGATCCAACTTTTAAAAAATTGGGTGAACCAAGACAGTAAGAGAAAAAGGAAAAATTATGGTCGAAGGCCAGTTAGAAATATAATCTGCCTGTTAGAAAAAAAAGGGCAATGCACGTGTTGCATAGCAACTAATTATCTTGCCTGTTGGATTTTAAGCAGAGTCAGAAACAGCCGTGCCTTGATTTGAATGTGTGTCAATAACATAGTCTCAGTATCAGGCTTCTGAAAGGGCCTCTTCCAAGTCTCCCTTTCCAGTACTTCAACCTATAAATTTTCCCATCCCAGTTCCCATTTCAGATCACCCAGTTTTTAAATAATTTAAAACATTTGGTCAATTCCGGTTTTGTTTCATTGGTCATGACTGAACTTGTTCAAACAGGTTCAAAGCATTTTATAAGTTTGAAAAGGATGCAAACTCCCAAATACCAATTGTTAATCTTTGAACAGCCCACTTGTGGTTTTTCTCATAAAATTGTAGAACTACAAACAAAGAAACTACTACAGTAAGAATAATATGATGGTATATAATACAATAGAATAATACAGTAATAATGATACAATAGAACATTGTTGGCTTACTGCTGCATACAGTAAATTGAATTACATACACATACAAATTGAAAATTTGCAGTGTGAAACAGATCTTACATACGAAAATGTTCCTGCCATAATAGTCTGGTGATCAGAGTAAGTATTTGTAGGAACAATGATGGTAAACCCAAAAACATATGGATGTTGGTTTATCATTCAGAAAAAAAAAAAAA
>NW_006408564.1:4821997-4823078 GCF_000296735.1 Chrysochloris asiatica | reverse complement strand
TAACCAAAGAATGAACTTAGCCCGACTCCAAGTTTTAAAATGCTGTGGCAGTTCTTGCTTCTGTCTTAATTGTTTTTTTTTAATAATGATTGCCTTCTTAGTTCATGGAGCTCCCTGTTCCTTAGTAGGAACCTTTTGAAACAGTAATTAAAGTGCTTGACTGCTAATGAAAGGTCAGTTGTTCAAACCCACTAGCTACTACATGGGAGAAAGATAGGACAGTCTGCTTCCCCTAAGATTACAGCTTTGGAAACTCAATGAGGAAATTCTACTCTGTCCTATAGTGTCGCTATGACTTGGAATCCACTTGATGGCCTTGTGTTTTAGGTGGGTTCCTTAGTAAAGGAGGGGTTAAAGGACTCTGCTGCTAGGTGGAAGGTTAGCAGTTCAAACCCACTAGCTAGCTACTCTGCTGGAGAAAGATCTGGCAGTCTGCTTCTATAAAGATTTACAGCCTGCAAATCCTATGGAGCAGATATACTCTTGTCCTATAAGGTCACACTATGAGTTGGAATTGATTTAACAACAGTGGATTTGGGTTTGGTGGTTTTTAGTAAGAAAATGTTTCCAAGTTGGAAGCAGCTATAACAAGTCTCAACTGAGAAACAATCACTTGCTCTGGCCAAGGTAAACTTTCAAGGCGTTCATTGGGACCGCCCTTTTCAGAATTGGCCAGGCTCTTCCTAAAAGTCAGCATGTGAAGCACAAACTTGGCTTAAAAGTGAAAGTGTGTCCCTAAATTCTATACACACCCTGGCGGGATGTGTCACAATGAAAGCTAAGTAGGGAGCCTCCTTTCCTTCAGTTGTACATGAGAATAAAAGATATTGCTGAATATACGGAAGAGGAGAACTGTTTTAATTGTTTTGAAAAAGCAGGTCTGTGAAATCTATTTTAGTACCAAATAGATGACTGAAGGTGAAACATCGTAGCATAGTAATAGAGACAGGGAGCGGGTGTATAATTTTAATCGAAAGGAGCTCTGGTAGCGTAGTGGTTACAAATCGGGCTGTGAACCTTAAGGTTAGCGGTTCTAAACTACCAGCTGCTCCGCGGGAGAAAGATGAGGCTTTCTACTCCC
>NW_006408564.1:4803836-4821897 GCF_000296735.1 Chrysochloris asiatica | reverse complement strand
CGGGCTGTGAACCTTAAGGTCAGTGGTTTGAAACTACCAGCCGCTCTGCAGGAGAAAGATGAGGCTTTCTACTCCCGTAAAGATTTACACCCTCGGAAACCCTGTACAGGGTCGCTATGGGTCGGAACCGACTCGACAGTACTTAACAACAACAACAACAATTGTAATTGAAGGTGACATTTTGCAGAATTTTCTAGTATTCATTTCATTCTGAGCACTTTGGTTGCTGTTCCTCTAATAGATATTCTAGAGTTATGAGTTGGGCTGCTAACTTCAAGCTTAACAGCTTGAAACTACCAGCTGTTCTGAGAGAGAAAGATAAGGTTTTCTGCTCCTGTAAAGATTTACAACCTTGGAGACCATATCCAGCGTCGCTATGAGTCAGAACTGACTCCATGGCACATAACCAACCAACCAACCATAGAACAGAAAAGAGAAGATGCATATTATAATTCTGGTGCCTTTAGAGATTTTTTTTCCACTTCATGCCTTAATCCTTTTCATTCCTGTGGTTTTCTTGCTTGATACTCAAATATTTACAGCTTTCCTACTTCTGGGTGTGGTATTTAGAGTGGGTCCTTTGGACCTCCATGGCATTTCCTCAAATCTCCTCTTTGCCACACATAGGCTGTATGGCTCTGCACCTTGTGAAATGGAGAACAATGTTGCTCCTCTGTTTTGAAGTGTTGGTAAGTCACATGAAACTGACCCAGTGGTTAGAAGCATGGCTGTTTTTAGTGCTGTTAGCTCTATAGCGGTTGTTGTTTTTGTGAAGTGCCGTCGAGTCGGTTCCGACCCATAGCGACCCTGTATAGCGTTTCCGAGGATCAGTTGGTGAGCTTGAACTGCCGACTTTGCAGTTCAAATGGCTTTGTAGTCTGGCGCATTAACCCCCAGCACCACACCAGGACTCCTATAGTGGTGGGGGCCATGGCTAATCCCAGTTGGCTCCGACTCATAGTGAGCCTGTAAAGGATTCTGAAGGAGCAGCTGGTGGGTTTGAACCTCTGACCTTGTGGTTAGCAGTACAGTGCTTATCCTACAGTGACAAGTGGTGGTAGTATGCCATGGAATTGGTTTTGATTCAGTGTCCATGCATAGAGTTATGAGGCTGTAAATCTTTACGTGAGCAGAAAGCCTCATCTTTCTCCCATGAAATGGCTAGTAGTTTCAAACTGCTGACCTTGAGGTTGGCAGCCTGATTTGTAATCACTATGCTACCAGAGCTCCTTTTCAGCGACATGTAGCTGTTGCAATAGTCAAATACAATACTCTACGTAATTAAATTTAGTAATCATATCCGAATGATAGATTATATGATTCATAATGTTGTTGTTAGGTGCCATTGAGTCAGTGCTAATTCATAGTGACCCTGTTGTCAACAGACCAAACCACTGTCCAGTTCTCCTCACAATCCAAACCATTGTTGCAGCCACTGTGCCACTCCATCTTGTTGAGGGTCTTCCTCTTTTGCAGTGACCCCTCTGCTTTACGAAGCTTGATGTCCTCCTTCAGGGACTGGTTCCTTTTGATAACATGTCCAAATCAGATGAGATGAAATCTTGCTTTTCTTCCTTTTAAGGAACATTCTGATTGTACTTGACCCAAAACAGATTTGTTTGTTTTTCTGGCAGTCTATGGAATGTTCAGTATTTTTCACCAACACCAAAAGTCTCAAAGGCATCGATTCTTCTTCAGTCTTCCTCATTCACTTTCCAGCTTTTGCATGCATGAGAGGTAGTTAAAAATACTGTGATTTTCATCCTTAAAGTGATATCTTTGTTTTTGATCATTTTCAAGAGGTTATTTGCAGCAGATTTGCACAATGCAATGCATCATTTGATTTCTTAACTTCTACTTCCACATAAGCATGGATTGTGGATCTAAGTAAAATGAAATCCTTGACAACTTCAGTCTTTTCTGTTTTTATCATGATTTCGTTTATTGGTCCAGTTTTGAGGATTTTTGTTTGTTTTGAGGTGTAATTCATACTGAAGTGTGTAATCTTTTATCTTCGTCATAGTAATCATCTTGTCACTGCATCATCCCTCTGTCTACTGCCATCAAGTCAATTCTGACTCATCATGGTCCTAGCTAGGGTTTTTGAGACTGTAAATCTCTTTTTGGGAGCAGACAGCCTCAGTTTTCTCTTGTGGAGAGTCTGGTGGGTTTGAACCATTGACCTTGAGTTTAGCAGTCAAATGCATAACTCCCAGTACCACCATGTTGTTGTTATTAAATGCTGTCAAGCTGGTTTTGATTCATAGAGACCCTGTATAGAGTTTCTAAGGAGCAGTTTGAACTGCCTGCCTTGTGGTTAGCAGCCCAGTGTTTATACTACAGAGCCATACCTGAACTCCTAATGCTTCCATTTGTTGTTGTTGTGAAGTGCCATGGTAGTCGTTTCTGACTCACAGTGACCCTTTATAGGAGCGGATGATGAGCTTGAACCACCAACTTTGCAGTTCACACTAACCTTACAGACCAGCACATTAACTCACAGCACCACACCAAAACTCCATAAAGTTTTCATAATAATCATAAATTATGTTACTTATAAAAAAATTGCTATTCATTTCATGTGTTTATTTTTTAGTGCATTGTATTAAAGTAACTTGCAAGATACTTTTTAAAAAAAAATGTTTTATTGTGAATTATATGATAGTTTACATGGGAGAACCTTAGTCTTACATTCATTCCATTGTATATCATCTCATTACCATGGTTCCAATCCCCTCCATGCATCATATTCTCTACACTCCTTCCCGCCCCCCCCTCCCCTCCCAGTCTTCGGCCCACAGTGCCTCTCACTCTCTGGGTCCAAAGTCCCCAGCCGCTTCATCACTCCACGTTGTCATCTCTGTCTCTATCTCAGGCATCTGTGTTTCTCTGGGTAGGGTCCCGCTCTCGGCTCTTCTCCGTTGATGGTCCCAGAGACCTCCGCTCCTAGCCTGGAGAATTAATCACTCCCTTCCTTGTTACAAAATGTCTACCTTTGCATTTCCAACCCTCACAATCTGTCCTGAGAAGCGCTATTCACTATAGTATCACAAGTTACCCGTCTGTATTTCCTTTCATCAGCTCCGCCCAAACAGTTGGCACTTATTTAGCTTCAAATTACTTACACCCTTAATGTGGTACTCTAAGATAAGCACTGGACTGGTAACTGCAAGGCCAGCCGTTAAAACCGACCAGCTACTCTTGGAAACCTTATACAGGGTTACTATGAGTAGGATCCACCACTTGTCAGTTTCTTGTACTGTGGTGGCTTTCATGTTACTGTGATTCTGGAAGCTATGCCATGGGTATTTTAAATACCAGCAGGGTCACCCACGGTGGACAGGGTTCAGATGAGCTTCCAGACGAAGACAGACTAGGAAGAAGGAGAGACAAACTATTTCTGAAAGTTTAGTCACTGAAAATCTTATGAATAGCATTGGAATACTGTCAGCACCAGATTATTGAATACTTATGCATGGTGAATAGCACCAGAATGTCAGATGGTGTCAGAAGATGAGCCCCTCAGGTTGGAAGACACTCAAAATGTGACTGGGGAAGAGCTGCGTTTTCAAAATAGAGTTGACCATGATGATGCGAATGAAATAAAGCCCTCAGGACTTTAATTTGCCAATGGGGCACAACTCAAAATGAAGAGAAACAGTTTAAACATCCATTAATAATCATAACATGGAAAATACAAAATGTAAATATAGGAAAATTTGACATTGTAAAAAATGAAATGGAACATATAAACATCAATATCCTAGTCATTAGTGAGCTGAAATGGACTGGTATTAGCCATTCAGAATCTGACAATCACATGGTTTGAAGACTAAGATGTGTCTGACCCAAGCTATGGTATTTTCAGTAACCTCATATGCATGCGCGAGTTGAATAGTGTATAAGGAAGACTGTAGAAGAATTGATGTATTTGAGTTATGGTATTGGAGGAGAATGGTGAAAGTATCACAGACTGCCAATACACACAAAAACACAAAAACAACAAACAGATCTGTGTTGGAAGAAGTACAGCCACAGTGCTCCTTGGAAGCCAGGATGGCCAGAACGTCATCTCTCATACTTCAGACATATTGTCAGGAGGGACCAGTCACTGGAGAAGGGTATCATGTTTGGCAAAGTGGAGGGTCAGAGAAAACCAGAAAGACCCCCAGTGAGATAGACTGGCACAGTGACAGCATCAGTGGCTCAAAAGTAACAACAATTGTGACGTTGTCCCAGGATTGGGCAGTGTTTTGCTTTGTTGTGCATAAGATCTCTTGATGGCACCTAACAGTAATAAGTAGGATCTGATTTGATAGCACACACCACAAGGAGCTCTGGTAGCGTAGTGGTTATGAATCGGGCTGTGAACCGGAAGGTCAGCAGTTCGAAACTACCAGCTGCTCCGTGGGAGAAAGATGAGGCGATCTGCTCCCGTAAAGATTTACAGCCTCAGAAACCCTATTCAGGGTCGCTATGGGTCGGAACCGACTCGATGGCACATAACAACAACAACCAGCAAGCACAGCATAGGAGTTAGTGGAAAGATTTACCTTTATTATTATTTTTATACATGGATGCCACTATTCCAGCCATCACTAATGGAATGCTCCACGTTTCTCTACTGAGTCTAAAAGCCACCTTAATCATATACTAAATTTTCATTTATATATTTGAATCTGTTTTGGAGTTTTTTTTCTTTTGGTCTTAGAATAAACTTTTTCTTTCTGCAGCAGTACAACTTCTTAAATTAGTCAGTATTTTAAAACAGGTTGTAGTTTCTGAATTACTCATCTCTTGACATCAGAAAAATCTAGTGTAGGAAATTATCTTGTTGCTGTTGCTAAGTGCCGTGGAGTTGGTTTTCATTCATAGCGGTCCTGTATAGGGTTTCTGAGGAATGGCTGGTGAGCTTCATCTGCTGACCTTGTGGTTTAAATTCACCTTGCAGTCCAGCTAATTAACCCACTATGCCACACCAGGACTCCTGGAAATTACTTTGTTGCTGTTAAGTGCTGTTGAGTCAGTTCCAACCCATAGTGACTCTGTATAGGGTTTCTGAGGAGCAGCTGGTGAGCTTGAACCACCGACCTTGCGATTCAGATTGACTTTGCAGACCAGCACATTAATCCTTGTTGTTGTTAGGTGCTATCGAGTCAGTACCGACTCATAGTGACCTTTTGAGTCCTGGGCCAACCTCACTATCGTTGCCACGCTTGAGCCCACTGATGCTTCTGCTTTGTCAACAATCCATGTTGTTGAGGGTCTTCCTCTTTTTCTCTGACCCTCCACCTTACCAAACATGATATCCTTCTCCAGTGACTGGTCCCTCCTGACAATATGTGTGAAGTATGAGAGACAAAGTTTGGCCATCCTGACCTCCAAGGAACACTCTGGTCAGTAATCTAAACAGAGATAGCTGAGCCTCTGAGAAGTGAGTGACTTCCACAAGATGTTGCCCTTTGGTTCTGGCAGAGCCAGAAATAAACCTGAGAGTTTGACTGGGGGAGTGGGTTCAGAGCTAGAAAATGGGGCTTGAAATCACAGCTGTGCCATGCTAACGTGTCCTAGTGGTGCAATGGTTAAATGTTTGGCTGTTAACTGAAAGATTGGTGGTTCAAACCCACCACAGGATACAGATCTGGCTCTTGGCTCCTGTAAAGATTAAACCCAAACAAAACAAACCAAAAACCAAACCCAGTGCTGCTGAGTTGATTCCAGAGCTATTTCTTTGTATAGCAGCAGACTGCCACATCTTTTTCCTGCAGAGTGTCTGGTGGGTTCAACCACTGAGCTCTTAATCATTGTACTACTAGGGCTCCTTCTTGTACAAATCACATCCCAGAAAGCCTGATGGGGCATTCTCCTCTGTTACATGGGCTTGCTGTGAGGCAAAATTGATTGGGCTCCAAACAATAACATTGCTGGCTGGGGATGACCCTCAGAGCTTCAGTGTCTTTACATGTAAACAGTCCCCACCTCACAGGGTGGCCCTGAAGAATACAGCAGTCATTCACATGCACAGCTCACATTCTGCTAGACACCAACACTCTTTATGGTGGAATCAAATCCTAATGATCATGACCCCCTAGCTCCAGCTCAGTGACACCAGTCTAAGATTTCCTGCGCTGCTAGACTGAGTTGGTTATTTCTTTTTCGCTCCCACCTTATTGTTAGTTGTCGTTGAGTCATTTGTAATTAATTCATGGTGATCCTCATAGCGTTTCCAAGGCTGTACTTTTTTATGAAAGCAGACTATTTTATCTTTCTCCCACAGTGGATTTGAACCAGTAATTTCTGAGCTAGCAGCCAAGCACTGATACACTACACTGCTAGGCCTCCCTAGTATCCTAACATTTATCTAGTATGTTAATAAATCACTAGAATGAATTCCATTCCTCAAGTTTCTGATCATAGAACACCCCTCCCCCCATTTTCTTTTAGCACAGCACCCAAGAGGATTTCAGAGAATTAATACTGTGTGTTTTAGACTGTATTTCACACATTTGGAAGAGATTCCTTTAAAATGAAAGGGAGCGTAGTGGAAACCACCTTGTAGGCCATCCGTATTGTTTTATTAATAATTATGACTTGTACTACTTAATTAGGTACAAAGATAGGCATGCTTATAGCTCTTATAGCGCTATGAAACCAAGTCAAAATTATAAACTAGATGCAAATACAGTGTGAAATCCAATAAAATATAAATGAAAAATGTTAATTTAATATGGAGAAGGGTAGTGTTTACTGGATACAGCGTTGTAATTACAGGAATATGGAGTCAATTGCTATGGCCCAAAGGCTATTTCTGGAGGCTCCATAGTGGTCTGCTGTGATATCCATTTCCCTCCCTGGTGGCTGCTTTTACTAGTAGTGCTCATGGGCCACTTGCTTGTACTATCCACCACAATGTTCTCTGGCCAGCATGTAGAGGGCATATACCAGCGAAACAAGATGCCATTTTGTGCTTTTTATTTTAGTTTAGTTTTTTCATTTCATCCCAAAGCAATAGTCAGTGCAATACAGTCAGATATTGAAATCCCTGAATAATTCTTGGTTATATGGAGTTATTAAAATGATTTAGAATGAGCTTATTTTAATCTTTGAGATAACCACCGAAAGGAAAGGACAGCATTTGAAAATTTATTCTAGCAAACCCACAGATCCTTGAACACAGTCCTTGTCTTCCAAAAGTGCCTGGATACCAGTTTGAGAGACATGAGGGGAAAATATGGGTTTAATTCCTTTTTGAAACAAGAACTATAGTTGTCCCTAGTTTATATTGTTCAGGTACAGGTACTACAAACATACCTGTATAGAGGTTACTTATTTACTGAACAACACTGAACTAGTGAACAAAAGTATTAGCTAATCTTAGTAATAAATTACCAGTGATATAAATTCTCTGGACTGCCATGATAATTTAACCTTTTCATGGCATATGAAAGTAGGATTGATATTTAGATTTTTTATATTAGAATGTGTACTCATGTTTAATTTTAATGTGTGTATTTGAAGTGAAAGTATAATGTGAATGAATGTTATCATGTTTTCTTAAACTTTTTTTTGGTATGATAACTGTTTTGAAGATGGACTTTACAAATGTCAGGAGGTACTAAGATTGATAGCTTTGCAAATTGGTTTTAAGTATTTTGGATTTATAACTATCATCGTGTTGCAAAATAACATTGACTTTGGAATGACTTACTTCCTTTTGTAGTAATTCAAAAAATATTATGACAGCTATAGTTTTATAGTGAGCATAAAAACCAGTGAGGTAAGTTCAATGAGGTAAGGTTCGTGTTGGAAGTTTTATTAACAAAAACTTTAAGTATTAACACATGAGTTACAGTCCCCATGTGTTTTGAGAAATTTGCTGTAACTGAATTGAACATTAAATTTTGAACTTTGGACTAGTCACTTAAAACCACCTAATTTTAGTGTAAGAAGTAGCCAAAAAGTTAAGTATGAAAACAGGCTTTATAAAGTTGGCTGGATTATTAACCCACATATGATATGAATTCTTCCACATACATGATGGATAACAGTCTTTACCCAGCATTGTTTTATTCAAGTAGGTGGCATGATGGGAACTGGGTAGAATGTTTTGACAGGTAGTAAGACAAAATGTATCTTTACACCTTGACAATCTCAAGTTTGTTATTAACAATCTAGTGATTGTAATTTAACTTTTGTAAGCACAGCATGCATTTATAGAATACAAAATATTCCTGAGTTCTGTTTTTTTAAATATTGAAATTGTAGGAAAGCAGAGTTGTAATCTAAGAGACAGGAATATTATAAATTTCAAAATGCCCTACAATATAATCATTCATGTTTCTCTTTGTGCTCTCTAAATACTTTAAAAATAAAACATGGTGTTCTCCCTGCTCAGTGTATAAGCCTTGGGCTGCTAGGTGGAAACCAATGCACTGGAGTCCGATGATGCAGTCAGTTTTTTGTTTGTTTATTTCGTTGTTTTTTCATTAACTGTCACTTGGCTGTCTGAAGTAATCAAAAAGAGGATAAATACATCATTGACATTAACTAGTCATCTTGAGGACTGAAGGGCTTGATTGAAATGATTAAATCTCTTGTTACTCAAGACAGTGATGGGGATGGAAACCTTTTAAATGACATGGAAGATCAGGGACCCTTATATGAAAGGGATATATCTTGGTTTCCAATTACACAGATGGTCTCTTTTCACAAATTTCTGTTAACTTGATCTCAGACAGTTGCATCTAAATGGGAGAAAATTGGTAAATGTCTGGAAAGTGTCCTAATTAGCCTTTGGGAGAATTATTGATATAATTACTGGATTGGTCTAGGTGAAGTAATTTAGACTCTAGTACAGGTTCTGTTGGATCAGGGCCTTCCAAGTCATGTAGACATTTGCAGTGTGGGCTTTTTCCAGACATCTCATGCTATAAATGCGTAACTTTGGAATCATGATTTCCTACCTGTAAGTCTGATTCTCCTTTATTCTTTTTCACAACGACCATTAATTCTACCAGCTGCTGAATTGCTCCAGCCAGTAAATTAGGAGCTAGTTTGATTTCCCTGCTCCCCATGAAAACCCTTAGTTCTGCTAGCTGCCTCCTCTTTTTATCTGCAAAATGTGCCTGAAATTGATCCAGGTCTCCCCCTCCACTATCTCCATCCTAATACTGGTAGCCACTGCTCTCCTCTGGTCTACTCCAATACCTTCTTACTGTCTTATGGCTTCTACTTCTGCCCCCTACTGCGTGCTCTCCACAGAGCAGCAACCTTGGTGAATATATAAGAAACACAACATCAAACAATATGACAAGAGTCTTTGATGAATGACAGTACTTTAGTGCTCTTTAATAATGTACCTGCTTTCTGTTTAAGCAAGGTATTCCATACTCACCTTGCACGTTTTCTGACTCAGACGTAAAGTCAGTCATTTCTATCAGGAAAATTGATTGATTTCTTCTAGTGAAAAATGGCCTTTAAAGAGCACAGTCTAGGCAGTTGGGGTAGTTGTTCACTTTTTTCTAGGCCTTTTAATGGATAAAGTTAGAAAATAATTTTTTAAAGGTGAAAATATATCATGCATTCAGACTGATACTTGCTCTTTGAATGTGGTATTATTGTAGTGGTTGTGTGCCAATAAGTTGGGTCCAAATCATAGTGACCCTGTGTAGGGTTTCCAAGGAGCTGCTAGTGGGCTTAAACCAACAACATGCTACAGCCATGAAAATAAAATATAATAACTAAAAACAAAAAAGAGGGACAGCATAATTGAGCTTTAGAAGAGAAAAATAAGAGAGAAAATAAGATGATTTTATAAACAAAACAAAACACATAGAAAAACTAGGGTGAGGACAGAAATAGGAAAAGAGAGTAAGTAGAGAGCAGTAAAGAAAGATAACAAGGGAAATGAGAAAGAAGAAAACGAGGAAAAAGAAAAATGGAGCTAGCAAGGACAAAATTCAAGCAAATGCAAGGAGAAGGCGGAGGAGAAAGAATAAATAAACAAAATCAGTGAAACACCAAAAGGGAAAAACCAAATGCCAAAACAAACACAAAGCAGTGCAGCTGTTGGGTCTGGAGAGGAGACAACTCTACATTGGGGTGGGGGCAAGTCCTGCAAGTCAGTTAGCTTGCAAAGTGGGTAGAGGAGGGATGTGACAGAGGAGTTCCTGGCCCTAGATGGAGTTTCTATTGACCTTATTTAGTGCACTTAATCTGGAAGTAGTTTGTGGAGGCCCTTGGTGTAACTGGTTTCATTGTCTGTCAGGACCGCTGGGCAGCTGGTGGCAGGATGACTGGTTAAATGCTGGTCTGGTGGTTCTGTGTGTTCTGTTTGTCTGAAGCTGAACCCACCTGAATCCAGGCAGAAAAGTACTGTAAAAACGTGGCAAAGCCGGCCACCTGCCTTCAACTCGTATGGCTCGCAACCATGTGTTCTGAACTTCCAGAGAGTAGGATTTCACTGGGGGTGGATGAGGGTGGTGACCTCTCGTCACCAAGGGTGTGTGGGGAAAAAGAATGAATTTCATCTTTCCCATTACTGTGTGAATCTGCTATGCCAGTTCACTTTCTGTTGTCAAAGCTGCTAACAGAAGTTCAAGATGGTCGTGCCACATCTGGACGGCTTTTTTGCCAGTAGCTCTTCCTCTCTGGCAGTCTCTGCTCAATTTCTCCTCTTAGCAATCATACAGTACAGTTCTCTAACCTTTCCTCTGAAGTTCAGGGTTCCAGAATTTTTAGCACTGTCAGTTTCATATGATCTTTTTTACCTTTGTTGTAGAGTCTGTCATTTTACCTGAAGCCTCTATTATGTTTTCATTCTGTTTTCCAACAAACTTCTGAAGTCTCCTGGTGTATGATTCAGTAAGTCCTAGATATGTTCTGTGGTTGAATCCCTAACACCTATAGCTGTACGTGAAACAAAGTAGATTCTTGTGGTAACTGTTGAATAAATAGATATATACATGATTGTGTTTACTGGAGATAACAAGAACACCTACAGAGATGTTAAATCTGGGATCAAAATGACTGCAGATGTCAGAGAGAAGACTAGACTACTCCTTCCCATGGTGGTGGTGGTGGTGGTGGTGTGCTGTGGAGTTGGTCCTGACTCATATTGACCCTGAACTGGGTTTCTGAGGCTATAAATCTTTAGGGAGACAGAAAGATTTATCTTTTTCTGCTGAACAACTGGTCATTTCAAACTGCTGACCTAGAAGTTAGCAGCCCAACTTGCAAACTGTACACTAGCAGAGCTCCTTCTAATCCAAGTATATGGCTTGAGAGTGTGCAGAGACAGCAGTATTTTGGTGGCCTAGCACCTTTGGAAGGACTCTTTTTTTTCTTGAAAGGCACCTTTTGCCAAATTACAGATTGGTATGAGACAGCGTTTCCTCCTCTAATAATTCATTTTATTTGTTCTTGTTGTTGACAATATACACTGCAGAACATATACCAAGTCAACAACTTCTACATGAAGGGACACTGATTAAATCCTTCAAATTGTGCAACCATTCCCACCTACCTTTCCCAAAGTGCTCCCCGCACACCATTAACACAATAAGCTACACTATTGTTTGATTTTAAGAAGAATGCAAAGATGTGGTGAAACTCATGTGAAATTGCTCACTGCAAATTTGTAGGTAAGTGCAAGCAAACCGGATCTTCTGTTGCTTATTGAGTAATCCACCCCAACATGTAATGACCATGAACCAACCACCTTTGCTAATTAAGCATTTCACTTAAAATGGGCTGCAAGTCTGACACACTGGATTTTGAAGACTAAAAATTAAAAGAATATGAAAGATATCACAAATACATATTTCAAACTGATTGCAGGTTAAATAATATTTTGGATATAATGAATTAAATTAAATCTATTTAAAATTAATTTTACCTGCTTTTACTTTTTAAATGTTGTTGTTGTTGTTAAGTGCTGTCAAGTTGGTTCTGACCCATAGCTACCCTGTATATGGTTTCTTAGGAGTAACTGGTGAGCTTGAATCTCCAATCTTGCAGTTCAAACCGACTTTGCATTCTGGTGCATTAGCCCACAGATGTGGCTTGCATCATATTTCCATTAGACACGCTGTTTAGTAGACTTTATTCCTAAGAGAGTGGGTTTGCCTATATAGTATTCCTAGCCTATGCATGCATCTCAAATATCTCCAGTTCTAGAAACGCTGTCCTCGGACTACTTAATAAATAAAGTATTAAATAGCGAACTCATTTAGTCCACTGTTACCCAAACATTCTTTTACTTTCCTCCAAATGCATTTTATTATTCATTCAGCATTTTTTTTCTATTTTCCTCATAACTTTCATTGTTCTGAGCGTGACCTGAAGTCCACAGACCAGCAGGTTTTTTGTCTTAAGTCTTCATTATTATTGAGTATTTGTTCATGCAGTGGTGGTGGTGGTGGTGGTTGTTAGTTACCATGGAGCTGGCTCCAACTTACAGCGACTTTACCTGAAACGGTAAGAAACATTGCCCAGACTCACGCTGTCTTCACGATTTCTGGTATGTAGAGTTCCCTGCTGTGGCTCCTGAGCCAATCAGTCTTATAGAAGGCTCCCCTCCTTTTCACTGACCCTCAACTTTACCCATCTGTAAGTTTCTCTGATTTACTTTTTACTTTTCTCCAAACCCTATGGGCTAGATTTTACAGTTCTACAAAGTGCAAGTATTTCTAGCCAATCCTTATATCTCAAATGCCACTTACTTCATCCATAAGAATTCACTTATCTCATCAGTTATGTTAATTGTCCAATTTTCAGTGTTTATCACATATAAAGAATATCAAGTCTCTTTTGGTAGCTGACTCTGGAGTGTCTGTTTTTAATTAATGTTTCATAGACTAATTAATTATCTCAGGAGAATGTATTCCCCATTGGGAAATATACTGATACACCCACCTGACAAGACATCCCCCCATATAGCCACACACATCATACAGTATGTGGCAATATTTTAAAAATAAATACCAGACATTGTAACAGTCTGGTACATGTTCAAGCCCAGATCCTTTATTCACTGGTTCTTCACTATTCCTGCTAGATTTGATGACTCTTGACTAGCAATCTTTATTGTATTCCTACAGCATATAACTCACTGGATTAGAGACTGAGGAAAGCAGAGTATTAGAATATAATAGCAATACCAAGAAATTTATTGAGTGTTTGTAGGTGCCAGACACTGTGCTAAGTGTATTACATGTGCTATTTAACTCAGACCTCAAAATAACTTGATGTACTGTTATTATTCCCATTTTGCTTGCAACACCTTAGCTATGTATCTTACACTTGGAAGGACTATCGTCCATAGTCCTTGCCATAAGTTAACATGAATCTTTTCAAGTCATTGGTGTTGTGAAACATATTTGTCCATTTACATTACTTGTGTGTCCAAACTAAAATCTAAGCTGATGAGTTTAAGAGTGTTCCACTTCTTCAGTTTCCCTCTCTGTTCCAGCAAAATCTTGATCTTTGACCTTTGTGTGCATTTCCCAGGGTTCTGCTGCTTGTTAGCCTTGCCTTTGAATCTGTGTCATTTTTCCCCCTTCTTTGGATTCTGGGTAAAGGGTGTGGTTAAAGCATTTGATTGTAACTGAAAGATCAGTGGCCTAGAACCTCCAGGTAGTCTGCAGTAGAAAGGTGGGGCAGTCTGCATCTATAAAGATTTATAGTCTTAAAAACCCGGTGGGCATGAGTGATATCAGTCTATCACAACAGGGCAAATATTGCATGAGGCCACTGTTGTTAAAAGTTAAGAAAACATTTTCTTGCTAAATGAAACATTCTATAATGATTACAGTGGGGAGGGAAGAAGGGAGGAAAGTATTCACCAGCTAGAGGCTAGACACATACTCACATGGGTGATGGGACAGGCAGCGTACAGCAAGAGGGAGGTTGACAGGGAAAAGATGAAGGTAGCAACAGACACAGGGAGGAATGCAAGAGTTAGAGGAAATAGAGGCAACTGGTGATAAATGAAAGGGATTGCAGTCATTTAATGAAGCAAAGTATATGATTTGTTGAGTGTAAAACTGATGATGTGCACTGTCACCCTTCACTCACTGTACAATAAAATGCTGGTTTTTGTTTTTTTCTGTTTTTTTTTTTTTACAAAAGAAAGAAACCCTATGGAGCAGTTGCACATAGACAAGGTCACTTGCTATGAGTCAGAGGGTATAGAATGGAAGTGGGTTTGGTTTTCTGAAATGAGTAGGAGACCTGGATGCATAGTGGTTAAACAGTTGGCTGCTAACAAAACAATTGGTGACCTGAACCCACTCTCTGGGAATCTTCCTATTCATTTTCAAAATTTGTCATGTGTAGGAGATTGAAAATACCAAGGCTTGGGTCAGGCACACCTTACTCCTCAAACCGACATCTTTGCTCTCCAATGTTTTAAAAAGGCCTTGTGCAGATTTCCCTAATGCAGTATGTCGTTGGATTTCTTGACTGCTGCTTCCGTGATTGTTGATAACGGATCCAATCAAAATGAAGTCTTGACAACTTCAATATTTTCTCCATTTATCAGGATGTTATTTATTGGTCCATTTGTAAGGATTTGTGTTTTCTTTAAATTGAGGTGCAATCCATACAGAAGGCTGTAGTCTTTGATATTAATCATTAAGTATTTTAAGTCCTCTTTGTTTTCTGCAAGCAAGGTGGTATCATCTGTACAGGATACATTTGTTAATGAGTCTTCCTCCAATCCTAATGACACATTCTTCTTCATATAATCCATCTTCTTGGATTATTTGCTCAGCATACAGGTTGATTAAATATGGTGAAAGCGTCCAACCCTGGCATGCACCTTTCCTGATTGTAACCTGTTCTGTAGTATCCCCTTGTTCTATTGCTCTTTGTACAGGTTCCTTATGAGCAGGAGTAAGTGTTCTGAAATACATTCTTCCCAGTGTTATCCATAGTTTGTTATGATCCACATAATCAAAAGTCTATCAATAGTCAATAAAGTGTATGTATACATCTTTCTGGTATTCTTTGCTTTCAGCCAAGATTCATCTGACTTCAGCAGTGATTTCCCTCATACTATTCCCTCTTTTGAATCCAGCTTGAATTTCTGGCAGTTCCTTGTCAACATACTGTTGCAGCTGTGTTTGAATTATCTTCAGAAAAATTTTACTTGAATGGTGATATTATGATATTATTCAGTGATTTACTCAGTATGTTGCATCACCTCTTTTTAGAATGGGCTCAAATAGAAATCCTTTGCAATCAGCTGGCCTGTTTTCTGTCTTTGAAATTTCTTGGCATAGATGAGTACCTCCAGTGCTGCATCAGTTCATTGAAAGGTTTCAATTTATAATCCATCAGTTCATGGAGACTTCTTCTTCACCAATGCCTGAAGGGCATCTTAGACTTCTTCAGGCAGTACCATCTTTTCTTGATGATATGCTGTCTCTTGAAATGTCTGAACACTGATCATTTCTTTTTGGTACAGTGATACTGTGTATTCCTTCCATCTTCTTTTGATGATTTCAGCATCATTCCCTATTTTGCCCATAAAATCCTTCAGTACTGCAAGTCAAGGCTTCAATTTTTTTATTCAGTACTTTCAACTTGAGAAATGCTGAGAGCATACTTCCCTTTTGGTTTTCTAACTCCAAGTCTTTGCAGATTTTTTTTATAATACTTGATTTTATCTTCTCGAGGTGCACTTTGAATTTTTCTGTTCAGCTGTTTTTATTTTCTCATTTTTTCCACTTGCATCAGCATTTCTACACTTAAGAACAAGTTTCAGAGTCTCTTATAACGACCATTTTTGTCTTTCTTTTCTGTCTTTTTAATTACCTATTGCTTTCCTCCTGTATGATGTTACTGATGTCATCCCACAACTATTCTGGTTTTCATTCAGTAGTATGTAATGCGTCAAATCTGTTCTTGAGATGATCTTTCAATTCAGGTGGGATATGAAATTTCCGTATTTTGAATAAGGCCATATTTTGACTCCTGTCGACTTGTTTTAATTTTGTTTTGCTTCTGTCTGAATTTGAATATGAGCACTTGATGGTTTGTTCCACAATCTGTCCTTGGCCTTGTTTTGTCTGATGATACGGGGCTTTTCCACTGTCTCTTTCCCAGGATGTAGTTAGTTTGATTCCTATGTTATCTATCTGGTGATGCCCATGTGTATAGTCATATTTTATGTTGTTTAAAACTGTTTACAATGAATAAATCATTGATCTTGCAAAATTCTATCATACAAACTCTAGTGTCTTTCTATCACCGAGGCCACGTTTTCCAACTAATGATGTTTCCTGTTTCCAGCCTTCACGTTCCATTCCAGAGTAATTAATGATACATTTTGATTGCATGTTTGATCCATTTCAGACTGAAGAAGTTGGTAGACTTCTTCAACTCATTATCACTGGTGTAATGGTTGGTGTATAAATTTGAGTAATAATGGTATTTGTGGGCATATGGATATTATGCTATCACAGACAGTGTTGTTCTTCAAACAAAATTTGAAATGTTCTTTTTGTTGGTGAATACCATGCCATTCCTCTTGAATGTGTTATTCCTGACATAGTAAACCATAGGTTTGTTAGATTCAAAATGGCCATTACCAGTCCATTTCACCTCACTAATGTCTAGGATATTGATTTTTATGTGTTTCATTTAATTTTTGACAACTTCCATTTTTCCTAGATTTATACTTCGTACATACCGTGTTCCAGTTATTAATGGGTGTTTGCAGTTGCTTTTCTGCATTTTGAACTGTGTCCTTTCAGGAAATGAAGGTCCAGAAAGCTTAACTTCATTCATGTTATCACGGCCAATTCTACATGTGGAGGCAGCTCTTCCCTAAATCACATTCTGAGTGCTTTCTAACATATGAAGAACTCATTTTCTGGCAGTATATCTGGCAATATTATGACACTGTTCATTAGGTTTTTATCTTCTGGTAGTATATCTGACAATGTTCTACTGCTCTCCATAAGGTTTTTTGTGGCTAAATATTCAGAAGTAGTCTCCCTTTCCTTCTTGCTAATCTGTCTTAATCTGGAAATTCTCCTGAAGCCTGTCCACCACAGGTGACCCTGCTGGTATTTAAAATACGGGTGGCATAGCCTCCAACATCAGAGCAACACACATGTCACCACCATATGACAAACTGACAAATGGTGGGTGGTAGAGCATACAGTGGGAGAAATCAGGAAAACTTCTTAGGCATTACCAAACCCCTCGTTGGAATGATTTGCTGGACCTGAGGGACTCAGGATTTTAGTCTCAGGGACACGAAGGTTAATTGATATAAGCTAGTCCATAAACACAGTGTCCTACATCCTACCTTGGTGAGTAGTGAATAAGATCTTAAAAACTCATGAGTTGCTATATAAGGTGTCTGGTGCCTCCCTGTTCAGACAAAGAAGAGTGTTGAAAATTGAATATGCTTGTAAACAATTAATGCAAAGAACTAATGGACCATGGGATGAATGGCCCATCAGTATCCACAACCCTGAGGCCAGAAGACCTAGATGGTCCCTAGCTACCACTACCAAATGCTCTGAAAAGGATTAAGTAGATGGTCCTGGATAGAGTGGGAGAAACTATGGACAAAAGTAAAAACATCATTAAAAGACCACGTTTATTGGTTTGATAGAGACTGGTGGAAATTGCTCTTGGTCTCCCTTCAGATCTGGAACTAAACTCACTCCTGTGACTTAATTTTCAGCCAAGCAATAAATAGGTATATACTGTGGACAGCAACAGTAGTGACGTATATACACTATAGAATGGTCAGCCATTTGAGATCAAAATGGCTGCATTTATCTAAAGACAAAATTCAGAAGGTTGGGGAAAGAAGGAGGAGTGAAAACAATAAACACACTCAGGAAGTGGAATGAGTGATATTACATTGAGGAGATTGCACTCAAAATGGAATGAAGTATATGACTTTTTAAAAAAATGTTTTATTGTGAATTATGTGATAGTTTACATGGAGAACATTAGCTTTACATTCCTCCTATCATATATCATTTCATTGCCATGGCTACAATCCCCTCCATGTATCATCAACCAACCAAAGGGT
>NW_006408564.1:4793296-4799756 GCF_000296735.1 Chrysochloris asiatica | reverse complement strand
AAAATAAAATAAAATCAGAACAAAGCAAAACCGACAAAGTGTATTGTCTACTTTTGCTCTGAGGTTCCTGTGGCATTTTTCTGTGGTACGTCTGCTCCCCAACTTGGTCTTGCCATTCAGTCTCACCCAAGTTGTCGGCTCTGGGCCACTGAGCCCAGCAGATTCAAAAGTACGCGATTTCTTACTTTTGCTACGAGTTCCACTAGCTATAAGCCTTCAAGCCTTTTAAATATTCCTGTCTATTTGGTTCTGAGTTTTGGAGCTCTGCCCTGAATCTGCTTTACCTGGTATTCTGTGGTATTGCTAATGGTGAACCTCACTGCACCTCCACCCTAGCCACCATCCAGCCCCGCTATATGATTTATAGAATGTAAAAGTTATGATCTGCACTTTCACAATAATCTTTTTTTTTTTTAACTCTGGACCCTGTGAGAGACCCACTAGGATAGTTTTACTCTCTTCTATAGCGTTGCTCTGAGTTGGAATTTTCTCTGTGGTGCACAACATCTATAGGAGAGAAGGGAGGCAAATGACTCTTCTTTTTATAGGTTCATGGTCATCTTTAAGACAAATAAAGGAGCCCTGGTAGTACAATGATTAAGTGCTCAGCTGCTAGCTGAAAGGTTAGTAGTTTGAACCCAGTAGTCGCTCTATGTGGTAAAGATGTGGTAATTTGCTGCCATTAATAGTTTCTGCCTTGGAAACACTATGGGACAATTCTACTCTACCCTATAGGTTTGTTAGGAGTAGGAATCTGTTAGAGAACAAAAATGTTTTTGTATTTGTTTTAATTTCTTGGCACAGCCAGGGACAATAATAGTCTAAAAAAATAACATTGGCTCTTTTTACATTTTACCGAAGACTCTCTTGTCTGATGTTAACTTAAATGGGCCAGACCCATTCGAGACCCAAAGGAGTGAAGAATGACCCTTCCTCGGGAAAGGGAAAGACTAGGAAAATAACAGCATGCTGATCATTGGGTGAGAAAACAGCTTATGGATGATTGTAGTTGTGGTGTAGCGGGTGACTGTTGGGCTTCTAACCACAAGGTCAGCATTTCAAATCCATCAGCTGCTCCACAGTAGAAATATAGTGCTTTCTGCTCTTGTTAAGATTTACAGCCTCGGAAACTCAATACAGGGTTGCTATGAGTCGACACCTACTTGACAGCACATTATGCCAGCACAGTGGCAAAATGTGACTAAAACTCTGTCCTTTGTCAACAGCTGTCCTCTTGAGCTAAGCATAATACTAATTTAAGATTGAGTTGTTGAGGGAGTATGAGCATCATTTTCATGGCCTTAGAAGTCTATTTCAAACAAGTATGAAGTCACAAGTTCACTGAGGTGACTGACTGAATATCTGAAATCTTAAGGTGGGTCAGTGGTAAAATTATTGCCTTCGATGTAGGAGAATCAGGCTCAATTCCCATTTGGTGCTCCACGTGCCTTTCCACTATCTACCTGTTGGTAATGGAGAATTTGTGTTGCTACGATGCTGAGCAAACGAAGATATACTAAGAAGGAAGGTCAGACAATCTAAATCACTCAATGAAAATTACATGGATTGCAACTAGTCATAGGGATGGAGCAGGGTCAGGCCATGTTTCATTCTATGGGGTTGTACATGGAGTTGCCAGGAGTTGCAGGGGATAGATAGGGATGCAACTCAACAAGTAACAAACACAACAAAGCTTAAGATTAAAAGCTTCATATTTTTTTTATTTACTGTGGAAGTAAGTTGTTTAATTTCATAATAAAGAAATGATTTTATTGTTGTTAATATAAGCCAGTGTATCAGTCATAGTAGGTTAGACTATTTTGATAACAGGATGTTCTGAAATCTCAGTGGTTTCACACAACAAGAGTTTATTTTTTGCTCATACTATATAAGTCCACACTAGAGGAGGAAGTAGGGGCAGGAAGGTTGTATGTAGATGAGGTTCTGCTTCACATGGTCACTTGAGAATATAGATGTGTGATGGTTCTACCATTTTGTAGCTTCTCCATCTGGAAAAATCCAAGATCTCTGAGAAAGGGGAACAATGTGGAGGTGGCACACAGACTGTAAATTATGTCACATAGGAAGTGAGACACATTTGTGCTGCTTACATTTCATGAAAACACATCGCCTCATCTTCCTTCAAAGGGGCTGGGAATGGCTTTTTCATTGTTCAGGAAGGGAAGGAGAGTTGGATGTGAGTGAGAACTAGTGGTTAGTACCACAGCCAGTTTTAGGGTATTTTTATGCTTATGTCTTTGAAGGTTGTGTACATCAGACATACTTCAACTCTGAAGTTGTCTTTCCATTTAAATGATTGCAAGTTGAATCAAATTCAAATATACCCTTAACCCAACTCTTCTATTAGGAAAAACAAACACCCGAAACTTTGAATGTGAAATAAAACTATGTTGGGAGTTTTGTGAGTGTTCCAGTTTCTTTTTCTTATTAAAGTTGTTCTTTGTGCAAGCATGTTTATTCAATTCCTGAAGCATTGTCAAGTAAGTAGTATTTAATCGGTGAAAGTTCTCAAGTGGCCCCTTTTCTTCCTTGAACTGTTTCCCTTTTTTCATTTTTCCTCTCGTGTGCTGTAGTCATTTTAAGATGGAAACGAACCATTTAATTTTATTTTTAAAAATTATTTATGGCACATCAAATGGCACTTAGTAGTTTGTCACAACATTGAAACCATTTCTGAAGGCCCATATAAAATATGGTAGAAAGGTCGGGAGGCTTAGGTATTGAACTTCTCGAAACATACCTAACCATTGAAACTAGTTATAATTCCTGCGTGCCGACATGAAGATTAATAATGTTTAACTGTGATTCTGGCAATTTTTGCCAGTTTCACTGCCATGGTCCTTTTCTTTTAAGTTATTACCTGGAGCTGAAGTGATAACAAATGTTTTATGTTTTATGCTGTCAGATAAAACGTTAAATTTTCATATGTTAAGTGCTCTTACACACACACACATACACACACACACAAGATCAGAAGGAAATGAGTAATTCTTAATTGAAAGATTACTCTAGTTTTAGCATTAGGTGGCTTGTTCCCATTTGGTGAAGTTGTATGTAAAAGTTGGAAATCAACCTTTGGGTCTTTGTGGACTGAAAATATCATAGAGATCTAATTTTCTTTTGTTTTTCTGAGAAATGATGCTGCTGTTAGCTTTGCCAAGTTTTATTATTGAGGCAACTGCCAAAGTTTAAGAGAGAGAGTCAAGGTCTCTTAAAATTATTTGGTGTTGAGTGAAGAGGCAAAGAAAGGTATTTCATATTCCACAGCATTTTAACTTTTATGTCTCTACCTGATGTTGGAATATAATTTAGACTTCAAGGCTTTTCTGATTTGTCTTTAAGTGATGTACACTGTGGAGTGAAGTCATAATATAAGTGAGAGGGGAGCTCTAATTCCCCTAATTAATACTATTTGGCACTAGGCACCTTTAAATTCCGTGCAATGCATTTGCATTCTTTGTTTCTGTTCTTCTATGTATTTAAACTTCTGTGTGTCAGAAGACCTGTGTGTCTGTTTGTGATTTCACACCATTTGGAAGTTCAAATTCTACTTTAGAAATGAAATGATACTTGGTAACTGCAAACTAGGCAGACGGTGGTTGAGATTTGGATGCAGTTCTGGTCAGAGTTTTGTCTTAATTTCAAAACAAAAAGCTAGATCCTTAAGCTTCATTTCTTGACTCTAGGTGATTGTTCGCAGCTAAAGATGCAGTGAAGGTGGTTGAAGGACACAGTTCAAATTCCTTTGAAGTTAAGTGCCTGCTACATGGCACATGGAAAATAAAACTCTCAAACTGAAGTCCTCATCTGGTTCCCTTCTGCCACGTTGATTTTGCTTGCTGTGGGTAGTGTGTTGATCACAACTATTTTTGCTCTTTGCTTTCCTTCCCAGAGAAATCTTCTCATGACTAGGCTATGTTTTCAGCTCTTCTGTGCTCAGGAAGAGGATAGATCACCTATGGCAAGAAGGTGCTAGAATGGAAAATGTATTCTTCACTATTACAGAATATCTTTTTCTAACCTTTCTCTAGGACTTCTCAGTACTTCCCATGCAGCAGTTTATTTATGTCATAGCTTTGTATATTGGACATTTTGTTTTGTTTAGGTGTAGACCACAAGCTTTGCGAGTTAGAATGCAAGGCTAATGGGGACCAAGGTTGTGGATTTATTCTCAGATACGCTCTAAGTTCTGGCCAATCACGGTGCAGATCTCTATGATTGAATATAACCATTTATAAAAACAACAACAGCAACAACAACAACAAAAAACTTAGTAGATTCCAACTCACAGTGACCCTATAGAGCAGACTAGAACTGCTCTCTAGGGCTTCCAAGGCTTTAAATCTTTTTGGAAGCAGACTGCCTTGTCTTTTTTCCTTGGAGGGAGGAACTGGTGTAGGTTCAAATAGCCAACCTCCCAGTTAGCAGCCCAACACAGAGCTCCTGAAACCTTAAAACCATAATTGTAATCAGGAGCACACATCATATCCTGCCAATTTTTAGGGAACTCACCCAATGTCATTCTTTATGCTAAAACTAAACCGCATTTTCTTACTAAGTGTCATGAAAGACCCAATAAAAGTATTGACATTGTTCCAGGTTGATAGGTGAAGAGAATTCAACTAAAAGATGGGCCACTTGGGAATGTGGGAAGCTTAAACTATGGTGCAATAGGAAAACAAAAGAGCAAGAATAGTTGTGATCAACACACGACTTTCAGCACCTAAACTCAATCTGGCAGGAGGGAGTCTGTGCTAGCCGAGGACTTTAGTGGCTTCATTTAGAGAAGGGAAGACTCCCAAGATACTGGCATCCTCTCCTTCTTCCTAGCCACGGTGCCTCCATGGCCATATATGAGAAGAGGCAAGTTGTCAGGTATTTAAAAACTCTACAACTCTCACTCCTCCAGTCACTGACTCCCACTTTCTCTCAATTAGCTTTTGGGACCATCTTGCACCTGGGTTCTAATCCTTTTCTTCACCTCTTTCCTTCCTAAGACGTTCTTCTTCACCCTCCTCATTGCTTCCCAACCTTCCCATCACCTTTGTCTATTACACGCACAACTTTGCCATCCCTTTCTTGGAAAGTGGAAATAAAAGGAAATTCTATTCTTACATATATGCTGTTTTTAAGTTATGTTGAGTCGGTTTCAACTCATTCCTACCCTGTATAGGGTTCCCAAGATTGGCTGGTGAGCTTGAACTGCTGACATTATAGTTCATACCAACCTTGCATTAACCCTCAGTACCATGCTGGGACTCATATGCATACATGTGCCCTCAGTTGGTTCTGACCCACAGCAACCCTGTTTGGGGTTCCCAAGGAGCAGCTGGTGAGCTTTAACCAGTGACCCTGTATTTCAAATCGACTTTACTGTCCAGAATGTTGGCACACAGTGCTTGTATATACATGAATCATGGTGTTACTATGTGTTGTTGTTGTTATTGTGTGCAGTCAATTTGGTTACAACCAGTAGCGATCCTGTATAGGGTTTCCAGGGAGTGGCTGGTGAGCTTGAACCGCTTACCTTGTGATTCAAACTGACTTTGTAGTCCAACATTCCATATTATTATCCCACAGCACCACACGAGGATTTCGTATTAATATATATGTCATGATGTGGTGGCTTGTGAGTTGCTGTGATTCTGAAGGCTGTGCCAATGGTATTTCAAATAACAGCAGGGTCACCCATGGTGGACAGGTTTCAGATGAGCTTCCAGACAAAGACAGACTAGGAAGAAAGAGTGGCAAACTACTTCCAAATCTTTAGCCACTGAAAATCTTATGAGTAGCAGAGAAACACTGTCAGATATAGTGCCAGAAAATGAGCTCCTCAGCTTAGAAGACACTCAACATGCAACTTGGAAAGAGATGCCTCCTCAAAGTAGAGTTGAACATGATAATGCAAATGGAGTCAAGCTCATGGGAGAAAAGCCCATGGGAACCTTCATTTGCTGATGGGGCACAACTCAAAATGAAGAGAAACAGCTGTAAACATCCGTTGAAAATCGGAACATGGAATGTAAGAAGTATAAATCTGTGAAAACTGGAAGTTGTCAAAAATAAAATGGAATGCATAAACATCGATATCTTCGGCATTAGTATTGGCCATTTTAAATTGGACAAACACATGGTTTACTATGCTGGGAATGACAAATTGAAGAGGAATGGTGTTGGATCCATTGTCAAAATGAACCTATCCAGATCAGTCATGAGGTACAACATTGTCTGTGATAGGATAATATCTATGTACCTACAGGGAAGCCCAGTTAATACCAATATTATTCCAATTTACGTACCAACAACTAAAGCCAGTCCAGTAAGAATGAAATAGAAGAATTCTACCAGCTTCTTCAATCTGAAATTGATCAAACATGTAATCAAGATGTATTGATCATTACTGGTGATTGGAATGCAAAGATTGGGAGCAAAGAGGAAG
>NW_006408564.1:4774734-4791656 GCF_000296735.1 Chrysochloris asiatica | reverse complement strand
TTCTTATCAATGGAGAAAAGATTGAAGTTGTCAAGGACTTCATTCTTCTTGAATCAGCTGTCAACACTCACAGAAGCAGCAGTCAAGAAATCAAAGGATGTATTGCATTAGGCAAATCTTCTGCACAAGAATTTTTTAAAGTGTTGAAGAGCAAACATGTCAGCCTAAAGACTAAGGTGTGCCTGACCCGAGCCCTGGTATTTTCAATAATCTCATATGCATGCGAAAGCTGGACATTGAATAAGGAAAACCATAGAAGAATTGATGCCTTTGAGTTATGGTGTTGGAGGAGAATATTGAAAGTGCCATGGGTTGCCAAAGGAACCAATAGATCCTTTTTGGAAGATGTGCAGCCAGAGTGCTCCTTGGAGGTCAGGATGGCCCAACTTCATCTCTTGTACTTCAGACGTATAGTCAAGAGGGACTAGTTGCTGGAGAAGGATATCATGTTTGGTAAGGTGGTGGAGTCTCAGAGTAAAAGAGGAAGACCCCCTCCCCCCCCAATGACATGGATTGGCTAAGTGGCAGCATCGATGGACTCAAGCATGGCAACAGCAGTGAGGTTGGCCCAGGGTAGGGCAGTGTTTCGTTCTGCTGTGCATAAGGTCGCTGTGGGTCAGTACCAACTTGATGGCACCTAACAACAACAACAACAACTATATGTGTATATCTCATGTATATGTGCACACACATATATATTATATGTATATATAGTATGTGTATGTGCATACATGTACATATATACACACTATGGCTATAGCATTTCTTTTAATCAAGTGTTAGAAAAGACAAATACATCATTTTTTGACATAATCTCCTTGCTTTGCAGTACACTCTGTCCATCTGTCAATCAGCTTTTGTAGTCCCTTATTAAAAAATGTTTTAAGCTGAGCTCTGAATCATAAATACACTGCTTTCTTCATTTCTTTATCAGAAGTGAATCTGCATCTTTGAAAGACTGCTTTCAGGGAATCAAATAGGTGAAATTCTGATGGAGTAAGAACAGGACTATAGGGAGGATGTTTTAACATCAATTAAACAAAATGAAGGTTTTGCAGAGTGTCCACAGTGTGGGCAGAGGTGTGCTAACGTGCATTGTCATGCAACATCACAATGAACTTGGATAATAGTCTGCTGCATTTCATCTTCAGTTTAGGCTTCACATCTCACTGTCATGAGTACTGTTGGTTTTTGAAACTTTTCCCTGATAGTATTCCAATACTGGCCTTTGAGAATCCTAGAAAACTGTAAGCATCAATTTTCCAGCTGATCATCGACCTTTGTACTTTTTCTTGGTTGGCGGTTCATGAGCTTTCCATTCCATACTCTGCCGTTTACTGTCAGGCTCATAATGATGAAGCCATGTTTTGTCACTGTAACATTTTTTTTTTTTCCAGAAACTTTTACCTTCCTTCTATTATCATTCCAAATTTTGTTTGCAGATGTCCAAAAGTTTCTGTTTATGCACTTCCATGAGTTGTTTTGATACTTTTCTTGCACAAACTGTTAGAAACCTGAGTCTGTCATGGATTATTTCTTAAGCAGAGCCATAGCTGATTTGCAAATGATTTGTCATTTGTCTATTCAACAGAATCCTTTCACATGCACGCTCATTGTTGTCATCAACTGTAGACATAGACAGGCATTTTAATATAACTGGAGTGTGGAGAAATTTTGACTCACTCGTGTGTGTGTGTGTGTGTGTGTGTTTCATGGCTCACCATGTCTCTACTATCTGTCTTTGTTGATTATAATATCACAAATCTTTTCCTGTTTTTAACATGGCGAGTATTTGAAGACTATCTGTTCTAACCTCTTTACTTTACAGATGGAGAAACTGAGGATAGGTGGGTGGGTAGAAGTGAGACTTACTTACCCGGGTCCTCATAGCTAAGGAGACGAAAATCAGGGTTTAAATCCCAGGTGTCCTTTTCCTGTTGTTCCGGTGCCTTCTGACTCCATGTCTCCATAGTATTCACATATCTGTTTATTTTGCCTATTTTATGATATTCTTACAGCCTGTTAAAATTACTTTAGTCCTTTTTTGTGTGCGTTGTTATCCAAATATTACTCGCCCTTGGTGTAAAGAAGCAAGAGAGTCAGCAAACTTTGTCATGAGGTACTGCGTTTCCCTGCCCTGCTCAAGTACATTTCTCCTTCCTCAGAGATAACTCCTTTTAACTTTCTATGTTTTTTTGTTTTGTTTTGTTATTTAAAATATGTATATTCATTTTTCTGTAATAACATGTTGGAACCTCTGCATGGCACAAATTGGTATTGTACTCAGCTGCGAACTGAAAATTGCAGCTTTATTCACTGAGAAGCACCTTGGAAGAAAGACCTGGACATCTATTTTCAAAGCATTTGAAAATACTATGAAACACAGTTTTACTCTTTTAGTTCTGGTCATGAGTCACCTTAAGTCAGAGTCACCTAGACAGCAACAGTCTCTAGGTTTTAATAGCCTCTTTACATCAGTACTTCCTGATTGTTGATGTAGCTACTGTCTGTTGACTTTCTCTTACGGAAGATGAAGGTGAAATTCTTCCTCTCCCACATATAGCCTTCTCAACCCTCTCTTTCATTCTCCCAACAGAGTTGTATGATAATTTGGTTGCCAGGTTGTATTTTCCTGAGTTTTGGCCTTTATCTTTCATGAAGAAGTTACCATAAGATGTTTGTTATTCCTCAGTTTATGTGCATATGCTTTCAATTTTATTGAAATAAATTATAACTATTCAGTTCAGTGAGTTTTGACAAATCCATACACCACTCTCCTAATCAAGTTAAAGAACAACAGCAAAGCCTCCCCCCTGGCATTTTGCAATCAGTCCTCTCGGTCCCAACCCCAGGTAACCACAGCTCTTATTTCCACTGACATAGAGTAGTTTCACTTCTACAACTTCAGTGAAATGGGATCTTGAGATAAATTATCTGCCTCAGCATTTTCTGGAGATTCATCCATGTTGTTGCATATCCTGGTATCTGTAGTTCATTCTTTTTCATAGTTAAATAGTATCCCATATAAATATACCATAATTTTGTCTACCCACTCAACTGCCAATGGTCATTTGGAACATTTTCAGCTTGCATATTAACATTTGCATACAAAATATTAGTATCAACATTAAATAATGCGGGTATGAATGTTTTTGTAAATGTGGTTTCTGATGCAGCTTTGAATTTAATTTTGATACCTTGTAGCACAAATATATTCCTTTTTCACATCACAGGGACCAACCATAAGGTTTTTTTCCAGTATGTTCCCAGAATGACCAAGACAGATCCTGAGAAATTAAGTCATGGGATCCATGGGTGGATCTAATCCTGGCCTATATATATGCTCACACAGGAAGTTCTCTTTAACAAATATGACGCTTGTAGATTAACAAAGTAGAATTTTAAAAGATTGTTTTTGAGGGATTCCCTTTAAAATGGTCTTTTGATGGCTTATATTCTTTGGATCGTCTCATTTTGGGGAATGCCAGTGCTTTTGTTTTCCTATCATCTAGTCTGCATAGTCTACAAATAGAGCTTTCTGTTTTCTTTTTGTTTTTTTTTTTATTGCCCACGAATGTTAAATTAAAACAAAACTTTTTTTTTTCTTATTTTATTAGTGCCATTCAGAAAGCAGGGTTTGTCATTTTCTAATTTATGAACTATGGTTGAAATGGGATTTTTCAAAAAATGTTTTCATCTTTTTTATAAGTAGTGGTAGTATTTGGAAAACAGTCTTTCATAAATCTGGAGAATGAGTGTTGTTTCTACATTTTCTTCCTCCAGCAGCATTTACTTCCCCTTGGCAATATGTATTTTTCTAATTTAGGAGCATTTCTCTGCAAGTCAGTCTCATTCTTGCAGATGTCCATGAGGAGGCTTCAGCTTTGCCCTCATTGAATTCTCAAGGACTCAGAGTATTGGAGTGCTTTGTCTTCCGGGGTGGAGCTTCACAACATAGAAACACAACTTCTGTGTTAAGAAAACCAAACTGTTTCCTGGGAGTCATGTCTGATTCCTGGCAACTCCCTATGTGTCAGAGTAGATCTGTGCTCCGTGGGATTTTCAGTGGCTGCGTTTTCAAAAGTAGCTCACCAGGTCTCTCTTCCAAGGCATCTCTTGGTGGACTCGAATCTCCAACCTTTCAGTTTGTAATCCCCTCCCAGGAACTCTAAACTACTATTATACAATGTTTTATTTCATATGATGGTGGTGATTATGTGCTGTGGAGTCAGTTCCAACTCATAGTGACTCTGTATAGAGTTTCTGTATAGGGCTGTAAATCTTTACAGGAGCAGAAAGCTTCATCTTTCTTGAGTGGAACCACTGGTAGTTTCATACTACTGACTTTGAGATTAGTAACTGGACTCGTAAACACTACACTACCCAAGCTCCTTTTATTTCATATAAGCATTATATACTTTTAAAACTTGTATCACTGTTCATAGACACAGATGCACCTAGACTTTAAGGTAGATGTAGGAGCCCTGGTGTGACACTGTAAGATAAGCACTGGGTCCCTAACAACAAGGTCTGTGGTTCAAACCCATCAGTCCCTTCTTGGAAACCCTACACAGGGTCACTATAAGTTGAAACCAATTCAGTGGCACTTAATAACAATAATAGGCTATTAAAACAGTCCCATCAAGGTGCTTGTGAGCACGGGTGTTTGAATCATGTTTTGCTTAGCCAACATTTCCCTAACCCTTCTAAGATTGCCTCTCACCCTGCGCCTCAGGGTATGACTTAAAATTATTGATAATCTTTTTGTAAAAGCACAATCTTCTTCTCTTATCCCAATGTCAGGTGGATGCACTGAGATTACGACTGGAAGAGAAAGAATCTTTTCTCAATAAAAAAACAAAACAGCTGCAGGACCTCACAGAAGAGAAAGGGACACTGGCTGGAGAGATTCGCGACATGAAAGATATGTTAGAAGTAAAGGAAAGAAAAATCAATGTTCTTCAGAAAAAGGTGAGTAGCCTTTTTTTTTCTCCAAGTTGTGAGTTGTTAGAGCAGGGAAGTGTGAGGTCTCACTTTCATATCACCCATATTTTTCCATTTCAAAGGAATTTTTTTGAATATGTAGGAATTGATTAATTATTTAAGAGTTATAGATTAAAACTTCAACTTGTAGTTTACTGGTACTTGTATCCTGTATTTTTTGCATGATCGATGACTATCTTTTTTGATTACTAGAAAATACATAGTTTTTCCTTGTTTGTTTGTTTACTAACTTATTTGTTTGCCAACTTATAACATAGATGTAATTTACACTTCTGGATATAAGTCTAGAATAATACAATTATTATATCAAGCATTTTATTTAATGTTTCCATTTTCTTAATTGGGAGTTGAACGATGTATTTTGTGGGTCTTGGATGTATCTCTTGGCTGCACTCTAATGTACACAAATTGAAGCAGATCCTATGCCTCCGAATCTGTACAGAGTTTTCTTTTAGAGGGAGGGGCATTTTTTTTTTAAAGCTTTTATTGAGCATTAAGTGATAGGAGAATATCATTTTTGCACTCAGCCAGTTGTATTGTGGTTCATTGCAATGATTACACTCCTCTCCATTTACTATCAATTGACAGTATTTGCCTCTATGCCTTCGTTTTTGTTTTTGTTTTCCTTTCTGATGTACACAAAACATGCAGAAGCGTATAATGGTTTAAACAACAAAGGGCACATTTTGAAAGTCAACTTCCTGCCTGTCAGCATACAGCATTTTTCTATCCATGAGTCTAGAGTCCTCAGCTGATCTGTCTCTCCATGCCATCACCTCTGCCTCAGTCATTAAAGGGACAGGCAGTGTTTTACTTCAGTGATCTATTTGGAATTTATGGGGTATTTGTGTAATGCATTGAAAGTATGATGACCTAACACAGAATACACTTGTCCTGCTATTATGGATTGACAGGTGTTCCCCCAAATTATGTGCTGAAATCCTTGCCCTTGTACCTGTGATCCTGTTTGGGAATAAGGGTTCCCTATTCTTCTGTTTATGAGGCCATATCAGTGTAGGATGGGTCTCAAACCTTATCAGGTATAAAATGATAAAATTGTAAATTTTCAAATGATTGGAATACACACAGAGACACATACAGAGAGAGAAAACAGAAAACTAGGAATACCAAAGGATGCCAAGGATTGCCAACAGACACCAAAAACTAGGAGAGAAGATCAGAGAAGGAATCGATAGGGCTGAGACTCTAATTTGGATTTTTAGCCTGAAGAACTGTCAGAAAGTAAATTGATGTTTTTTTTAAAGCTACCTCCTACAGCTAATTGAGTTACATCCACAGCAAGACACCTGGTTAGGATTCTGTTCTGCTTTCTTCTTTCAACACCTCCTTTTCTCTATGGTACAGGACCCTGACTTTGTGGGAATTCCAGTTTTTAAGATTTGGGGGAATTCCATTTTTTCCCCTATTTTTAATTGTAAAGTAGGTGAAGGTTTACAGAGCAGATCATCAGTTTTACCACCAATCATTCATATACACTTTATTTCATCTTATTTATTGCAATCTCCTCAATGTAACATCACGTATCTCACTTCCTTCCTGTGTTTCCTGTTTCCATTCCTCTTCTTTTCCTTACCTTTCTGAACTTTTTCCTTGAGTAAATGCTGCCCTTTTTTTTAAATCTCAAATGGTTGGTTATTGGAAGGTATGTTTACCTCACTAGTGTTATTGTTACCCTTACAGACATGTCTATTGTTCGGCTGAAAATTGAGCCAGAGAGGTGAGTTTAGTTTTAGACCCAAGTAATGACAGAGGGCCATAGTCTCAAGTATTGCACCTATCTCTATCTGACCAATAAGCCTGGTCATTTTTATGACTTCAAATTTTGTTCCACATTTTTTTTTCTTACTCTATCCAGGACCTTCCAGTGTGATCTTTTGACAGCACTTGGTAGTGGTAGCCAGGCATCATGTAGAGCTTCTAGTCTCAGGTCGGAGAGACTGCTGTTCACATGGTTATCTGGATTAATTGTTTCCATATGTCTTTGATTTTAACACTGTTAGTTCTTCCGAACTGGGAGAGACCAATAGTTGTACCTTAGATGGCTACTTGCTAACTTTTGAGATCCCAGTCTTTACTCACCAAAGTAGGATGTAGAACATTGTCTTTGTGCATTGTGTTATGCCACTTGACCATGGTGTCTCCAAGACTATGATCCTGAGCCCAAGGTCCAAAGACTCATTCTCTCAAGCTTTCTTGTTATATCTAAGAACTTTTCTTGACTTTATCATTTGTATGTTCCACCACATAGTTGGATATGTTTGCATTAAAGGAAAATGTGGTGGTGTTGGTTATGTGGTGCTGGTTATGAACTGACTCATAGTGACCCTTTACAGGGTTTCCTAAGCTGTAAATCTTTACAGGAGCAGAAAGCCTCATCTTTCTCCTGTGGAACAGCTGGTAGTTTCGAACTGCTGACCTTGTGGTTTGCAGCCCAATTCGTAACAACTATACTACCAGAACTCCTTTGTTGTTGTTAGATGCCATCAAATTGGTACCAACTCATAGCAACCCTATGCACAACAGAATGAAACACTGTCCGGTCCTGGGCCAATCTCACAACTGTTACAATGCTTTAACCCATTGATGCTGCCATTGTGCCGATCCATCTCATTGGTGCTCTTCCTATTTTATCCAACCCTCTGCTATACCAACATTAACATCCTTCTCCAGTGACTGGTCCATCCCCTGATAAAATGTCTGAAGTATGAGCAATGAAGTCTGGCCAGCCTTGCTTTCAAGGCACACTCTGGCTGTACTTCTTCCAAATGAGATCTATTTGTTTTTTTGGCAGTTTGTGGCACTTTAAGTATTCTCCTCCAACACCGTAACTCAAATGCATCAATTCGTCCACTGTCCGTGTCTTCCTTATTCACTCTCCAACATTTGTATACATATGAAATTATTGAAAATACCATGATTATGTCAGGTGCACCTTAATCGTCAACCACATCTTTGCTCTTTAATACTTTAAAGAGGTCATGTGCAGCAGATTTGCCAAATGCAATGCTTTGGTTGATTTCTTTATTGCTGTTTCCATGAGTATTGATGGTTGATCCAAGCAAAATGAAGTATTTTACAACTTCAGTCTTTTCGCTCTTTATATGGATGTTGTTTATTGGTCCAGTGATGAGGGATTTTTTTTCTTTACATTAAGATGCAACTCATTTTTAAGGCTGTGGTGTTTGATCTTCATCATTAAGTATTTAAAGTCCTCTTGGCTTTCAGCAAGCAAGATTATATTATCTGCATAATGTAGGTTGTTAATGAGCCTTCTTCCAATCCTGATGCCACATTTTTCTTCATATAATACAGCTTCTCAGAGTATTTGCTTATCATACAGATTGAATAAGTATGGTGAAAGAATACAGTCCTGGAGCATATCTTTCGTAATTTTAAACCACTCAGTGTTCCCTTTTTTCTGTTAGAACAACTGCCTCATCATCTTTGTACAGCTTCCTCGGGAGCACAATTAAGTGTCCTAGAATAATCAGTAACCGCAATATTGCCCATAGCTTGTCATTATCCATATAATTAAAAGCCTTTGCATTGTCAATAAAACACAGGTAAATATCTTTCTGATGTTATCTGCTTTTAGCCAAGATCCATCTGACGTCAGCAGTGATATTCCTCATTCCACATCCTTTTCTGAATCCAGCTTGAATCTCTGGAAGTTCTCTGTTAGTGCATGGTTTCAGCCATTTTTGTATTATTTTTAGCAAAACTTTACTTGACTGATATATCAGTAATACTGTCTGATGATTTAAGCATACCTTTGGGTCACCATACTTTGGAATAGGCACAAATATGGATATCTTCCAGTCAGTTGGCTAGGTTGTTGTCTTCCAAATTTCTTGGCTTAGATGAGTGAGTGCCTCCAGTGGCGCATTACATTGTTGACAGATTTCAGTTTGTGTTCATCTATTCTTGGCACCTTGTTCTTTGCCACTGCCTTCAGTGTACCTTGGACTTCTTCCTTAAGGATCACTGACTTTTGATCATATACTACCTCTTAAAATAGTTGAACATCAACCCTTTCTTGTTGGTACAGTGACACTGTGTATTCCTTCCATCTTCTTTTGATGCTTTATGCATTATTCAGTATTTTGCCTAGAGAATCCTTCAGCATTGCAAGTTAGGGCTTGAATTTTTTCTTCAGTTCTTTCTACTTGAGAAGTGCTGAACATGTTCTTCCCTTTTGATTTTCTGACTCCAGGTCTTTGCGCATTTCATTATGATATTTGATTTTGTCTTCTTGAGCTGACCTTTGAAATTTTCTGTTTAGCTTTGTACCTCCTCACTTCTTCCATTTTCTTTAGCATCTCTATGCTGGAGTGGAAGTTTCAGAGTCTCTTCTGACATCCATTTTGGTTTTTTCCTTCTTTATTGTCTTTTAAATGACCTTTTGCTTTCTTCCTGCATGATGTTCTTGATGTCATCCCACAACTCTTCTGGTTGTAGCTCTTTAGTGTCTAATGCATTAAATCTGGTCTTCAGATTATCTCTAAATTCAGGTGGAATATATATTTAAGGTCATATTTTGGATCTCATAGACTTGTTTTAATTTTCTTCACCTTCAGCCTGAACTTACTTATGAGCAGTAGATAATCTGTTCCACAGTCTGCCCCTGGCCTTGTTTTTACTGATGATAGGAATTTTCCCACCATCTCTTTCCACAGATGTAGACAATTTGATTTCTGTATATTCCATCTGGTAAGGTCTATGTGTGTAGTAGTCTTCTATGTTGTTTAAAAAAGGTATTTGCAATGAGTAAGTCATTGGTCTTGAAAAATTCTGTCATGCAGTCTCCCGCGTTGTTTCTCTCATCAAAGCTGTTGTGAATAACGCTGCATGAAGCATTGGTGTGCATATATCTACTTGTATCATGGTTCATGTTTCTTATGGATATATACTCAAGTTTTGGGATTCCTGGGCCATAATGGCTATATCCAGCTTTCTGAGGAATCACTGTACTGTTCTCCAAAGTGATTGAAGCATTTTACAGTCCCACCAGAAATGTAGGAGGGTCCCAGTATCTCCACAACCTTGCCAGCATTTGTTGTTTTCTCTTTTTTTTTTTTTGAATTTCACTATTAATACTGGTGTGAGATTTTATCTCATTGTTGTTTTGATTTGTATCTCTCTAGTGGCTAATGATTGTGAACATTTCTTCGTATGTTTGTTGGCCACCTGTATGTGTTTGTTGGTGAACTGTCTGTCTATTCATGTCCTGTGCCCATCTTTTAATTGGGTTATTTGTCCTTGTCTTGTAGATGTGTTGTAGTTTTCTATAAATTGTAGAGGTTAGTCTTTTGTCTGATATGTCATTGTGATTAGCATGCCAGTGCTTATCCTAGAGTGCCACACCAAGACTCCTTTCACTGACACTATTAAACTTTAAATTCCAGAAGGGTGGAGTCTTTATTTATATAAATTTTTACTCATGTTTAGTGGTGCTGTGGGTTATTGAACTGCTAACTGCAAGGGAGTTAGTTGCTTTTTTGGAGTAAGTTGAGATTGTCTCTTTCCATAAAGATTTATATCTCTGAAACCCTATATGTGGTTGCTATGAGTCAGAATCAATTCATTGACAGTGTGTTTGGTGTTTGGTGGTTAGATCTTCAGCACCCAGAGAGTTGTGATGGTGGTGTGGGTTGCTGTCTTAAGTGACCTTATGTAAGAGAACAATATGCTGTATGGTTCTGTGACATCTTTGTAGTTGTTGGTATGCTTGAATCCATTGTGCCAATCCGTCTCATTGAATAGATATTTAATAAGTATTTGTTGAATTCATATATGAATAAACAAATGAATGAGCAAATAAATCAGTGACTTTCTCCTTTTAAAGTCTTTAGTAGGATTGGCCAAGTCCAAGTCATATGTTCACTATTTAACTTAAGGAAAACTCTCTCAGGACTTTGGCTCATGTGTAGAACTCTGCAGTGATGCACATAGCAGTTGACACTCACTTGCTTCTGAGGGGAGCTGTGATGACAATTTTGATGGATTCCTCATACCTGTACCAACACTTGTCCATGCTCTTGTCCTTTCATAAGTCACTTCTTTCACCTTTTCTAAACTTACAGAGCCACACTCTCCCTCCAACAAATTCCTTTTCTGTTAAAGTTAACCAGAATCCTAAGTGGTAATCCACATATAGAATGCCTTGGTTCCCATTTTAAAATAACTCAAGCTGTATTTAAACCAAAGTCTAGAAACTTTATTAAAGAGTTAACAATAGAGGCCCTACATTTGTTTGGCCTTCTCAATTTGCTGGTAACTTGATGGGCTGTATTACTAGTTTCTGTCTAGATTTTCACAGATAATACCTTGCTAGTTAGATCCTCCTCTGACAGCTCCAGTGACTTTATACAGTGTAGTGTAGTTGTTACAAATCAGGCTGCGAACCTCAGGGTAAGCAGTTCGAAACTACCTGCTGCTCTGCAGGAGAAAGATAAGGCTTTCTGCTCCCGTAAAGATTTACAGCTTCAGAAACCCTGTTCAGGGTCACTATGGGTCAGAACCGACTCAACGGCACTTAACAACAACAACAACAATTAGAAGAGACATGGTCAGAAAGGATCAAGGATCCTTGAGTCAAAACAGCTATCTGTGGCACATGGAACTAGCAGAGAGACAGCAGCCGTGGCTGTTCTCATAGCAGGTACTGAGGATTCAGTAGGAAGAGTTCATTAAAAACCTCAACACCAATAATTAAAGAGAGAGAGAGAGGTTTCTTGAACTTGCTTATGCTGATCATGGTTTGCTGATATGCTTGTTACATGGACTATATATTTACTTTTGACCACGGTCTTATGAGGCAGGAATAATTATTAAACCTAAGTAACTGAGGGAAAGTGAGGCTTATGGTTGTTAGGGAACTGCCCCAAGGACACACAGCCTTGATAACACTTGTTGGTTGTTGTTGTTGTCTTTTGGAAAATAAAATTAAATGGTTAATACAAAGAAAGAGAAAAAGCTTCATTTTCCTTTTGACCTTAGTTTTTATGAGGATGACATCAGGTATGGAATGGATCAAATAAGAACACCACAATTGTTCATTTTGCTGGAAGTTGAGATGAAGAACTCTCATTCTTGAAGAATGGCTACAATTTTCTCTGTAAAGCTTTTGGAATGACACTTTCAATGGGTGTGATAAATGACCACTTTTGTGAATGTGAATATTTTGCAAAATTTCAGGCTTTCCTTTGTAGCCAAACCCAAGACAAGTTACATTTGGGAATAAGCTTGAACATTTTAGAACAAAACTGTGTGTGTATTGTGGCTATTTGTGGCAACATGATCATGATCTCATTTACGTAAATCATGTAGATAATAGATTTAGAAATATGTACATTAAAGAGGTTGCTCAGCTTGAAGCTTTTTCACTGAGTGTTTACCAGTCTGTATAGAGAGGGGATAAAACCACTGGCAACATAGTCAAAGTGCTTTGTTATACCTGCAAAGTGAAAAGGAAGCAGTCCCCAAAGAAGGGATGCACCAGTTTTAGGCAGAGACTCAGAATTAGAAATAATGCAGAAACTTATGGGCTATTAAATATTGACATTGGGGCTGGGTACTCCTGGGAGTTTCAACCACATTCAGCATAATTGGCTGTTACAGGGCAGGCCTGGATTGGAAGAGCATAAGCTTTGGATTAGGGTGTGTTGGTATGGAAGAATAATAAACTCACGTCAATGTCAGAAGTGCAGTATTACTCAATATTTCTTTCTTGTAGACTCTTTGGCAACCTGCACTGTATTTTGATGCCAGTAGAACCTGGTACACTCTTTTCAGAGCCATGTTTAACCTGGCGAAGTTGGGCTTGCACCTCGTATCTGTCAGCTCTGTTTTCAGATCCCTGAATCTAGGAAGTCTTGTGTAAGCTACATGGACATGTTACGTGCTTGGGTAGCAGGCATGGACTAGATGCTTGACACATTTTGTTAATTGAAGAAGAAAGTAAGGCTGCATAGACAGAGGACCCTAAGTGGCAGGGCATCTCTTATTAAGTTTTTTTAGAAAGACAGCCATCAATGAGAATGGACGTTGGGTTTTTCTCCATAATTCCAAGATAATGAGTTATTTTGTTTTTGTTTTTTTAGTAGGGAACAAAAATGACACACGCAAGTATTGTTTGGCGGGGTGTCTCTTTTCCACAGTGATCCCAAAGTCAGGAGAGCAGCCCAAGTTTCACACCACTGCCATAGCTTTCTGTTCCTTACCTGAGTTCAGACTTCAGCTGATGAAGTGCTACCTGACAATGGAGTTTTTGTAGGAAATGTCATAAAACCTTGATGACATTGTACATTTGGAAAGTGTATAATGCCTAGGTTTACAGGGCATAGTAGCATTATTCAAGCCAGATTAAATTCATACTGTTAGTGCAGCTCATAGATTCTTGCAGCATAAATTTGCTACCAAGATTAAACAAAACAAAACAAAACAAAAAACCCACCATTAAAAGTTGACCAAAAAATCCATCTCAATTTTCATTCTGGGTCTCAGTCCCATGAGCAATATGAATTTATGGAGCAGAGGTACTTTCTTTATTAGGGATAGAAAACCAGATGGTGATCTCTTTGGAAGCCAAGCACACTGACTGCTTTACTGGGTTTTGTGAATCATCCAGTGGTTTAAAAAGGGAAGCAGTCCATGGAGTTGGCTTCTGGGAGTTGGGGGTCCCTGGATCTGCCCACTTCAGCAGCTTTTTTCCTATTTGGCTATGTGATGAAAATGCTGGATGAAGATAAGATCAGGGACACGGATGTTTTGGAGGATGGTATTCACCAGGCTGGAATTCTTCATGCAATTTATAAACAAATACACCTGTGAAGATGGCTCCAGGACGTTCAGTGTAAAACTAAGGTCTGATGTGGAGGGCTTTTTGACTTTGCTAAGTTCTTTCTCAGGAGTCCTTGTATGGCATGGTAGGTTAAGTGCTGGGCTCCTAAACCCAAGGTCAGTGATTCAAACCCACCATCCACTCCTTGAAAACTCTATTCAGCGTCTCTCTGAGTCAGAACCAACTTGACGGCACTTAACAATAACAGCAAGCTCACCGTCATTGTTTAAACATCCAGTTAAACATTTATATTTATTGTTGAGAAACTTCCTAGCTTATTAAATACATATAATATAAATGCACTTATTTTGCATTTACTGTTTCCTATGTGCCAGTCATTGTGTTAGGTAGGTCCTAGAGATTCAAAGAGATCTAAGACCTTGTCCAATCCTCAGGAAACTAGCAGTCTGGGTGAAGAGAGAGACTCACATACTGGCCATCTTAAATTCAGGTAGAGATGGCATGTTACTGGAAGCAAACACTTCATGGATTCAAACAACAGAAGTCAGTTGTGGCTAACTTAAGCAAAAAGGAATTGATTTTAAAGATACCAAGTACCTTAGCATCAATGGGAAATTGATGTAGAAGAGCAAATTAAGGATGATCATAGAAACAGGATTGCTTGAGTACACCAAGGGAAGGCAAGCATCACCTTGATCTCTTGATTAGCAGTGTCTGGTCAGGTGTCTTCTCGACTGATGGCTGTCCTATCCCTGTACTCCCACTCTCATTATTTCCTGCTGTCAGTCATGATTCAGAATCCTGGGACAGAGCCCCAGACTTCACACATGTGCCTCACACTGGCAGTATTTCACTGTAACCTCCCTCTAGAGGAGGCTGGCAATTATGGCTTCCAGATTTGCATTTAACCTTTCCTCTGAGTTCTTGTGCCACTTACTTAGAGATGTCTTTGCTTGACACTAGAGGCTGGAATAGGTTTTATATGTTCAGGGAACCATTCCCTTCAGATACCTCGCTGAATTTGGAATTGTGCATCTCAGTGAATGTCAGCTTCCTTTATTTTAAAATACCTTCCTAAGTTATTTTAAGAACCCAACTGTTACCCCATGCTACCTCCAGCTCCTCAAAGAATGCTTGGCATGCTGTAGTCTAAGTCATGTCTGTAGTGGTCATACATTGGGTGAATGAATGAACGCAAGCAAATTTGGAAAGAATAAGAACTTAGGAGAGGAGAGTCACTTTGAGATTTACTCCTGGCCCAAGGATATTGTCATCTATGTGCAAAGCATTTTCCCTGAGTGAAATATCAAACCCACTCTTTGTACCCAGAGCAGTATGTTCTGTGTAGGCTGCAAAGTGGAGCCATCCCATGAATAATTAAAAACACAGATGAGGGAATGACTATTGTCCTACCCACACGGAACACCTCCAGCCTCAGTTGCATTATTCTGGTAAGATTGAAAAAAAAAAAAAGTGGATAAAAATTTAAGCAAAGAATTTAGTCATTCTCCTTTTTGCCAATTTAATGAAAAGAAAATGCAGCATTTATTTAAAAAAAAAAAAAAGAATCTCATGTTCTGTAAAGAAGAGTCTCCCTTCTCTGATTCCCTTTTCCAACTTAATGGGTTATTAGGGGCATGGTACTTTATGAGAATGAGGAAATGAAATTTCTGATTTTGCATGGTCGTTTCCAATTATGATGATGTAAATGATGTTTTTTAGTCTGTAAAGGATCATCTACTTCTTATCAAATCCTTACTACGTATCAGGAATGGTACTGCTGTTGCTATTGGGTGCCATTGAGTCCGTTTAGGCATGGTACCTGTTGTCATATATTTAAGTCATAAATTTTCACAACAAACCTAGTTATATGTAACTCATGGCCAATGAGTCAGTTCCGACTCATAGCAATCCGGCAGTAAGTAGAATTGCCCCATAGCTTTTCTAAGGCTGTAAATCATTACAGAAGTACAATGCTACATGTTTCTCCCAGCGTGGTTGGAAGGTTCGAACTGCCAAACTTTGGGTTAATAGCCAAACACCGAATGATTGTGCCACCAGAGACCTTAATGGCATTACGTTTCATTTTATTTGTTAAGTATCTTAGAGTCTGCTCCAACTCATAGCAACCCATATAAGGTTTCCAAGGAGCAGCCGATGCAGTTCGCGGCCCAGTGCTTAAACTGCAGTGTCTATAAGTACTCTTAAAATAATGGCACTGTGGCTTAAAGAGGTTAGGTAATTTGCCGAAAGTGCCTAGCCTGGAAGTTGTGGAGCTAATATTAACCACCACACTATTAAGGTGGTTTTCCAATTTGTGATCATGTCTCCTTCATGAGACAAGTGAGATCATTAATCTTTGGGGGCTAGCTAAAGTTTGAACAGCTTTTAATACTAGACTGCCAGCGTTGTAGCCATTGAATAATGTGATGAAAAATAGGGAAGCAATTAAACATGAAAAATACCATGTGAGGTCTGGATTATAATATATGTATCTACATATTTTTTAACATATATGTCTGTATCTGTTGTTGTGGTTGTTAATTGCTGTTGAGTTGGTTTTGACCCCTAGTGACCTATGGCTTCTGAGGAGTGGCTGGTAAACTTAAACTGCCAACTTTGCAATTCAAGCGAACTTTTGGAATCCAGCACATTAACCCACAGTGCCACAGCAGGACACTTATCTATCTAGCTACCTATCTATATGTAATCTTGTGTATTGGAGCAAACTACAGTCAGAATACTCCTTAGAAGCTAGGATGGCAAGACTTTGTTCCTTATATGTCTGACATGTTATCACAAGGGACCAGTCCAAGGAGAAATACATCAAGCTAGATAAAGTGACGGTTATTGAAAAAGAGAGAGAGACCCCATCGAGATGGACTGGCACAGTGGCAACAGCAATGGGCTCAAACGTAGCAACATTTGTGAGGCTGGCGCAGGACTGGGCAATGTTTCATTTTGTTGTGCATAAGGTCACTATGAGTCGGAACCATCATGACAGCACCTGAAGATACAACATGGAACTTAGTGGTGCAGATGGTTAGGCATTGGTCTGCTAACCTCACAGTCAGCAGTTTGAAAATACCAGCTC
>NW_006408564.1:4751594-4774198 GCF_000296735.1 Chrysochloris asiatica | reverse complement strand
ACTGTAGGATAAGTGCTGGAATGCAAGATGGATTTGAACCACAAGGTTGGAGATTGAAGCTCACTATCCACTCCTCAGAAACCCTGTGCAGGGTCATTGTGAGTCAGAGCCGGTTTGAAGGCCCTTAACAACAGCAACATATACATGTAAATAAATAATAGACAAATATAAATATATGTAAGTATATACATAAATATGTGTAAACAACAGTTTAGTGCCATCGAGTCGGTTCTGACCCATAGTGACTCAGTATAGGATTTCTAAGGGTGGCTGGTGAGCTTGAACTGTTAACCTTGCAGATCAAACCAACTTTGCACTACACTAGGACTCCATAATATGTATGTATTTTACACATTACTGCCTTACAGTTCAAACCACTTTGCAGTCTGATACATTAGCCCTCAGCGCCACACCAGGACTCCATATATATAAAAGGAGTCCTGGTGTGGCACTGTGGGTTCATGCACTGGACTGTAAAGTGAGTTTGAATCAAAGGTCAGTGGTTCAAGCTCACTAGCTGCTCCTTGAAAACCCTATATAGGGTTGGTATGGATTGGAACCAATTTGATGGCACTTAACAATAAAAATAATGACAACATATCTAAATATATATATGTTGCTGTTAAGTGCCATCAAGTCAGTTCTGACTCATAGTGACTCTCTATAGGGTTTCTGAGGAGTGAGTTGTGGGTTTGAACTGCCAACCTTGTAGTTAGCAGTCCAGTGCTTATCCTGTAGCCCCATGCCAGGGCATTCTATTTTTCTTCATATACGTATATGCATACTTATGAAAGTAAGTCAACAATTATCCACACTCTGGTTGTAGAATTTATTTTTATCAACTTTTAGAAAAAACAAATACATCATTTTTCGACATAATCCCCTTGCTTTTCAGTACAGTTTGTCCATCTGTCTACAAGCTTTGGTATTCTCTTAGAAAATATGTTAGGCTGAGTGAGCTTTGAGCCATGAATGTACCACTGTCTTCACTTCTTTATCAGAGATGAATCTTCGTCCTTGCAAGGCTGATTTCATGGGACCAAACAGGTGAAAGACCAGTGAAGCAAGATCAGGATTATAGAGAAGATGTCATAACACCTCAAACAGAAAGTTTTTGCTGAGTGTAAACAGTGTGGGCCTAGGTGTATGGATGTACATTGTCATATAAGATCACAATGCCCTTGAATAGCAGTCCTCTGAGTTTAATCCCACATTTAGGCTTCAGTTCTTCAGTGAGCATCTCACTGTAACAAGCGCTGTTGGTTGCTGAGCCCTTTTCCTGTTGGTGTTCCAAAATTGGCCCATAAGGACGCCCAGAACTATAAGCATCAATTTTCCATTTGATGGTTGCCTATTGAGAATGTTTCCATTCCATAGTCTGCCATTTACTCTCAGGTTTGTAGTGATGAATCCATGTCTCGTTACTAGTAATGATTTATTTAAGAAACTTCTACTTTCCTTTGAGTATCGGTCCAAATTTTGTTTGTAGATGTCCAAATGCTTCTGTTTATGCTCTTCTGTGAGTTGTTTCAGTACCTATCTCACACATAGTTTCCAAATCCAAGTCTGTTGTGGATTATTTCCTAGGCAGAGTCGTGGCCAATTTGCTAATGGTTTGCCACATAATCCACTGTCACTTGCCTATTGGACAGAATCATTTCACTTGCACGCTCATTGTTGTCATCAACAACAATGTGGACAGACACTGTAATATTTCCAGAGTGTGGGAAATTTGTACTTATCCTCATATATGTACATACACACACCTGCACATACAAACCTGTATATACACATACATGTTGTTAGGTGCCATTGACTCAGTTTCAACTCATAGAAACCTTATGTACAACATAGAAGGAAACACTACTTGATCTTATGCCGTCCTTACAATTGTTGTATTTGATCCTCTTATTGGTTCACTCTGTCAATCCATCTCATTGCTGGGATTCCTCTTTTTTGTTGACCTTCCCTTTTACTAAATATGATGTCCCTTTCAAGGGACTGGTCCTTCCTGACAACATTTCCAAAGTACCAAAGGTAAAGTCTTGCCATTGTCACTTCCAAACATACACATGAGGGGGCTTTAGAAAAGTTTGCTGAAAACTGGAATGAAAAGATAATGGAATTCTTCCATGAACTTTTTTGAAGCATATCTATATATATAACAAAGGAAAAGTTTTGGTGACCTTCAGTTTCTGTTTATTTTTTCCTCCCATGAGCTTCTTCATGTACCATTCTAAGCCACTGTGTTGATTTACTCCTTAGGTTGAAAGGATTGTACTATTTTTCTTGTAAAGGCAGTTTCAATTTCTTTTGTTGTTGGTTTAAAAGAACTCGATTGCAAGTGATGACTTGAGAAGCCTAAACTCCCCACAGAAGAACTCACAAGCTTATATGGAAACGGTACTTGAAGTTGCTTTCCTCTGCAGTGAGTGATTCCGTCACCTGAGGGCTAACCTTAATTTGACATCCTCACTTTGATTCTAATGCTGAGAACTGGGCGGACATCTCAGAGGCTAGATGCACAACCAGGGCAGTCATGCTTCTAAGGCAGTGCTTCTCAACAAGTTGTCATTTGCTGCTCTTTCTATATATTGTACTTTTGTCAATGGCAGGAGATTGCTATCAGCATCCGGTTGGTAAAGGCCCGGGATGCTGCTAAACAGCCTACATTGCACAGACCCCACAACAATAAATTATCTAGCCCAAAATGGCAATGGTGAGAAACCAGAGTCTACGGCATCTCTTTCTCCCCATGTGAGCAATGGTTAAGTGCCTGGCTGCCAACAAAAAAGGTTGACAGTTTGAAAACATCCAGTGGTTCTGCAGGAGAAAGACACGGTGATTTGCTTAATGACACCTAAAACCAACAGGGGTAACCGCCTGAACCATCTTGAACCTCTTGACCTTCAGATTGTATTCCTTACTTAGTATAATAGGCATTTTTCTCCCTGCTGGTTATTATCTTAGCTAGCTAATATGGTTAACCATTTTTGCTATACCTTTTTCTTCCTTGTAGGCAGCTTATAGTACTGATCATCTTGTGAATGAATATTGCACAAATATTCTGTGTTTTAATTTCCATATGTAATAATTCATATGTACTGATAATATTTCCATACTCCCCAGGCCATTTGATTCAACTTGACCTTATTTATGTGGGGAAAAAGTTTCTGTCTGTCCTTTTTTTTTTTTTTTTTTAATTTATCTTACTCTGTGTTTGGCAACAGAAGGTAGAAATACTGAAACTGATCTGAATCTACTGATCATTACATTAGCCAATTTGAGGGAGGAAGGCAGTGTGGAAAGGTTGCTGGTCAGCTGTCATGTAGGGCCTGTATACTGGATAGAAAGCATCTAATTTGGGACAGAGCAGACATGAGCTGTCCAGCAGGTACCACCCACTTTCACTTTCTGTGATTAAATGCAAAGATTCAAGTCATGTGGGAAATAATGACCTTGAAGATATTTTTTTTTTTTTTCTGGCCAATAATCCACTTGATTTTAGTAGTTTTTGATTATGAGCATCTGATTCATGTTTTATATTAAATTTATTTTTCAGGCATTTTATTTTGTCATTTGGGATATTGTAAAATTTACGTTTTGCATAGACTGAGCATAGCATTGTAACAAATAGGCTGCTAAAATATTTGCAACTAAAGTGATTGTCTCGGTCAGTAGGCTTGTGATTTGTTGGTTTTCTTTTACTTGTTGTACAAATACACATGAGCCAGTATTTATCAATTTCCTTTTGCTCAGTGCCTTCCTCAGTTTAGGAAATATGAGTCTGACTTGTCCTCTTAATTAATACGTTCTCTATTTGTATTCCGTGTAGGTTAGCAGTATGCCACATGGCCTACAGGGAAGCATCTTTGTTCTTGCATCATTTAATACATTGTGTGTTTATCATGGCATGGGGTGAACGGCAACTGTTCTAGTATTATTTAAATTCCACAACAATTAATCGCTCAGTTTTGAATGTGGATTAAACTAAAAGCATACTCGTGACTTTAACCATGTGATCTTATTGGTTGGAAATCAGTTTTGTCTCAGTCAAGAGATTTTCACTTCACTTTGTGCCTCTTAAATAAAGGTTGTGGTGTCCTTGATGGGCCCCAGCTTTGTGAAGCAGTGAATCTGCCAGACTCCTCCTCAGTGTATATAGCTTTTCTTCTAAGAGATTTCGAGTTACCTTTTACTGAGAGATGACTTTGATGAAATGGCATTTTATTATAAACGAAACCCAAACTGGAAAATATTTACCTTTATGGAACAGTTAAGGAGTCTTGGGGAAGGTTGTCCATTCATTCATTCACTGCTGCATGCATTCATCTAGCTTCTACAGGCTGAGTCTTTCTCCTCTGCCTTTGTGGAACACAGCTCATATTGTTGTTGTTAAGTGCCGTTGAGTTGATTCCGACTCTTAGTGACCCTCTATAGAGTTTCCCAGGTAGGTGATGAGTTTGAAACTCTGACCTTGAGGTTCAAACCGACCTTGAAGTTGAGTGCTTATCGTACTGTGCCATACCAATGACTTAAAAGTCATTGTTGTTAGGTGCCATCAAGTAAGTTCTGACTAATAGAGACCCTATATAGGGTTTCTGAAACTTTAAGTCTTTACAGGAACAGAAAGTCTCATCTTTATTCCACAGAGCAGCTAGTGTGTTTCAATTGTTGATCTTGTGGCTAGTTGTTATGATTGTTAGGTGCCAGCGAGTCAGTACTGACTCATAGCGACCCTATGCACAACAGAACGAAACACTGGACAACCTCCCAGTAGTTGCCACACTTGAGCCGATTGATGCTGCCACTTTGCCAGTCATCTCGCTGGGGGTCTTCCTCTTTTTCATTGACCCTTTTCACCTTACTAAACGTGATATCCTTCTCTAGTGACTGGTCCTTCCTGACAATATGTCCAAAGTGTGAGAGACGAAGTTTGGCCATCCTGGCCTCCAAAGAGGACTCTGGCTATACTTCTTCCAACACAGATCTGTTGGTTCTTTTGGCAGTCCATGGCACTTTCAATATTCTCCTCCAACACCATAACTCAGAAGCATTAGTTTTTCTGTGGTCTTCCTTATTCACTGTCTAGCTTTCGAATGCATATGAGGTTATTGAAAATACTATGGCTTGGGTCAGACACACCTTAGTCCTCAAGCTGACATCTTTGCTTTTTAACACTTTAAAAAAATGTCTTGTACAGCAGATTTGCCTAATGCAATACATTGTTTGATTTCTTGATTGCTATTTTCATGAGTATTGATAGTTCATCCAAGAAGAATGAAGTCCTTGACAACTTCAATCTTTTCTCTGTTGATAAGACTGTTGTTTATTGGTCCAGTGGTGATTTCTTTACATTTAGATGCAATCCATACTGAAGACTGTGGTGTTTGATGTTCATCAGTAAGTATTTTAATCCCTTTTCACTTTCAGCAAGGTTGTATCATCTGCATATCTCAGGTTGTTAATGAGTCTTCCTCCAATCCTGATGCCACGTTTTTCTTCATATAACCCAACTTCTTGAATTATTTGCTCAGCATACAGGTTCAATAAGTATGGTGAAAGAATATAACCCTGTTGCACACCTTTCTTAATTTTAAATAGTTCATTATTCCCATATTCTGTTCGAATAATTGCCTCTTGGTCCATGTACACATGAGCACAATTAAGTGTTCAGGAATACTCATACTTTGTAATGTTTTCCATAGCTTGCCATAATCCACACAATCAAAAACCTTTGCATAGTCAGTAAAGCACACGTAAATATTTTTCTGATATTCTCTGCTTTCAGCCAAGATCCATCAGACATCAGCAATGATATCCCTTGTTCCACATTCTTTCCTGAATCTGGCTTGAACCTATGGAAGTTCTCTGTTAATGTATGCTTGCAGCCATTTCTGTATTACCATTAGTAAAACTTTACTCGCATGGGATATCAAAGATACTGTATGATGATTTCCGTATTCTGTTGGGTTACCTCTCTTTGGAATGGTCCCAAATACGGATCTCTTCCAATCAGTTGGCCAGATAGTTGTCTTCCAAATATTTTGGCATACATGAGTGAGTGCCTCCCATGCTGCCTCACTTTCTTGAAAGATTTCAGTTTTTATTCCATCAATTCCTGGTTACTTGTTTTTTGCCAGTTCCTTCAATGCACCTTGGACTTCCTCCTTCAGTATCATTGGCTCTTGATCATATGCTACCTCTTGAAATGGTTGAACATCAACCATTTCCTTTTGGTTCAGTGACTCTGTATTCCTTCCATCTTCTTTTGATGCTTACTGCACCACTAAATCATTAATTATTAAATGTGGTCCAGTGCTTATTGAATGAAAGTCCAGTGCTTATCACATAGCATCATTTTAATTTGTTAATGAAGCCTGGGAATAATATGAAAACAGAAAGATATGATAAAATAGTAAGGTTGGAAGAGATTTGATATACCCTCCCAGCCCTCCCTCTTAAGATACTTCGATTCAGACATATTAAGTGTTCAGGGTCACAGAGCTAATTAGTGACATGGCCTAGGTTATATCCATGTGTTTAGATCCCAACCTACTTTGTCTTTTTCCTTCTCCATTTTTCTAAGGCGTTTGATGTCTCAGGCACCATTGCTGTATTCTGGGTATTCAGCAGTCTGCCTTCGTACCACCCAGCCATCCAACAATACACACTGAGCATCTTCATTGAGTGGAATGCTCTGCAAGCACTGCAGGATACATATGTGGTTGAAAACGATACATTGTCACACTCAAAGAGACAACAAGTAGACAGGCTGTGATGTTTTGTTGTGATGCATTGCACTGTGCTGCGATGTGCTGTGTGCTATCCAGGCCAGGACATGGTTTACATATTAGGATGATACCTTACTTAGTCTGTGATGGTCAAAGGAGAACGTTTGGTTAAATGCCGATGCCTGAACTGATAGCTGAGAGTTTAGGAGGAATTTTCCAATCAAAGAAATGAGAAGAGCATTTGCAAAGGTTTTTTGGGAAAAGACAGCATGGGGCATTTGATGGAACTTGAAGTAATTTAATATAGCCAGACCACACACCCTTGCCCCATTTAAGAACCACTTTTCACAGATAGAAACTTTCTGCTCTTTACATTTCCTAGCAATCAAATCTATTTTTACAGTTAATGTTTGGGAGTCATTTTGACTAACTTCCCCATTGCAAATGTTCTCTTGCAGTCTCTTGTGACTTGCTCGTGGCAATTGTGATTAGCTGTGTTATTTCAAAATGCAGTTCAGGGCCAGATCATGCTGAGAACTGATTCTCATTTAGAGAGAGAAAGCTGATTCTAAGCCAGGGGAGGCAAATTCTCTTTTAAATACATTTTTGCTTCTGGGTTAAGACTTTATATTCTTACTCAGTTTCAACATGATGGATTTATTTACCAAAAAAACCCCAAATCCCTACAAGGCTTGTTTATAATCACCTGCAAAATCCCTTGAAGATTTAAATTAAAAATGCCCAGAGTACCCTTCCCTGTGGCTGCTATCCTAGCAGGTACCAGCATTTCGGCACATATGTCAATCTCAGCTGCCAGCTGTTACTTACAGTTTTGTGATATGGGATTAGAGGTGGTTGAGCCTTTACATATTTCAGTCTGGAGATGATTCTGTTTCTCTTCCCACATACTCCCCAGGCCATTTGATTTAAATCAACCTTATTTATGTGGGAAGGACAGTTTTCTGTCTGTCTTTTCTACTTATCCTGTGTTTGGCAGTAGATTCTGCTTTGCTGTGAAGAGTTTACACATATCTATATTAGCATTTATCTTTTATATTACACAGGGAAGTCCATAATTCAAAACTTTTATAATGCAGGTCTAAAGTTTCCCATGAGAAAAATGGCGAAGTGGAGATGGTATGTTCTTGGGTCATATAACTCAGCAGTTAGTGTGGATTGGGGGTTCCTTCTACTCATGTTCCAGTAGTTTTTTCCCTTTAGTCTTCCTGGTTATACAGCAACTTTGGCACACTAAAAGATCTGACTGCATACCTTGGACTATTTTTACAGACATTGAAATCTAAATCATCGGGGCATGGTAGGTATATGATCATTTGTGGCCTTTACCATAGTAGTGTCACATCTCCTATCAGACTTTTGATTTTTGAGACCCTGCATCATGATACAATCCACCACTTGATAATACGATTATTGATTATGAAATTAATTTTCAATTCTCACAACAGTGCTGTGATAAGTTGATTTCTAAGGTGGCCCCTAAGAGTTCCCACCTCCTAGGACTCTAAATAATGTGAGAGAGACCTTAAAAGTAGAAGATGTTCTGGGCAGACACAAAGTAATCATGTGAACTTTTTAAGTCTGCACCTTAATGTCAGAGGTAGGGAAGTCAGCGACTTCTAGCAGGAAAGGAATTTGATACATGAGAGGTTTTGTATTGTTGACTGCAGGATGGAAAGGAATGGCAAGGGATATGGACAGATCTTATACTGAGAGTGGTCTTCAGCCAGCAAGGAGACAGGAACCTCAACTATGACAAATAACTGAATTTTGTGAACACTAAGAATAACCTTGGGAGTGGATTTTTCTCCAGTGCCTCCAGGGAAATACTCATCTCGAGTAATACCTTGATTTCATCAGAGACATGAGGTACACCATGCTAGACCTCTAACCTACAGAACTATGAGTTATAAGCCATTAAACTGGAGTCCTGCTGTGGCACTATAGGGCAAGCAGTTAAACTCATGGTTGGTCATTTAAACTCACCAACTGCTCTTCAGAAACACTATATATATATATAAACTATCACTCAATTCACAATAAAAAGCTTTATATATGTATATAGTCTAGAGTCCTCAACAGCTCTATCTCTTCACGCCATCACCTCAGCCTCCATTTCTAGTGTTGCTGCTTCTCTGCTTAGGGTCCTATGTTCCGCACATGCTCTTCTCCTTTCATAGCCTAGGGTTCTCTGTTCTGGACTGTAAGATGAACTACTCCCCCCTTTTTGGTACACAAATTCTACCTTTACAGTTGTGACAGTTACAATTAGTCATGATAACAGTTGTTGTTGTTATGTGCCGTGGAGTTGGTTCCGACTCATAGCAACCCTGTACAGGGTTTCCGAGGCTGTAAATCTTTATGGGAGCAGAAAGCCTCATTTTTTTCCCATGGAACAGCTGGTAGTTTTGAACTGCTGACCTTGTGGTTTGCAGCCCGATTCGTAACCACTATGCTACCAGAGCTGTTACTCACTATTTAATCAAATGAATTCTATCTCCATCTCCTTTTACTAGACCCATCTAGACAAGATGAAAACTACTCAGTGGGGGTTCTACGTTGCCCGTTCACTCTGAAAGTAAACTCCCTTTTGAAAACTTATAAGCCAGCCACTTTGTGCCTTTATAGTCCCCCTGCCCCATTTTATGTAGCCAATGTCTAAGTTGCCCATCCATATCAACCCTGTGTATTGAGAGGATAGGCTTGATCCTTGATGTGAAGACTCCTTCCCTCTTGGTTGGTATTCTGAGCTACTACATACAAAAGTCATGGGAGCAGCAGTAAAGAAATCAGGAGATGTATTGCATTAGGTAAATCTGCTGCACAAGACCTTTTTAAAGTGTTGAAGAACAAATATGTCAGCTTGAGGACTAAGGTGCACCTGACCCAAGCAGTTGTATTTTCTATAACCTCATATGCATGTGAAAGCTGGGCAGTGAATAAGGAAGACCATAGAAGAATCGATGCTTTTGAGTTATGGTGTTAGAGGAGAATATTGAAAGTGTCATGGGCTGTCTAAAGGAGCAATAGATCTGTGTTGGAAGAAGTGCAGCAAGAGTGCTTCTTGGAGTCCAGGATGGCCAAACTTCATCTGTCATGCTTTGAACATATTTTAGGAGGGAAGAGTCGCTGGAGAAGGATATCATGTTTGGTAAGGTGGAGGGTCAGAGAAAAAGAGGAAGACCCCCAGCCAGATGGATTGGCTAAGTGGCAGCACCAATGGGCTCAAGCGTGGCAACAATTGTGAGGTTGTCCCAGGATTGGGCAGTGTTCCATTCTGTTGTGCATAGGGTCGCTATGAGTCAGTACCAACTCAATGACACCTAACAACAACAACAACAACATTCATAAGTAAAGGTCAAGTTCATCAAAGTGTAGCAATTAACACTAGCTTCATGACTTCGTGGGCTAATGTGTCAGACAGCAAAGTCGTTTCAACTGCAAGGTTAGTGATTCAAGCTCACCAGCTGCTCCTTAGAAACCCTATTCAGGTCACCTTGTGTAGGACTCGACTCAATGCACTCAACAACAACAACTTGTTTATCTTTGTTTTATTTTGTTCTGATCATGAAGACATCCAAGCTAGATCAAATGGGTACTATCTGCAAGTTTGGGTAAAAACCCTATATTTTTAACATCAGCGCTTTCCCTCAGACCTTAGGAGAGTGTTCCCAGGAAGAGTCAGGTAGCAGGTAGGTGGCGGAAGACAAATATGAGTAGTCAAACAAACCTGCTGAATCTGTCACTTTTGCCTCTGGGAATCCATCCTAAAAAAACTAAGAATGTAGGCTAAGATTTAGCAAAGGTGTGTTCATAGCATGGTTCTTTGTTGTCGTTGTTGTCAGTTGCCATTGAGTCAGACCTGATATATGCACATCACTGTAAATATTTAAAATGGAGTGACTAATTAATGATAATATAGCTCTATATGGAAATTCAGCCATTAGAAATAATGTTATAGAAGAATATCTAATGGCCTAGAAAACGATTCACATTCTGTTTACAATATGTTTGTATGAAAAATATCAGAGAATAACTCTTTCCACACACTCTCCGTTATCGTTTTATGGTGTGATCCTATTTTTATTTCAAATGCATGTACAGAGTCGCACGCACATATGCAGTAGAATTATTAGCTTGTAACACACCTGTCTTTGATTTCAGCTTTGTCACGTATGAACTATTTACCTTAGGCAATATGCTTATGTTTTCTCTGCCTCAGTTTCTTTATCTTTAAAATTAGGATTAAGTTCACATCTCACTTTTCACCTCAATTCTTTTCAAAGTCATAGGTGTGCAAGAATTATTTTTTGTTGTGACACAAATTACTGTTTCTCTATTGGATGTCAGAATTTCTATGCTCCATCTATCAACTCTTTCAAAGAGCTTGAAAAGAAGAAGGGATACTTCATAAAGATAATTTTTGAGGGTTTACTTTTTAAAATATACATAAAGTGAAATTTTACAAAGAGTGAAATTTACTTTTTGTTTTTCATTTACATAGGTTCTAAATATATGATGGCAGATGAATAAGATGTCTGACAATCTCCATAGTGATGATATAATGTAGTTTATCAACTCAAAACCCTTCCTTATACGTTCTCTGTCTTCCACTCTCAATCCCTGGCAACCACAGAGTTGTTCTTCTTCCTGTTGTTTTACCTTCTCAAATGTCAGATAAAGGGAATCATACTGTATTAACCTTTTGAGCTTGGCATTTTTCACTTAGCATAATGCAATTGAAATGGAAATTAATTCATCTTATAGCTATTTCAAATAGTTATTCTAAAGATAATACTTTTAAAGATAACTCTGAGAGTAATTTATTTATGCATCTGACTCTGTCATGGCCACATGTTCTGTTATATTTGGAGTTGTTCTGAAGCCAGACTGTGGCAGTGACGAATATTAGCTGGAAGAGGAGTACGGACACAGTCTAACCTAGCCTTTTCAGAAAGTACAGTGTCTGAAGGCCAGGGATCAAATGCATTACTCCTGAGGTGTTCGAAAGAGTAGAACCCAGACCTCAGAACCCTCGATGTCAAACCAGGCAGTTATATTGGAAGTCACATAGAATACACAGTTTTGGTCTTAGACTGGTGGAAGATTCCCTGAGAAGCAGAGAGAGGCATGTCTACATGCATGTGCATGAGTGTGTATATGTGAGTTTTTATGTATTGTATGTGTGTTTATGAAATGATGGCATTAAAGTGCTTTCAGAAGGAAAAAAAAACACAGCATTATTACTTTTTTTTGTCTTGAGAATGACAAAAAGAAACCGTCTAATAATTTTTTTTTTTTTTTTTTTTGGTATTAGTTTAATGTTGTCAAGTCAGTTTTGACTCTTAGCAACCCTATGAGTTTCCAAGGATTGGCTAATAAATTTGAACTGGCAGCCTTGTGGTTAGCAGTCCAACACTGGTCCTACAGAGCCACATCAGAACTCAGTGTTAGGGGTTGTTATTAAGTGCTGTCGAGTTGATTCCAACCCATAGTGACCCTGTTTAGGATTTCCAAGGAGCATCTGGTGAGCCTGAACTACCAACCTTGCAGTTCAAATGACTGTGCAATCTGTCGCATTAGCCCAAAGCACCACACCAGAACTCTGAATTCTTTCTCATTTTATAGCACGAATAGTGAGCAGTGACTTGACTTGCAAATTGACTGGTAAGTATGCTAGAGGGCAGCTTTTGCCCATGAAGCAGATATATAGTTATCAAAAGCACTGGATCCCCATAGAATGCTCATACCAGATCCAGGAGATGTCTGTGGAGGTGTGCAGTTTGTTTTGATGCCGCCATTAATTTAAATGATTATATCTTTTATTTATTGTTGTTGTTGTTGTTGTTATATGCTGTGGAGTCGGTTCTGACTCATAGTGACCTTGAACAGGGTTTCTGAGCCTGTAAATCTTTTTGGGAGCAGAAAACCTCATCTTTCTCCCATGGAACAGCTGATAGTTTCAAACTGCTGACCTTGAAGTTTAGCAGCCCGATTCGTAACCACTACACTACTGTATATATTAGGCCTTACCATAAAAAAAAAAAAAAAAAAGAGAGAGAGAGAGAGAGAAATAACAAAATTTTTTACTTTTGAAATATTATACTAGATTTTAAAATACAAAGTCTCTCGAATCTATATGGAGTGCATAGCTTCATTGTATAATGCAATGAACAAAAATATATAAATACTTAAAGTTAACAGGAAAAATTTGAGACCCATGATTTGAATTCATGGTATGAATTTCTGGGAAACAAAATTCCATGAAACATGGATTTGCTCATTTAAATTGGTGTCAATGAAGTGTGTTTGTACCCATATGTAGAGCAGAGCATTTTCCTCTGCTTTATTGTTAATCGCCCTGTTAGCAGTTGACTGCATATCTTAGGAAAAGTACTTGTTAAGCACTCATACATTTGTTCTGTTTACAATAACTTCAGTCTAAGTCTGTGGCCAACATGGTAGTTGTTATAAGGAAATATATGTTGTTTGCCATATTTTGCTAGATTTCTGAAGCTAGTCTTAAAAATAAATTATTATGAATTGACTGAAAATTCACAGACAAGATCATCAGTTTTACATGCAGCAAATCACACACTTTGTTTCATCTCATTGATTGTAAACCGCTCCATGCAACAACAATTATGCTACTTCCTTCGTGTGGTTCCTATGTCCATTCCACCCTCCTCCCCATCCCTTCTCAGCTTTGTCCTTAGGGAAATGTCCCCCTTTTGACTTTGCATGATTGCCCATTCCATGGTGAGCATACTTTATTAGTATCTGAAGCTAATCTTGAGGAACTGTAATTATACATTTTATTTGGTATTTCATTTCCGTTTATAGTTCAAGCACAGATGTTTATTTCTGTGCAATTTGTACCTTTTTTTTTTTTTTTCACATCAGAGTCACAGAAGAGCTTTACTTGAATTAGCTAAATATTTACTTGCTTGAATAATTTATCCTGAGAATCCCCTGTACTCCCTTTATAGACTCTCTAAGATCAAGAGTATAGGAGCAACACAGCCACTGTGCTAAGTGTTAGGACAGTTGACACACTAGTTGAGTTAGATAAATCTCCCAATTGGAGTGTCAGTGCAGATTAGTTTAGCTCTCAGAGAGAAGAAGGTAAAAAATAACATCCAAAATACTTACAAAATCAGTAAGCTGTGATAAGGAAAGAACCCCAAACACCATCCTTGTGTTGAATTGAAGGAAAAAAACAAGAACATCAATTTCTGCTATTGAAATTGCCTTACAATGCACCAGAGGCACTAATTTGCTCAGACATCTTTTGGCAAACTTGTGGATAGAATTTGTTTGTCCTGTTGTTATTTATGAGAAGCAATGTCTGCAGCCAGAGAGCTATTTTCTTGGATTTGCCTCTTTGTAACGGAGAAGAAAGGCTTAAGGAATACAGGAGATGTCAGTAGCAACAAGCAACTTGAATTCCTCATGATAAAGACCATGGCTGGGAAGAATTGAGCAGGCAAGTGAAGGTTACTGACTCTACATTAATAATAAATTTACGAGAGTACGGAACAAATCATGCCAGGCCATCTTTATCGTTTTCTAGGTGGACGTGCAAGATTAAAGAAAGGAATTCAATAGCTGTAATATCTGGAATTGAGTAAATCATCTAATTCAGTGTCTCCACAAATCTTTGGGGGCAGTGGGGGTAGAGGCAGGGAACGGGGGGGAACCTCAGTGAGAATTGGCTCTGAGCACTGTCATGTGGATTTAATTTGGCTGTTGTAATAAATTACAATGGAACAGGGTCCATTGGGATGATGTTGGGATCAATAGAAGGTCAGGCTGTAACATCTCTAGCAGTGGTCTGGAAGAATGGATAACATACTTTATTAAGCTTGGCAGGCCAGGAGGTTTTAGAACTCCTGTGGTCACTACCACTACCATTAGCCTTTATGAAGCACCTGTTGGGTATGGGGCCTGCTAGAAGTAAGATAGAACGTGTACAATTGCCCAAAAGGGTCAACCAATTTAATCGAAAGAGTAATAGGTATACTTTAGTGAATGCTTAGAAGGTTGCCATGCATAGTGCTAAGTCTTTTTCATAGGTTGTTTCTTTTAATACTCCTGAGAATACTTTCAAAGTGTTTTTCTCCCCATTTTACAGATAAGAAAAGTGAGGCTTAGAGAAGAAATTTATTATAGGTCATGTGACTAGTAAATAGTAGCCACTGAGGAAATCTGAGCTTTACTCTTACTGACTTTGTAGGTACACCCACTTCTCGTTGATTGACATGGTTAGACTTGAAAGACCAGGCTGTGATGTGCAAATCAATACTTTGTGAAAATGAAGGATGACCACCACATCAGGTCACAAAATGAAGGGTGATTACATTATTACCTACCTCCCAAATTGCATAATTATGTAACTGTTAAATTATATCATTACATAACTGCCAAACCACATGAATCATGGCCAGCCAAGTTGGCACATAAACTTAAACCATCACAGCCTGTGTTTATCTTGCCTTGCATCTCAGCATTCCCTACTGTCAGATATGTGTTATTAATCTGCAAAACAGTTGTATAGTAGAGATTTTACTGTTGTATTAAATGTGAAATGCCAAATAGCAAGATAGTAAGTGAGGAATAGGGGTATATATGGAGTTCTGGTTTGGTGCTGTAGAATAAGCACTGGACTGCTAACCACAAGGTTAGCTTCAAAACCACCAGCCGCTTCTATAGGAAACCCTATACAGGGTCGTTATCAGTCAGAACCTACCCGATGACACTAAACTGTGACAGCAGGTGTATGTAGATAAGACAGTGTCTGTCAGTTTGTTGTACTGTGATGACCTACATGTTGCTGTGATGCTGAAACTTACACAACTGGTATTTCAAACGTCAGCGGTAAAATACTTGATTAAGCACCCAAGGTAATTTTGCATTGGTATATTTGCACTGTTTACAATAACTTCAGCCTTAATCTCTGGTAATATAGCAGTTATTATAAGGAAATATATGTTATTTGCATGTTCACTTCTAAACTATCTGAAGCTAAACTTTTTTAAAAGAAACAAACAACTTTTTATTTAGAATTGAGTAAAAAGTCACAGACAAAATCATCAGTTCTACATGCAACAAATCACACACTTTGTTTCATCTCAGTGACTGCAACCCCCTCCATGCAACAACAGCTAGCCCACTTCCTCTGTGTGGTTCTTATTTCCATTCCACCTATCTTTCCATCCCTTCTCAATTTAGGTAACCGTTGCTCTTTTGATTTTGAATGACTGACCATCCCATGGTGAACCATTCCAAAGTGGGCAGGTTTCAGCAGTGCTTTCATACTAAGATAGGTTAGGAACAAAGACCTGTTGATCTATTTCTCCCTCGCCATACCCAAAAATTCATCAGCACAAAGCTTATAAATAATAACAGAACATTGCTCTGTATAGTGCTGGAAGATGTGTCCCTCAGGTTGAAAGGCACTCAGTACAGGACTTGGGTGGAATTTCCTCCTTAGGGTACAGTTCATCTACCTTAATGATCCATCGGAATACAGTAAAGCTTTCAGGAGCTTCTTTTGCTGATGTGGAATGACTCCAAATGAAAAGTAACAGCTACAAACATCCTTGTGTGATTATGTAGAGAAGATGCTCGGTTTTTAGTTCATTCATTCAATTGTTTCCTCATTTCACCAAGCATACTAAATGTACTTAAGATGATCCCAGTTTAGTAAAGGACACAGACGTTGCTAAAAGTTAGTTTTCAGAAAAAAAAAAAAGAAGGTCAAGTCTTGACTCTGGTAAAATGAGCACTTGTTAAAGATTTTATTTAACACATTAATCGCTGAGGTCAATCTGCAGATGTTAGAACCGGGTAGAGAATCTGTAGAACAGGCACATTTATAGAAAAAGAATATGAAAATGAGTATACAAATGGAGGCATAACTTTTATTTTTCCCAGGCAGAGAGAGAAGTCAAAATAACTTATATTGGGCAAAATTTTTATGTCCACAGAAAATAATTATTTTGCCTTGCTATCAGATATCTATAATTTATAGTTAAAAGACCATGGAAGTTCAATGCATGGTTTCCTATTGAAACCATTTTTTTCCTACAAAACTACTAAAGAAAGAATTTTGATGCAGTGTAGTGTGGTGTGTTTGACTTATAAGTAAGGAATATGTCTGACTTTCCTAAATTGTTTTTAAGGAGGACATCTGGGCAAAAAATGGGAACTTAAGATGAGCGTCTTTATGTCTGAAGACATCTGGTTTTTCACATTGGAAAACCAAGGTCCAGAGAGCTGAAGGGAATTGCCCAAAGTCACTTTTCTGCTTAGAGAAGTGACATGTAGCATCTGGACTTTTTCTGCTCCCACCTGACCCTTGGTCAGTGGTGAATAGGAAGGCCATGTGGCAAAGTATCTGCCTGTCTATCCTGAGGTTTATTCTGGGGAAGGGTAGCAGCGAGATGGGAAGGGGCCGTTGAAGAACCTTGGGTGGTCAAGACCTTGAATTGATTCTAAGCAAGCACCTCAGGATTTTTTGTTTCTTTTCAAGTTTTTATTGTGAATTGAGTGATAGTTTACATGACAGAACATTTGTTTTACACTCATCCTATTGTATTTCATTTCATTGCAATGATTACAATCCCCTCTGTGCATCATCATTCAACAGTATTTGCTTCTATTTGTTCTGGTGGGGTTTTTTGTTTGTTTGTTTGGATGTACACAAAAAACACTTAGGAATATATAATTTAAAAAAAGTTTTTATTGTGAATTGAGTGAGAGTTTACAAGGTAGATCATTGGTTTTACATTCAACAAATCATATACATTGTTTCATTACAATCATTATAATCCCATCCATGTACCATCATCAGTTAACAGTATTTCTCTTTATTCATTTTAGCTCTTTTTTTTTTTCTTTCTAAACACTCAGACATATATAATAATTTAAACCACCACAGCCTGCCTGTCTGCAAGTCTGCCCCCTGGCTGCCAGCTCTCACTCCCTCTCTTTCCAGGAATCTAGAGTCCTTAGCTGCTCCATCTCTCCAAGTCCCCATCTCTGGTTTCACTGCTTCTCTGGGTAAGGTCTCACATTCTACTTGTGCTGTTCTCCCTTGATGTCCTAGGGTCCTCTGTTTCTGGATTATAAGGTTAACTACTCTCCCTTTTTTGTTGCAAAACTTCTACCTTTACAATTGTGGCAGTTGCATTTACTCATGATAACAATTACTTGGTATTGAATTGTAAGAATCTTATCTCTTTTTACCATCTCGTTTTACCAGATCCATCTGTTGTTATTATGTGCCGTGGAGTCGGTTCTGACTCATAGCGACCCTGTACAGGGTTTCCAAGGCTGTAAATATTTATGGGAGCAGAAAGCCTCATCTTTCTCCCATGGAACAGCTGGTAGTTTCGAACTGCTAACCTTGCGGTTCACAGCCCGATTCATAGCCATTACGCTACCAGATCCATCTAGACAAGCTGAAAACTATTCAGTGGAGATTCTGTCTTCCCACACACACTCTTAAACTCAACTCCCTCTTAAAACCTTGTAAGCCAGCACTTCGTGCCTTTATCACCCCTCATTTTAGGTAGCCAATGTTTGAGTTGCCCATCCCTATCTACCTTGTGTACAGAGGGAATAGCATTGATACTTCCCTCTCTGTTGGTATTTAGATCTACTACCTCCATGAGTATAGGTCGAGTTCATCAAATTGTAGCAATTTATCCTCATTTCCTTATTCAATTTTTTAAAAAAATCTTCCTCTAGTCGAGTTCTGATTATCAAGCCATCTAGACTAGGTCAAATGGGTGCTATTTGCAAGTTTGGGTGTTCTTGTGCTTCTCCCCTCACTTCATATTAGCTGGATGCTTCACTTTCAGCTTTAACTCTCTGGCTATGTTCTTGTCCATAGGCTCAGGTGTTCCCAGGTCTCATCACACTTTGCACCAACCAGCCCTTCCTCCTCTCTCTCTCATCTCCAGGTTAACAGGAGTCTATGGAACATAATTGAACTCAGCTCATTTCATCATTACTGCCTTTCCCCCTCTTCCACTCACCAGTAGACCATTGTGGTTATCAGCAAGCTTACATGCTTGCTCAAATGTTCCCTTTTAGTTTCAGTCTTAGAGGAGGGTTTGTCTTAAAGGGACTTGATTGCTTGCCTTGATGGCTTTCTGGTGAACAACTTGCTTGTTTTTGTAGTAGCCAGTCATACTGCCATTTTTGTTTTGGGTTTTTCCTGATGATCCTTCTTTGAAGATCTTTGAAGATCATTCTGTCACTCTAGCTGTTCTAGGCAGGTCTCTTTCTCCTTTCTAGTGGGGATGTCCCAGCTCAGAGGGCTCTAGATGGGGCTCAGAATTCCACCTAAAGTCCTATACACTGAAAAGGCTCTGCAAGAGGCCTATTCTAGAATGGGCAAGTTCTAGAATGCCTTTTAGGTATTTCAGTTAGTTATAGCCTAAAGACAGGCTTACATGTTTCCTGACATTCCTTTCTATCCCACTCAAGTGTTTATTTTATAACAGTAGGCAAGGGAAACTAATATTCATAAGACAGTCAAGCATCCTAATATCATTTCCCTTCTTCAAACTATGCCTCGATCCCTGTATCACAAAGCTGTGTTGTTCCAAGGTTGAACATGTATCACTCTTTATCTCTGTCCCATTTAGCCCATGCAAACCTGTCTCAGTGTTCCCCTATCTATTTTGTTCTTCCACTCCTCCCCCTTCTTGTATATTGCCCTCTCCAACACCTGAACTATGATGTGCCTGACCCCTAACTTGTGCTCTATAGTCACCTCCCTCTGCCTTCCCGAACCACCTCCACCCCACTCCCACCAGTAACCAACAATTTTTTTTTCCCCTTTTAGTATGGGCGTCTTTTCTTAAGCTTTTACAATAATGGTCTTATTCAATATTTGTCCTTTTGTGACTGACTAATTTCACTCAGCATAATGTCCTCAAGGTGCATTCATGTTATGCGGTGGCTTGCAGCTTCCTTGTTATTCTTCAAGGTAGCATAATACTCCATTGTGTGTATGTACCACAGTTTTCAATTGATGGGTACTTAGGCTGTCTCTATCTTTTTACTATTGTGAATAGTGCTGCTGTGAACATTGGTCTTCATATATCTAGTAGTGTTATGGCTGGGATTTCTTGTGGATATATAGAGGAATTGCTGGATCATATGATATTTCTATTTCCAACTTTCTGAGGAAGTGCCATACTGTTTTCCAGAGTGGTTGGGCCATTTTACATTCCTACCAGCAATATAGGAGGATCTCAGTCTCTCCACATCCTTGCCAGCATTTATTATCCTCTTTATTTTTGAACTCTGCTGTTATTGCTGGTCTGAGATGATACCTCATTGTTATTTTGATTTGCATCTCTCTAATGGCCAGTCGCTCCTTGGAAACCCTCTACAGTGTCGCTATGGATCAGAACTGACTCGATGGCATTTAACAACAACAACGATGGCTAGTGATCATGGACATTTCTTATGTTTGTTGGCCTTCAGGAATATATAATCATTTGAACAACCAAAGGGCACATTCTGCAAGCCTGCCTCCTGGCACACAGCCCTTCTCTTTCTATGAGTCTAGAGTCCTCAGCTGCTCCCTCTCTCCATGTCCTTATCTCTGCTCCCATCTCTGGTGTCCCTGCTTGTCTGGATGGGGTCCCACCTTCTGCTCGTGGTCTTCTCCCTTGATGGTCCTAGGGTCCTCTGTTACTGGAATGTAAGATTAACTGCTCTCTCCTTTATGTTATAAAACTTTTATCTTTACAGTTGTGACAATCACAATTCATCATGATAACAATTACTATTCCTCAGGAATTTTGATGAGTGAAGGGGATGCAATTGAAGCTCTGTTATTAAGTAATCATTGAAGGCCAATCAGTAAGGTTGCGGGGTTGTGAGGCTGTTTGCTCAGGAGGAAACGGAAGTGACATCTGAGGCCAGTCATTTTGCTTCTGGATGAATCCATAATCACCCAGGGCATATTTAAAAAGTGGTGACATAGGATAAGCACTAGACTGCAAGGATGGTGTGAATCACAAGGTTGGCAGTTCAAACTCTTCCAGCTGCTGTTCTGAAATCTTATACAAGGTCTCTATGAGTTGAACTTGATGGCACGTGATGGCACTTCACAACAACCACAGCAACAACAATCCCTGAATCTACCCCAGATGCTTCCATGAGAATCTTTGAGAGGAAGCATGGATGAGAGCCAACAACTTCGTACAATTAAAGATGGGGACAACTTGGTACGTGAGGAGAAGAAGCAACATGTTTCTGTTGAATATGATGACACTTCTGACGAAATTTAGGTCAGATAATACTTAGTGAAACAACTCCCAGACTGTGGCTGGGGAGTAGCGGCTATTGAGAGAAAATGAAGGCTCCTGGTTATATGGGTAATGATCTGTATCGATGACTTGGGGATCCACGAAGATTTGCTGCTGCTCTCCCTGTTTGTGTTACTTACTCTCTCCCTACTGATTATTAAGCAATAACAACTTCAAATGAATGATGGTGGTTATGTGCCGTGGAGTCAGTTCCGACTCATAGCGACCCTGTACAAGGTTTCCGAGGCTGTAAATCTTTATGGGAGCAGAAAGCCTCATCTTTCTCCCGTGGAACAGCTGGTAGTTTCAAACTGCTGACCTTGTGGTTCGCAGCCTGATTCGTAACCACTACACTACCAGAGCTCTTAAATGAATGATTGTTGTTGTTGTTGTTAAGTGCCATCGAGTCGGTTCCGACCCATAGCGACCCTGAACAGGGTTTCCGAGGGTGTAAATCTTTACAGGAGTAGAAAGCCTCATCTTTCTCCCGTGGAGCAGCTGGTAGTTTCGAACCACTGACCTTGTGGTTCGCAGCCTGATTCGTAAACACTACACTACCAGAGCTATTAAATGAATGATAGAAGCCTTTTATTGAGGCTCGGTGCATTGTTAGTCATAGCTAGAGCAGAAACATGTTTGTTTTAACTGCTTTTTCTTTAGGAACAAGGTGCTAGTTAGTTTCCAAGCATTACAACTGAGGAGATTTTCCATGTTAAGAATTGCATTTAGAGCTTCTCTTGGAATCGATTGAAACCCTTCCTTCCCTGGGGCTTTGTAGTTGTTGTTAGCTTCCTATTGATCCCTTGCTGTTGTCCATTCATTTCTGTACTTGCCTGGACCTGCTTGACATTTAAATTCAAGACCCTGGATGATAAAGCTTGGCCTCTTTATACTTCTAACACTTTGGGAATGGAAGCATATTGGTTGTTACCAATGAACACCCTTTCCTTTCTAACAACAGTTGAGAAGTGTGAGGCGTGATTAGGGGTGGTGGCAGAGTTAGTGAGGGCAGACATTCAATACTAGGTGCTTTGTATTGGAGGGTGCTTTGTTGAATACTGTTAAGTGCCATCAAGTCATTTTTGACTGATAGCAACCCTGTATAGTGTTTCCACGGAGCAGCTGCTGGGTTTGAACTGCCAACCTTGCAGTTAGCAGTCCAGTGCTAATCCTAGAAAGCCATGGCAGGACTCCTTGGTGAATACTGTTGTTATTGTTGTTAAGGGTCTTTGAGTCGGTTCCCGTTCATAGAGACCTTGCATGGGATTTTCCGAGGAGTGGCTGGTAGGTTTTAACTGTTAACCTTGTGTTTCAAACTGGTCATGTAATTGGTGAATAATAGGAAGGTGGTAAATGAAGAAGCATTTATTTTCCAATTTCACAACTTTCCCTATAGCCAGATGTGGCAGTGCGGTCCTTCACAGATCTGTACATCTGCCCTGTTAATGTGTGTCTCTAAAGATGAAGGGGAGACATGGGGTAATGAGGGACTTCCAGATAGTCCTGACTTGGATGT
>NW_006408564.1:4726546-4751079 GCF_000296735.1 Chrysochloris asiatica | reverse complement strand
CAGTGTACACAGATACTCACTCAGATATGCACATACTCACTGCCCATTCTGAATCTTTTCCCAGACCTAAGCCCCTTTTTTCTGGGAAGAGTCACTCGAGAGTACATCCAGTGACTCAGGGCTCTTAGTCGGTGCCTCTTCAGATCCAGAGAGTTCCAGAACTAGCTTTTGGGGTTCCAGCTCTGTGCTCGCTCTCAGAATTTATTTGCAAAACAGATCATGCAGAAAATTCCACCCCGTATGTCCCTTGTTCAGTGGAGTGCTTGGCACATGGGAAGCATATCAATAAATATTTTTTGAATGAGTCAATAAATCTTCATTTTTATAGCTATGGTAACCCTCCTGCAGGCATTTATGATTGTTATTACCATTGTAACTAGTATTTTATAATAGTAATTAATGTTTATTTACTGGTTTTTCTATGCTGTATTAGGTACTTTGCATGCAATATGCATAAATGCCTCATCTCCTCCAAGTCTTTCCTTTATTGTCACCTTTTCAGTGAGTCCCCCCTACCACCACCTTCTATAGGAGTATAACTTGTCTCTTCTTTCCTATCCCCAGCTCTCCTCAACTTTCTAACTTGCTTCTGTTTGTTCTTTCCTTCCATAACATTTTTACCTTTCCTTGCACTCTATCATTTACTTGTCAATTATGTCCATCATCTTTCATCTGCCCCTCTGCTGGGATCTAACATCCACAAGGGCAGGGGTTATGGTTTGTTTTGTATACTGAGGTATCTCAGGTGCCCAGGTCACTGTCTTTCCTGTAATAGGAACACAGTCAACATTTGAATGTCAACATATTAAATGACTATCTCATGTAATCTCATGGAAAATGAATATTAGGAAAAAACTATGTATGCCTTACAAAAAATTTGCACCAAGATAGACTTGCACTAACTTGTTATAACATGTCTAAACAGGATCTAATTTGAGGCAGTATCATTTTGAAAACAGCCTCTGTCAAAGCAGCATGAATTCTGCTAAAATTAAAACAAGAACAAACATCATATTTACAGTGAAGCTTAATGGTGAAATTACTGATGCTTTACAAGAATTGTATGGCAGTGATGCACCAAAGAAATCAGCAGTTTACACATGTATAACTCATTTTACGAAGGATCGAGACAGTGCTAATGATAAAATCCATAGTAGCAGACCTTGCACAGAAATTAGTGAGATAACAATTAATCTTACCTGTGCCCTGATTGAAGTGGACCATCAATTGACAGCAGGAACAATCACCAACACCTTAGACATTTCAGTTGGGTCAGCTTACTCAGTTGTGAGTGAAATGTTAAAGTTGAATAAGCTTTCCAGTTGATGGGTACCAAAAACGATTATGCCACGATCAGCTGCAGACAGGAGCAAAACATTCGGTGGAAATTTTAAGCAAGTGGGATCAAGATCCTGAAGCATTTCTTGCAAGAATTGTAACAGGAGATGAAACATGGCTTCACCTATATGACCCTGAAGATAAAGCACTACCAGGAAGTGGAAGTGATCAAAGCAAATGTGGGCCAGTCACAAGTAGACCAGCAAAGGTCATGGGAGTAGGCTTTTGAAATGTTCAAGGCATTTTTGTTGTTGTTGTTGACATTCTGAAGGGCCAAAGAACAATATGTGCTTATAATGAGAGTATTTTGAGAAAGTTATCCAAAGCTTTAGCAGAAAAAAATGCTTGGGAAAATTCATCCAGAGATCCTTGATCATTGTTCTCATTAAACAAGGGCAATTTTGCAAGAGTTTCCATGAGCAGTCATTAGACATCCTAATTACAGTCCTAATTTCTGATTTCTTTTTGTTTCCTAATTTTAAAAAGGATTCCTAGTGTGGCATTGTAGGATGAATTGTGAACTGTGAGCCACAAGGTCAGAAGTTCAAACCCACTGGCTGCTCCTCAGAAACCCTATACAGGGTCACTATGAGTTAGAACTGACTCAACAGCTCTTAACAACAACAAAAATCATCTTTAAAAAATATTTAACACCATTTTCTTCCATTAATAATGTAAACAAGATTACACTGGCTTGGTTAAATTCCCGGGATCTTCAGTTCTTTACTTATAGATTAATTGGCTGGTATCACCACTTATGAAAATGTCTTGAATGTGATGGAGCTTATGTTGAGAAATAAAGTTTATATATATATATATAATCTTTTTGGAGTCTGCTTGTAATTACTGTAGTTAAAAGAAATAAGTAGTGCTCTGGAAGGTGAGTTTTGTGCTGCATTTTTGGCTTGCCTTACAGAGGCTGAAGAATCACACAACTAATTAGCACCCTACCTCATCAGCTGGGCTCTAGAAACTGACAAGAACCTTAAAATTTTGAAGATTCTACAGGCCCCAAATAAGTCCAAGAAACAGAAAAGCAATGTGGGACTTGGTGCTGACAGATTAAAATAAAATGAAAAGGATTTAAGATGTTCTATCTAGTTGTTTATGGTGTGCATGCAGCGAGGAAAGAGGGAAATATGAAAAATAAGAGGATTTAACTAGTGTATAGGGAGACTGAAAACACACATGGGGTTAAATTTTGGCTTAACTCTGTGACTTTAGACCAGTCCCTTAACTTAAAGTCAGTCTCAGTTTACCCAGCCATAAGGTTCCCTGGGGAGCATTGGTTAAACACTAAATTGCTCACTAAAATGTTGTTGATTCAAACCAGCCCAACAACTCTGCGGGAGAAAGACCTGAATCTCTGCTTATATAAAGATGACACCTAAGGGAACCCCATGGGGACAGTTCTACTTTGCCATATGGTATCTCATGAGTTGAAATTGACTCACTGGCACTTAACAACAACATGATAGAATGTATGCCAAGGGAAGCTGACTTACTAATTCATTTTTTTAAAAGAGGAATTATGAATCAATTTTTAGGGAAGATTCCTTTGTATTGCCAAACTTTTAATGTCTGACTGGCTCTTTTTATAAGACAGTCAGTACACCATTGAGAAGTCTAATACTCCTGAGAGTACTTTCTACGTAGTTCCTTCTGTTTTCAGTTCAGATGTCATGAAGTAACAACTGAGTTATTACTGGATTTACTTGCATCCACAAACAATGCTTATGGAAGCAGCAGTCAGGAAATCAAACAACATATTACAGTAGGCAAATCCGCTGCAAAAGACTTCTTTAAGGTGTTCAAGTGCAAAGATACTAATTTGAGGACTAAGGTGTGCCTGACCCAAGCCATGTTGTTTCCAGTCACCTCATATGCCTGTGAGGGGAGCTTTGTGGCTGCCTCTGATATCACTGGACTGTGAGTCACAGGTCTATGGTGATGCATCCTTCTTGTCTGTGTGAGATGCTTGACTGTGGTACCACCAAGTTATAACTTTCCCTTTCTTATTTGAGGCATTGATTGATTCTTCTGTTAACCAAGAGAAAGATCTCAAAACCACTGAAGAATGCAAAGAACCTTCTGACATTGAGAAATATATAAAGACCAACCTACGCTTCATGCCTTCCTTTCCTCCCCTTATGGGAACGGACATAAATAATCTCTTAAGGATGGAACAAACCAAGCTTTATGTCTTCCAGGGGTACATTTTCAAAACCTTCTGTCTTCAGATGAGGGAAGGACAGTCACATGACAAATGGCTCAAGGTGGTTTGAGGGTTTTGTGTATGTTGCTCAATACACTTCTGTTACTACTTAGCTGCGATGGATTTACAGGAAAGCTAATGATGCTCACATTCATACCCTTTCACATCATGGGTGTCTCCCCAAATCTTGACAGTGTGTTCTCATGTGTATATGTTTTTGTGAAATATATAAAAGTATGATGTTTCTTTAAAGAGCTCCCCACCCCAGCCCAATTAGACGCTATGAAACCTGGATCTGTTCTTGTTGCTGTGTTGTTGAAATGTGGACAAACAGCTGTTGTTATTAGCAACGTCAACTGGGCCCCTGACTCATGACAATGCCATGCACAGTGAAAGAAAATACTGCCTGGTCCTGCACCTTTCTCTAGATCTTTCTGATCTAACTGGTGTGCTCCCTAGGGTTTTACTTGGCTACTTTTCTAAAGTAGATCACCAGGCCTTTCTTCTCAGACCATCTTAATTTCCAGCTCTTTTGAAACCCATTCAACACCATAGCAACAATGTAAGCCTCTCCTGACAGGTGGGTGTTGGCTATACTCGAAGTGCATTGGCTGGAATCAAGCCTGGGTTTCCTGATTGGAAGGCAAGGATTCTACAACAGAATCCCCACTACCCCAGGGCAGATAGCACTAACCACAATAGAACTGGAGCTCCAAGTTCAGGTAGAGAGAGGAGGGACTCAAAACCCAGTGGACAAGAAGTAGAGATGAAATGAATTTGCTGATAATCAGAAGAATCTCTGTAGCTGGCCTGTCCTAATGGTAGGCTGATGGGCCTCCAGAGAGTGGCAGGTTTAGAAACTAGCCTCCATTACCTCTGCAGTCTGTCCTTCTCACCTGCAGTACAGGCCATTCTGGAAGGAAAAGTCTTGCCTGAGCTGTTTGGGGTAGGCTTGATGACTAACATCTTTGAAGTCAAATTTCCTTGGAACAATAGAAGCTGAGGTTGTATATCAGAACCAGACATACGTATATTTGACCATGGGTTACAATAAACTTTACTGGTGCTAGAAATAATCAAACCATTTCACTTTCCATGCATTTTATGTCTGAAAAACTTGATATCACTCCTTGGAAGGGGAAAAAAAAAAAAAAACTACTTGGTTCATTTGCTATTCTGCTGGGAGAGGAAAGTTCTGAAATGCTAAAGCAACCAATGGCTCTCTCTTCGCCCTAAGACTGCCCGTCCCATCAGGGAGCACTGCCATCCCATCTAGAATGCTCCAGCTCCGGCTGTTCGTCTGCCTCCCCAGTCTTTATAGCATGCAGGCTGGATCACGTTCCCTTTGCTGGCTGGTGGAAAGAGGCAAACTGTTGAACAGATGTTGATTGAAGGGGCCCAGGTTGCGGTGTTCGGCATTTTAGTCTAAGTTCAGTGGGGCTTTAATAGTTTATACACAGAGGGCCTGTGTCTCGCCTGAGGTAATATATGCTGCAACCCAACACTTGCATTGTCTTTTGGAGCCCCTGCATTAGCAATATTGAATTACATCACCCTGTCATGAGAATTGCGAGACTCTGAAAACCAACATTTGGCCATGTCACATCTTAATTTCTTTTTGATACATCTAAAACTGTGGTGCTGTAGGATAAACGCTGGACTGCTAGACATGTTCAAACTCGCCAGCCACTCCTTGGAAACCCTATATAGGTTTGCTCTGAGTAGAAACCAACTTGATGGCACTTAACAACAACAAAAAATAAAAATGGCAGCATCTTAAAATAGGTTTTTAATTATATTACTGCAGTGGTTTTTCCAGTTTCTTTTGATTAGCAAAACCACTTGATTTTGACTGTGGTTCACAAAGAGATGGGAAAGCTTTGTCAACAGACAGTATATTGAGTTGGTGGTCTCTTAGATGTGTGGATTTGTTGTTGTTAGGCTTCATTCAGTCATTTCCAGCTGATAATGACTTTATGTATAACAGAAAGAAACACTGTGCAGTCCAGCTCCAGCCTCACCATTGATGCTGTGATGTTTGAAGCCATTGTTCCAACAACTGTTGTTCCGTTTCATAGAGGGACTTCCTCTTTTTCTCTGACCCTTGGCCAAGCATGATGTTCTTGTCCAGTGATTGGTCCTTCCCGATAACATGTCCAAAGTATGTGAGATGAAGTTTCACCATCCTCCCTACTAAGGAGCAATAGATTTGTTCTTCCTTGTTGCAATCCATGGCATATACAATATTCTTTGATTAAAGGGTTGGGACTAAGCCCACATGCCAGGAAAGGTATGTGGACTTAATCACATTTTCTTCATCCTTTTAAGCCTCATTTTCCTCATGGCTAAAATAGGAAGAACACAGTATATTTTTTCCTTAAGATTTCTTTGAGCATTAAATGAGATGATGGATTTGAAAAGCACCCAACTCAATACCTGGGCATAATGAACATTTCATACATGATAGCCAGTTGTATTTATATGTGATATTATATCTGGGAACAACTTTCATTCACTAGTGTAGTTGTGTATTCTTTGCATATCAACCCTAGGCTTCATTCTCTGTTATTTTAAAATACACTGACTTTAGTGACAAAAAATGGTTTTCTTATAGAATTTTAAGTTTAATATTGTTGAACTTGATTTCCCCTATTCAGGAATGTATTGTTTATTCCTCAAGTCAAAGCAGGTACAATATTCTAGGCAACTTATGGGCAGCTTCCTGGTTTTTCTCTTTCAGTACTATCTTACATCCCCTTAAGAAGTAGACCTAGGCCAGCATTTTAACTCTGAAGACTTTATATAATTCCCATCTTTTTTTTCTTCCCCCAAATGAATATGACCTGAACCCTAAAAGTCAAGTGGTCATTATGACTGACGTGTAACTGATAGCTGTGCCCTGAGTTTAAGTCCTGGGAACCTGAAGGAAGACCTCACAGATGGTTAAATCACACGTTTGAGTACATGGTTTCATCCTATCAGAGAAAGGACTGTGAGCTACATCTGGCCCATCTGCCTCTTTATAATGTTCATATCTCCATCCTCTGCATTGTTCCTGCTCTAAGTCTGGTAATATGTGGTTCATGAAGTCTTGTTTCCTCTCCTACTGCAACTTTGAAAAGTTACCAGTTTTATTACCTGAAATGAAGAGAGAAGAAAATGGAAACTACTTGAGTATCTTTGAAATTTTGTTGTAAGGAGTTAGGCTGGTTAACGGTAATGGAAAAATGCAACTATAATGATACCACCTTGCATTAAGCTAGTGCTTTATGGTTTTCATAAGGCTTTGTTGTTGTTGTTCTTAGGTGCCATAGTGATGGTTCCAACTCACAGTGATTCTAAGAACAACATCATAATGCTGACCAATCCTGTGCCATCCTCACAGTTGTTGTTACGCTGAGTCCATTGCTGCTGCCGCTGTACCACTCCATCTCCATCACTAACCCTCCACTTACCAAGCATGATGTCCTTCTCCAGGACTGGTCCCCAAGTATGATGTCCTTTTAAAAATTATATTTTGTAAAATTTTACTTGCGTATGATATTAGTGATACTATGCGATGATTTCCACATATATGCATCTCTTTCAATCAGTTGGTCAGATGAGTGAGTTCCTCCAGTGCTGCATCAGACTGTTGTAAGATTCCAATCTGTATACTATCAATCCCCAGAGCTTTGCTTTTTGCCAGTGCTTTCAGTGACAACTTGGACGTCTTCCTTCAGTATCATTGGCTCTTAATCATATGCTACCTCTTGAAAAAGTTGAAAACCAACAAATTCTTTTTGGTGCAATGATTCTGTATATACCTTCCATCTTATTTTGATTCTTTTTGCATCACCCCATATATTTTGTCCACAGAATCCTTCAGTATTGCCAAGTTGAGGCTTGAATTTCTTGTTCATTTTTTCAGCTTGAGAAATGCTAAGCATTCTCTTCCTTTTTGGTTTTCTAACTCCAGATGTTTGCACATTTCATTATGAACTTGACTTTGTCTTCTCAAACTTTCCTTTGACATTTTCTGTTTAACTCTGTTACTTCCTCATTTCTTCCCTTTGCTTTTCAGAGTAAGTTTCAGACTCTCTTCTGATACCCATTTTGATATTTTCCTTCTTTCTTGTCTTAATGATCTTTTGCTTTCTTCCTGTGTGATGTTCTTGACGTCCCACTATCTTCCTGGTTTTTGATTACTAGTGTCTAATGCATCAAATATGTTCTTGAGATGACCTCTGAATTCAGGTGGGATATGCTCAAGGTCATAATTTGGCTCTGGTGAACTTTTAATAATTTTATTCAGCTTCAGCCTGAACTTGCAAATAAGCAATTAATGGCCTGTTCCACAGTGGGCCCTAGTGTTGTTTGGCTGATGATATTGACCTTTTTAGCATCTCTTCCCATAGATGTAGTAATTTTTATATCTGTGTATTCCATGTGGTTAGGTCTATGGGTATTATCGTCTTTCGTGTTGTTTAAAAAGGGTATTTGCAATGAATAAGTTATTCATCTTGCAAAATCCTATCATGAGCTCTCCTGAATCATTTCTGTCACCAAGGCCATATTTTCCAGCTACTGATCCTTCCTCTTTGTTTCCAACCTTTGCACCAGTAATTAACAATACATCCTGATTACATATTTCATCAAATTCTCAATGAATTCTTTCTTTAATTCTTCAATTTTATCATCAGTGGCTTTAGTGGTTGGTACTTAAATAACAATGGTATTAATTGGCCTTCTTTGCAGGTGTATGGATATTATCCTTTCACAGACACCAGTGTACTTCAAGATAGATCTTAAAAGGTTCTTTTTGGTGATGAATGTAACCTCATTCTGTTTCAATTTGTCAGTCCCGGTATAGTAAACCGTATGATTGTCAGATTTAAGATAGCCAGTATCAGTCCATTTCAGCTGACTAATGCCTAGGATACCCATGTTTATACATTCCATTTTATTTCTGACAACTTCCAGTTTTCCTAGATTCGTACTTTGTAATTCCATGTACCAATTATTCATGTATGTTTACAGCAATTTCTTCTCATTCTCAGTTGTGCCCCATGAGCAAATGAAAGTCTTAAAAGTGTTACTCGTTTATGTCATTACTGTAAACTCTGTGTTGAGAAGACAGCTCTTCCACAGTTGTATTTTGAGTGTCTTTAAATCTGTGAAGCTTATCTTCAGAAGGTAGTATATCTGACAATATTCTTGTGCTATTAATAATGTTTTAATCTTCTGGGACTTTATCTGGCAGTATTCTTCTGCTATTCATAAGGTTTTCAGTGGCTAAACATTCAGAAGTAGTTCTTCTCCAGTACGATTTAGTCTGGAAGCTCTACTGAAACCAGTTCACTATAGGTGGCCCTGCTAGTATTTCAAATACTGGTGGCTTAACTTTCAGCACCACAGTAACTCACAAGTCACCACAGTGTTACAAACTGACAGAAGAGTGGGAATCCTATGGCTTTGACAGATACAATTTCATTTTACTCCCCAAGGATCCTGTGGGATTGTCAGGGCAGCTATCGTGCCCATGTTTATAGATGAGGGGACTGAAGTAAGTGGTTAAATTGCTTGGTCTAGATCCCAGAGTATAAAAGTGATGGGAGTCCTGTTTTCTTACCTCAAGTGAATAATAGTAGCAAAAATAATCGCTATGGCAAGTATGTATGAAAATATCAAGATAGTCTTTTATGTGTCAGGTCCTGTGCTCACTCACTTCTTGATGTGTGTAACTCAGGTGCCAGATGAGGTCTCCCTGACCATCACAATGGATAAGTGGGGCTTACATTGTCTGCTCCCCCAATCGCTAGGAAGCCTCATTCCTTCCCAGAGATGCTCCCATCTCTGAGAGCCTAGCCTGAGGGCAGTATAAGACCCTTGAAATAATTTGGTCTGACCATGCCAAGGTAACCACAATTCTAGTCATCACAATGGAGGTGAGTGAGTTAGTTAAATGTTTGAACAAATATAGCAGACTAATTTTTAAGTTGATAATTTTGTATTACCCATGAATTATGATATACAGTTTGGCAGAAAAAAATGTTCCCCAGGTCCTCAGTTGTGAGTTCCCATCCTCATTACACTGTTAAACTTGCTTACAGCCCTTTCCCTCAGTAATCTGGTGGTTCCATTCACCAAACCATGAAACACAGCCCTTTTCCTCAATGTCTTCTCTTACCACTCACATAACCAATGTGCAGTGACCTGCCTCTCTGAAGTTTCAGATGGGAAAGCAAGGCTTGTATTAAAACAGGATAGACTGAGAAAATGGAGCAGCAGCTTCCTTGATACTGGATGCTGATACTGATACTGGAGCGTGAAGTATCCCTGATACTTCACAAGGCTCCAGTGGCCTCACCATGTGACATTTCTCATCCATCACTTTGTCAGTGCGTTTCAGCAGCCTGAGACTTTCCTGTTCACTTGTTTTGCTCCCTTCAGAACCCATTTTCTCCCCGTTCTGCTCGACAACTTTTCTTCACACCTTCAGCTGTATCATGTGCCAGTGTAGTGGAGTTCAGTTTTTCCATGTTTCTCTGCCCCCCTACATACTACACATCCAACCCAACATCGAAGGAACTCTGTTACGCTTTATAAAGCAGTGACATTTCTTCTCCTCTAAAGGAGCTCCAGTGCCTGCTCTCAAAATCCCATTTCCTTCTCTTTCTACCCATGTTCTAACTATTGTAGCCATCATAACTGCTCTTTGTGGTAGATATCAATATGAACCCACTTTACAGCTGAGGAACCAGAGGCTTAAAAACATCAGTTAAATTTGCCAAACGTCACTCAGACATCTAATCTTTGTACCCACTGTACCCAAGGTCACCATCAAACATCTTCCTAAAGGGCCAGATTGTTGGTCTCTGTCATGATGATTTAACTCCTCAGATGTAGCATTGGACATTACATATTGAATGAGTGTGACATTTTTTTCAGTAAAACTTTATTTACAAAAACAGGTGGTGTGCCAGGACTTGATTAAAAAACTGTAATTTGCCAAAACTGCAATTTACCATACTGTTTTTCCTCCCTTCTAATTGACTTGCAAGGTCGGCAGTTCAAGCTCACCAGCCATTCCTCTAAAACCCTATACAGGGTCGCTATGGGTCAGAACCGACTTAGCGACACTTAACAACAACAACAGCTATCTCTTAGGAGTCCTGTTGTGGCGCTGTGGGTTAATGCGCCAGACTGCAAAGCCGTTTGAACTGCAAGGTTAGCAGTTCAAGCTCACCAGCTGCTCCTTGGAAACCCTATTCAGGGTTGCTATGGGTCGGAACTGACTTGACGGCACTTAACAACAACGACTCTCTTTTAATGTCTCTTGTTTAAACCGTAAAGCAGGTTGAGAACAGAATCCATGTAATCACATCATTTTAAAGCAACTCTTCTTTTTCTGCAGTGATTGTTAGACTACATATAGGGGCATTCTACAGTGGCACAACCTCTGTACTGAACTTAGTTGTAGAATTGGTCGAACTTTACATACTGGAACAAGGGCACATTGCTAGAATTATGTGACTGCTCACTGTACTTTCTTTTAAGCAAAATAAGACAGTATGTTCACTGTACACATTTCTCAAAGTCTGATGTTCTCTCTGAGGTCGTAAAGGGACATGAAGGAGCATAGTTTATGCTCAATTTATTGTGTCTAAAGAACAGCAGGAGTTGCTGCTTCCTGCATCTTGGGACACTAACTCTGACAAATAAATGTGACCAGATTAAATTTGTGGGTTTTTTAATGGTCGCCCAGTGTACCAAATAGGATGGAAATCAACATCCTATTTTACTTGAGTCAACTTTCCCATGATCTGCTCTGATTATGCCCGTGGTCTAATATTTGATCACTGACTCTCTGATTAATTTTGAAAACAAAGACTTTTTCTCTCTTTAGAACTACTTACAGGTCGAAGAATGAGTTAAAGAAACATTAAAAACTACTTTTCAGTGCTTTTTCTTTGGGGGTGGGGTGGGGAACATGGGTGGGTATGTGGGAGGGGCAGCAATTCAATAATTTACAAATGACTAAAAGTTAGTTTTGTTTTATTATTATTTTTTTTCTCTCCCTTGCTCTTTTTCTCTCTCTTCAAATACCCATGGAAGAGTCTGTCATTATTTGCCAAGTTCCAGTTTAGAATTTGCCTTTACTGCTGGGTTATCTTTTCAACCCCTTAGAAATAGGGGTTTATAATGGAAATGTTGAAACATCCTTAATCTGTTGGTAAATATTTTCATTTTACTGCTTATCAGAGTTCCAATATGGTCTTGGAAAATTATTTCTAGGTTTCTTATTGACTTTAAAAATCCTGAGTTACAGTCATTCCCAAACAAGCAGACTAACACTCCTGTTAAGCATACAGTTCAGGGAAGCAAAGCATTTCATTCTTGAGTGTAAATAGATTTTGTGTAAGCTTTAACTGTCCTACCTTAATCTAGGCAGCACTTGAGAACAGTAACCTCATGAACCCAGAGAATGAGTAGGGAAGGGGTCTTCTCCCCATGAAAACCTTAGAGAGTTTCCACCTACTTTCCTTCTTACTAGAAATTTAGAAGATCGAAAGATTCAGAAATATCTTCTGTAGATCAGAGTTGGTGTTAGGTGCTTTCAAGTTAATTTCCCACTCATAGTGACTCTGGTGACAGAATAGAAGGGCCCCGTAGGGTTCCCTAGGCTGTGATCCTTACAGGAGCCCACCACTAGGGCTTTTTCCCATGGAGCTGGTGGGAGGGGGCAGGGACTCAAATTGCAGACCTTTTAGTTAAACCAGGTGTTTAAGCACTGTGCCATATCTCCCATAAACCTAATGATTCTGATGAGCAACTTCCTGAAATCCCATTGTTGTTAAGTGCTGTTGACTCGATTCAGACCCATAAGCCCCCTTTATAGAGTTTCTGAGGCTTTAAATCTTTGAGGGAGCATAAAGCTTTATCTTTCTACCATCAAGCAGCTGGTGGGTTCAAACCACCAACACTGCGGTTCGCAGTCCAGTGCTTATCGCACTAGCACATGTATATTGAAGGCCTGTTCTGGACTAGAGGAACCCTGATGTTGTAATGGGTTATATGTTGGACTGTTATAACAGCTGGCATGTCGATTTAAATCCACAAGCCACTCCACTGGAGAAAGATGAGACTGTCTTTTCCTGTAGAGATTTATATTCTGTACAGAGTTGATAAGAGTCAGAACCGACACAGAACACAACAAGAACACCACGATGGACTAGGAATTGAAAGCATAGCATGGGCTGAAAGATGGAGTCACCATACCTATGCAACTGTGGTGTTTGGAAAATGACAGCTAATCAACCGAGCCAAGCTACAATTACAGAGTTAATGATTGACTACAATTGTGGGAAGGCTCATGAAGAAGCACAGGTACTGAGAGCCTATAGCGTGGGGATCCTCTGTATCAGGCTGGTAAATGTTGGCCCAGAGATGTGGCTTTTCAAGGGTGCAGGAAAAGATAGGAGATATTTGTCAAATTCAAGAGGGTGGGGTTGGGAGAACCTGGCAGTTCAAGGAACTTCAATGTGATTGGATTACAGGGTGGGGACATGAGGCTGAGGAGATAGGTGGGGCCAGATCAGCAAGGACCTTATACGACATCCACTAAGACCACATTGGACTCAAACAGTTCTCTAATTGCTTTTCATTTATTTGCTTCGAAGGAAGAAGGAGGAGATGTTAAAATACAAGTAACAAAAGTTTATCATTTTAACCATTTTTAGTATATATTCTATGTCATTGATTATTTACATTCAACATATTGTACAATCATCACCACTGTCCATTTCTAAAACTTTTTCATCACCCTTAGTATCCTTTTAGCAATGACTCCTCGTTTCTCCTTCATTCCTGCCCTTACTAACCACTGATAAATTTTCATCTCCTTTATGCATTTTTTTCTATTCTAAATAAAGTGAGAACATAAAATATTTGCCCTGTTATACTTGGCTTTTTTTCACCGACACAATGTTTTCAAGATTTACCGTTGTCATACATGTACTAGAATTTAATTTCTCTTTATGGCTGAATAATATTCTGGTATGGTGCTGTGGGTTAATGCGCCAGACTGCAGAGCCATTTGAACTGTAAGGTCGGCGGTTCAAGCTTACCAGTTGCTCCTCGGAAACCCTATACAGGGTCTCTATGGGTCGGAATCAACTCGACAGTGCTTCACAACAACAACAGCACAGGGATATTACACTATAGGGAATCCTGGCATGGAGCTGTGGGTTAATGCACTGGACTGCACCGTTGATTTGGACCACAAGATCAGCAGTTCAAGCTCACCAGTTTCTCCTTGGAAACCCTATACAGGATTGCTATGGGTTGGAACTAACTCAATGGCGCTTAACAACAACAACATAGGGATATATCACGTGGTGTGTATCCAATCTTAAGCTGATGGACTTTGAGTTGTTTCCACCTTTTGGCTACTGTGAATGGTTCTGCAATGAGCATGGTCCAGCATCTTTGTGAATGTGAAGCTAGGACATTGTATTCTCCACAAAATACCAGCTGACTTCTGTCCTTTTTTGTTGTCATTGTACAGATTACCAGCTCATAAGACCCCTCATATGACAGAGTTTTCTATGCTGAAATCTTTACAGAAGCAGATCACCAGATCTTTTCTCCCAGGGAGCCGCTGGAAGATTTGAACCACTGACCTTTTGTGTAGTAGCTGGGTGCTTAATCAATGCATCACCAGGGATCCTTGATTTCTACTCTAGTTTCCTGAAAGCCATGGATGCAAGTGCTGTGTGTTCTGGGATGAGGGAGGTGTACAGACACAGCTCCTGGTTCTGTGGGCTCTGCCTTTTCTCTGAGCCTTAATAGTGTAACCTTTAGATCCATAAATACTTCTAGCCCAGTCACCTTTTAAAAATTGAAATATGGTTTACATATAGTAAACTTACCATTTATGGTATAGAATCTATGAATTTAAATACATACAGTCTTGTGACCACCACAACGTTCAAGAACAGTTTCAACACCCCACCCCCCCACCCCACCCCCAGCCACCCAATTCCCATGTTCCCTTTTATAGTCAAACACAGTCCCTGGCAACCCCTGGTCTGTTGTTTTGTTCTTGTATTTTTATCTTTTACAGAACATCAAATACAGGCATACTTTGTTTTATTGTGCTCCACCTGATGTAGTGTGGTTGTTTTTTAACAAATTGAAGGTTTTTGCAAATCTGTTGGCACTGTCCAACAGTGCATGATTCACTTCATGTTTCTGTGCCACATTTTGGTAATTCTCACAATATTTCAAACGTTTTCGTAATGCTATTGTACATTTAACAGACTGTGGCATGCTGTAAACATAAAGTTTATATGCACTGGGAAACCAAAAGCGATCCATATGCCTCACTTGATTGCGATATTTGCTTTATTGTGTTGGTCTGGAACCAAACCTGCAATGTCTCCGGGGTACGCCTGTACACGGAATCAGACCTGTGTAGCCTTTTCTGTCTGGCTTCTTTCACTTAACATAGTGCATTTGAGAATCATCTGTGCTATTCCATGTCCATTCATTGTTATTGCCCAGTAGCATTCCTTTGCATGGTTGAATTGCAGTGGCTTGTCCGCTCATCCATTGACTTGTCTTCTGCCTTTCACACTGGGCTAAACCTTCACAGGAATATTTCCTATTGCTGCCTTTACTCTACCTCTCCCAACGTTCTCCCACAGCAGCCAGCATCATCGTCTTCAAAGATAAGTCACGAGTCATATCATTTCTCTGTTGAAAACTTTTCGAGGCTCCACTGTCCTCAGGATAAGATTCCTTAGCATACTCACAGCACTCTTATCACTTGGACACTACCACCTCCCTGGCCTCATCTATAGCACTGCCTCCTCCCTTGCTCTATGTTGCAGCCATTCAGGACTACTTTCCAGTCTCTGTTTTGTCTCTAGCCATTTACACATTTCTTCCCTAATCCTGGAGCATTGCCACCATATTTCCCACTTAGCTAGTACCTCCTTGTCTCTTGGGTATCAGCTACGTGTCTCTGTTTTCAGAACTGCTTCTTTGACCCTACTAAAACCAGGTTGCCACTCCTTGGTAGATGCCACCCCCACCCTCTACTTGTGTCTTCACACTGTGTCATGTTGTTGTTGTTGTTAAGTGCCATCGAATTGCTATTTATTTCTGTTGTTCTTTCCCTTATAAGTCATTTCCATAAAGACAGGGACCATGTCATTCCTTCCTATATTCGCTCAGTGTGGTTGTTGCTGTTAAGTGCCTTCAAGTCAGTTCTGACTCAGTGACCCTGAATAGTGTTTCTGAGGAGCGGCTGGTGAATTTGAATGACCAGGACTCAATTAATATTTGCTGAATACTTGAATATGATTGGGAAATATTATCATTCCAATTAGACAGATTCAAAGGCTGAGGCTCAGAATGTTAAAATGAGTAGCTTTATCTCACTGTGATGTTTGGGGGAATTCCATGGTTTTCTCAGACCTGTTTTCTTTGCCATATGAGCTATTACTCCATTGTTAGAGGAACCTCTGCAGTTTTCTCCATCACAAAATAGCTCACTTTCTTCAACCTTGATTGGAACCTAACAGAGCTCTTAGAAATAGAATCTCAGTTTCTTAAAACTCAAGAATGGATTTGTGTGTCCTGTCCAGGATATTTGAGACTTGACCCTAGGGAGTTGCATACTCAGTACCAAGTTCATTTTGTCAGTCTTTGGATTTAGGGACAAAAATTTTCTTCTACCTCTATGGTATCTCTTCTGGTAATAATTTTGGTGAATTGACCTTTCAGGATAGGATTTCATGACAGCAAGAACCATTTCTCTGTAAGTCCTCTAATTAAACAACCTTTAGATAATGGATAGTTAACAAGTGTATAGTGAATATTGAGTAGCGCTTTCAGTCACATGTGTTTGGAAATTAAAAAGGTTCTTTTTTTTTTTTTTTTAAACTGGGCAATATGGAGCTGTTTGTTGATTAGTGTTTGTGGAGTCTTCTTCCTGTTCCTGAACTCTCTGGTCTCTGCACCCCAGGGTATTTGCACTGCTATCCCCACATAGTTCTTCATGAACATCCCTGTCTCTGCTCAGATGCTACATGCTGGAAGAAGTCTTCCTAACCACCCCCTCAGAAATAACTGCTCCAACTCCAATTGCTGTCTGATCCCTGACCTGATTCATTATTTCCCTAGCACATACGTTGTATTTATCACTGTCTTAAACTTTCATATGCACTCATTGATGTGCATTCCTTGATCTGTTATGGGTTGAGTACCCCAAGTTTCCATAAGCCTCATGAGGGCACTGACCTTGATTGACCTGTTCACCAGATTTATAAAGGTACCTAGTACACTAAGGATTAAACGAGTATCAGTTCAGTCTGAGTGCATTTCAAAAAATAATATCCGTAGGATAAGCACTCAACCTCAAGGTTGATTTGAAGTGTAGGGTTGGGAGTTCAAACTCACCAGCTGCTCCTCAGAAACCCTATACAAAGTTGCTATGAGTGGGAATCAACTTGACGATACTTAACAATGACAATAACACTGGGAAAGAAGATTCCTTGATTTTCTGATTAATGAAGAATTTACTGTGTGCTGTATTGCAAAATTATTTGATCTTTACCTAGAGAGACAATTCCTCCAGGATCAAGGTTAGTGATGGATGGGGAAGTGAAAGAAAAGCAGTCATGATCATCCTAGTAAGTAGCTAATCAGACCAAAGGACCCTTGATGTGGCTCTGTAGGGTAAGCACTGAACTGTTAGCCTCAATGTTGGTAGTTCAAACCCATCAGTCACTCCTTGGAAACACTGTGGCTCTGTATAGTAAGCACAGAATTGCAAACCATAATGTTTGAGCCCTCCAACCACTCCATGGGAGAAAGATGAGGCTATCTGCTCCTGAAAAAGATGTTTGTTTAACCTTGAAAATACTATGCAGGTTCACTATGAGTTAGAACCAGCTCAACAGCACTTGACAACATATAACCTCATATGCATGTGAAAGCTGGACAGTGAATAAGGAAGACCATATAAGAACTGATGCATTTGAGTTATGGTATTGGAAGAGAATATTGAAAGTGCCATGAGCTGCCAAAAGAACCAAGAGATCTGTGTTGGAAGAAGTACAGCCAGAGTGCTCCTTGGAGGCCAAGATGGCCAAACTTCGTCTCTCATACTTCAGACATATTATCAGGAAGGACCAGTCACTAGAGAAGGATATCATGTTTGGTCGGGGGGCGGGTCAGAGAAAAAGAGGAAGACCCTCAGCGAGATGGATCGGCAAAGTGGCAGCATCAATGGGCTCAAGTGTGGTAACAATAGTGAGGTTGGCCCAGGATCGGGCAGTGTTGTGTTCTGCTGCGCATCTATGAGTTGGTACCGACTTGATGGCACCTAACGACAACAACAATACTATTCAGACCAGTGTAGAATACACACATAAAAGAGCTTTCTTGAGCATTCTGTGTCTAATCTACATTAAATATTAATGTTGTTGTTGTTGTTAAGTGCTGTTGAGTCAGTTCCAACTCATAGTGCCCATGTATAGGGTTTCCAAGGCGTGGCTGGTGAGCTTGAACTTCTGACCTTGTGGTTCAAACCAACCTTGCAGTCCAGTGCTTTCACCCACAGCACCGCTAAATATTTATGGATAGACAATAATGGTTAAAGAAGAAGAAAGTACAGTACTCAGTATATGATAGACCTGGGTCTAACTTCTAGTTTTCCATCCCGTATCAATGCTGGTGCAGTGGTTACATGCTTGGCTGCTAACTGAAAGGTGAACGTACCAGCTGCTCCATTAGAGAGAAGAGCTGGCAACATGCTCCATAAAGACAGCCTAGTAAACTCTTTAACAGTTCCCTTCTGTCCTGTATGGATGCTATGAGTTAGAATCAACTCAGAGACACACACACACAGTGTGAGGGCTTCTTTTTTTGTTTTTATCATTATCACCAAATCATAGGATTAGCATGAGGATTCAATCAGCTCTTCAATGTCTGGCACAAGGAGGCCTCTTACTGCACATTTCCTCATCTCCTCTTTTTCTTAATTAAAAGAAGACTTTGGGAGGGAGAGTTCAGATGACACAATGACTGAGCCATTGGAATCCACTTGATGGCAATGGACAAAGCCTAAAACAAAAATCAACTAAAGCATTGAGAGCAGATTGGATTTTTTCATCTGAATATCCCCCTGGTATCCTTAAATCCTGTGATTTTTGTTTGTTTTGACTGTTCTTATTAATTACCACCACTCATCTGTAAGTTTGTTATACTGTGCTAGTTTGCCTATTGTTGTGATACTGGAAACTATGCTACTGTTTGTTTTTTTGGCAGCCCATGACACTTTCAACATTCTCCTCCAACGCCATAACTCAAAAGCATCAATTCTTCTACAGTCCTCCTTATTCGTGCACATGAGACTATTGAAAATATCATGGCTTGGGTCAGGCACACCTTAGTTCTCAAGCTGACATCTTTGCTCTTCAACACTTTAAAAAGGTATTGTGCAGCAGATTTGCCTAATGCAATACGTTGTTTGATTTCTTGACTGCTGCTTCCATGAGTGTTGATAGTTGATCCAAGAAGAATGAAGTTCTTGACAACTTCAATTTTTTCTCCATTGATAAGAATGTTGTTTATTGGTCTAGTGGTGAGGACTTTTGTTTTCTTTATATTGAAATGTAATCCATACTGAAGGCTGTGGTCTTTGATCTTCATCAGTAAATGTTTTAAGTCCTCTTCACTTTCACCAAGCAAGGTTGTATCATCTGCATATTACAGGTTGCTAATGAGCTCTCCTCCAATCCTGATGCCATGTTTTTCTTCATATAACCCAGCTTCTCAAATTATTTGCTCAGTATACAGGTTGAATAACTATGTTGAAAGAATACAACCCTGTTACACACCTTTCTTAATTTTAAACCATTCAGTGTTCCCATGTTCTATTTGAGCAATTGCTTCTTGGTCCATGTACAGAGTCCTCATGGGCACAATTAAGTGTTCAGGAATATTCATACTTCACAGTGTTGTCATGATCCATACAATTGAAAGCCTTTGAGTAGTCAATAAAGCACAGGTAAACATATTTCTGGTATTCTCTGCTTACAGCCAAGATCTATCGGACATCAGCAATGATATCCCGTGTTCCGAGTCCTCTTCTGAATCCAGCTTGAACCTCTGGAAATTCTCTGTCAATTTATGTTTGCAGCCATTTCTGTATTACCTTTAGTAAAACTTTACTCTGATGAGATTTCAAAGATATTGTCCGATGATTTCCACATTCCACTTGGTCACCTCTCTTTGGAATGGGCACAAATACGGATCTCTAATCCAATCAGTTGGCCAGATAGTTGTCTTCCAAATTTCTTGGCATAGATAATTGAGTGCCTCCAGTTCTACCTCACTTTCTTGAAAGATTTCAATTTGCATTCCATTAATTCTTGGTGCCTTCTTCTTTGCGAATTCCTTCAATGCATCTTCGCCTTCTTTTTTCAGTATCATTGGCTCCTAATCATATGTTACCTCTTGAAATGTTTGAACATTAACCATTTCTTTTTGGTACAGTGACTCTGTGTATTCCTTCCATCTTCTCTTGATTCTTTCTGCATCATTCAATAATTTGCCCAGAGAATGCTTTAATAACAGAAGTCAAGGCTTGAATATTTTATTCAGTTCCCCCAGCTTGTGAAATGCTGAACCTGTCCTTCCCAGAAGAAACATAAACCAAGTTAAATTAAAAAAAAAAAAAGGAATAGTTCGATATCCTACTCATTAGTGAGGTGAAATGGACTGACATTGGCCATGTTGAATCTGATAATCATATGGTTGACGTTGCTCAGACTGACAAATTGAAAAGGAATGGCATCATACACATCATCAAAAACAAAATTTCACAATCTATCTTGAGCATTATTGCTGTCTGTGGTAAGATCATATTCATACCCTTTAAAGGAAGACCAATTAATACTACTATTAAGCTTTATGCACAAACCATTAAAACCAGTGATGGTGAAATTGAATTCTACCAACTTATTCAGTTAGAAATTGATCAAGCATGCCATCAAGGTGAATTGATAATTACTGATAATTGGAATGCAAAGGTTGGAAACAAAGAGGAAGGATCAGTAGTTGGTAAATAATGCCTTGGTAATTGAAATGCTAGAGATTATCTTATGAAATTTTGGAAGATCAATGAGTTATTTACTGCAAATACCTTTTTTTTTTTTTTTTTAACAATGACAGCTATAAACATAGACCTCACCAGATGGAAAATACAGAAATCTGATTAATGACATCTGTTGGATGAGATGATAGAAAAGTTGGTTATTATCAGCCAAAACAAGGCCAGGGGCTGATGGTGGAACAGACCGTCCATTGTTAATTTGCAAGTTCATACTGAAGCTAAAGAGCCAACATATAACTTTGAGCATATCCCCTGTAAAATTAGAAATCATCTCAAGAACATAGACACTTAAGACTGAAGACCAGAAGAGTTGTGATATCACACCAAGATCATCATACAGAAAGAAAGCAAAAAGTCATTTAGAAGACAAGAAAGAAGGAAAAGACCAAAATGGATGTCAGAAGAGACTCTAAAACTTATTCTCCACTATTGAGATGTCAAAGCAAATGTAAGAAATGTGGAGGTAAAAGAGCTGAATAGAAAATTTCAAATGGCAGTATGAGAAGACACAGCCAAGTATTATAATGAAATGTGCAAAGGCCTGGAGTTACAAAACCAGAAGAACACTCACAGCATTTCTTAATCAAAAAGAACTGAAGAAAAAATTCACGCCTCAATTTACAATATTGAAGGAGTCTACGGACAAAGTAAGGAGCTCTGGTAGCGTAGTGGTCATGAATCAGGCTGCGAACTGCAAGGTCAGCAGTTTGAAACTACCAGCTGTTCCAGAAGAGAAAGATGAGGCTTTCTGTTCCTGTAAAGACTTACAGCCTTGGAAACCCTGTACAGGGTCACTATGAGTTGGAACCGACTCCATGGCACATAACAACAGCATGGATAAAGTACTGAATAATGCAGAAAGCATCAAAAGATGTAAAAAATACACAGTCACTGTACCAAAATAAAATGATCGATGTTCAACCATTTTGAGAAGTAGCATGTGATCCAGAGCCAGTGATATTGAAGGGAGAATTCCAGGGTCCACTGAAGGCATTGATAAAGAACAAGACTTCAGGAATTGATGAATTGATGGAATACAAAGTGATATCTTTCAACAAACTGATGCATCACTGGCAGCACTCACTCATCTATTCCAAACAATTTGGAAGACAGCTACCTGACCAACTGATTTGGAAGAATTCCATATTTGTGCCCCTATTTTAAAGAGAGGTGACCCAATGTAATGTGGAAATCATCAGATAATGCCATTAATATCACATACAAGTAAAATTTTGTTTAATATAAGTAAAACACAGCTGCAGCAGTGCACTGACAGGGAAATGCCAGAGGTTCAAGTTGGATTCAGATAAAAACTTAGAATGATGTTTATCATTGTTGATACCAGATGAATCTTGACTGAAAGAGAATACCAGGAAAATGTTTATGTGTGCTTTAGTGACTATGCAATGAATGTTGACTATGTGGATCATGACAAGCTGTGGATTACATTGAAAAGAATGAATGTTCTAAAACACTTTATTGTGCTCATCTGGAATTTAGACGTAGTCCAAGAGATAGTTATTCAAACAACAAGGAGAGATTGAATGGTTTAAAATCAGGAAGGTGTGCCCCAGAGTTGTACTCTTTCACCATACTTATTTGATCTGTATGCTGAGCAAGTAATCTGAGAAACTGGATTAGATAAACAAGAACATGGCCTCAGAATTGGAGAAAGACTAACAATTTGCGATATGCATATGATGCTACCTTGCTTGCTAAAAGCGAAAGGCCTTAAAATACTTACTGATGAAGGTCAAAGACGACAGCCTTTAGTATGGGTTGCACGTCAGTGTAAAATAAAACAAAAATCCTCACCGCTGGAGCAATAAATAACATCAAGATAAATTGAGAAAAATGGAAGTTGTCAAAAGGTTTCATTTTGTTTTGATCCACTATGTGGTGCTGTTGGATAAACACTGCACTGTGAACTACAAGGTCAGTGTTCAAATTCACCAGTCATTCCTGGAAACCCTAAACAGGGTCAATATGAGTCTAAACTGACTCGACAACATTTTGCTGCACAACACATAAAGTGTTCAAGCCATGATATTTTCATTAGCCTTGTTGTTGATGTTGTTAAATGCTGACGAGTTGGTTTCCACCCACAGTGACTCTGTATAGGGTTTCCAAGGAGCATCTGGTAAGCTTGAACCACCAACCTTTTAGTTCAAAGTGACTTTGCAGTCCAGTGCATTAGCTCACCGTGCCATATTACCCTCATATGCATGTAAAAGTTGGACAATAAATAAGGAAGACTGTGATAAAATTACTGCATTTGAGATATGGTGTTGAAGAAAAATATTAAAAGTACTATGGGAGGCAGGGCTTGATGGTGGCTAGTGTAGAGGTTCAACGTTAGTCATACCACAGAATACCAGGCAAAGCAGATCAAGGGCAGAGGTCCAAAACTCGGAACCACATAGCCAGAGATATTTTAAAAGTTTGAAGACTTATAGCTAGTGGAACTTGAAGCTGAAGTAAGAAATTTTGTGCTTTTGAATCTGCTGGCCTCAGAGGCGCAGAGCCGACATCTTGGACGAGACCAAATGGCAGACCAAGCAGGGGAGCAGAAACACCACGGAAAAACACCACAGGAACCTTGGAACAAAGGGGAACAATACACTTTGTCAGTTTTTCTTTGTTCTGATATATTTATTTTTGGTATTTGGTCATTGTCCCCCACCCCCACCCCCACTGTTTGTGCATGTCCATTCTGGTGATAAGAGGGGGTGCCGGAGCTAGTGGACACCCTCCACCCTCAATATTGGTGAGTTCCTCTGCCACGCATGTGCACAGATACTCAGCCCAAGAGCAGGGCTTGACTGTTTTTTTTTTTTTTAAATACAGGAAAGGCCAGGACAGGGCTGTAGAGAGGGAAAAAGAGTTTAAAAATAAAGAGGTCGAGAATTAAATTGAAGCCTGAGGTATAGCATAACAACCAACAGTCACATCTAGAAATCTCTAAGGCAGCTTAGAAAGCAAGAAGCAGAAGAGAGGACATTAAAGTCATACTCATATTAGGCTACAGAATTTTTTTTTTAAGTTTTTTTTTTTCTCTCACTTTTCTGTGATTATAGACTTCAGTATTCTGTATAGTTTTGTTTTGTTGTTGTGGTTGTTTTGCTGGTTTATGCTCCCCCTTCTACTATTGGGGGACTCTTTTTCTCCATATATTACACAAGAAGAGTCAGCAACTGCTGCCATATATTCAAGCTACAATCATACTCTAGAAAAACACTAAAACCCAGACAAGAACGAATACCAACAACCATATACCAGGGTGGCAGACAATACCTGTGAAAGTTACTCTGAGTTAAGCAATAAGAAGAGTGAAAAGGGAAGCCCACATCCTAATCACATTTACCTGGAAGAAACCAAAAAGCATAAAAAAATACCACAACACATACTCAATTAAATGTTAAGGCCACAGATAAACACTAAACATGTCCAAGAAGCAAAAGCAGATAACCATATCAGTGCATATCCAGAAACAAGATAGAATGTCTGGACATATGATCTAGAGCTAAACCTGGACTCCATTCTGGAAGGGGAGGGCAGGCCTTGGAAATTCCTGAGAAGGAATTCAGAAAAATGGTTATAAAATGTTACAAAACACTTTACATTGGAGTTGAGAAAAATAAGGAAGAAGTCAGGAAAGCGCTACAGGAACAATCAAATAAGATAGATACAGTATTGGAAATAATTCAAAACCTACAGAAAGAGGTCCAGATGATCAATAATAGAATATCAGAAATAGACAATACTCTGAAAGGGCAAAGGAGTAGAATAGAAGAGATGGAAGGCAGAAAC
>NW_006408564.1:4723626-4724911 GCF_000296735.1 Chrysochloris asiatica | reverse complement strand
AATAGATATATGCACACCTATGTTCATAGCAGCACTGTTTACCATAGAAAAAGATGGAGACAGCCAAAGTGGCCATCAACTTGAGAATGGATAAACAAACTGTGATACGTACACACAACAGAATATTATGCTACCTTGAAGAATAATAAGGAAGCTGTAAGCCACCGCATAACATGGATGAACCTTGAGGACATTATGTTGAGTGAAATTAGTCAATCACAAAAGGAGAAATACTGTATAGGGCCACTACTGTAAAAGAGTAAGAAAAAGAAACCCATACTAAAGGAGGGCGGATTCTTTGCTGGTTGTTGGGAAGTGCAGGGTGGGGTGAGGGGAGAGAGGCGAAGGTGGAACACAGGGCAGGGTATAGACATAGGATAGTTTGGGAGCGGGGGATGGGGGAAAATAGAAGAAGAGGGAGGGGAAATGGAAGAACAAAGTGGATGGGAGAACAATTAGGCAGGTTTGCATGGGCTAAGTGGGACAGAGGTAAATAATGCTGTATGCACAACCTTGGAACTACAGAGCTCTGGAATACAGGGATTGAGACATGAAAGGAATGGGGGAAAGGGTGGAAATAAGGTTAAGATGTTTGGCTGTCTATTGAATATTGGTTTCATTATAAAACAGACACTGGAGGGGGAGAGAAAGGAATAGCCAGAAATATCACCATAGTAAGCTTGTAAATCTGTCTTCTGCCTATAACTGATTGAAATACCTAAAATGGGGCTACAATGTGCCCAGTGAAGTAGGCTACCTGTGGAGCCTCTGCATTACATAAGACCATAGGTGGAATCCTGAACAGCATCCAGAATCTTCAGAAGTGGGAAATTTCCACTTAAAAGGACACGCAGACCAGCCTGGAGCAGCTAGATGAACTTTCAAGAGATGTTCTTGAAAGAAAGACCTACAGGAAAAATACAAAACAATATAAACATACCAACGGATTACTACAAAAACAAGCAAGTTCCTTGCCCAGGAGACATCAAGGCAAGTGGTCGGGTTCCCTCAGAGCAAACCCCCTACCAAGACTAAGACTCAATGGGAATACACGCTCTGATTAGTGACCATGTTCGTCACCAATAAGGGGAAGTGAGGGGAAAACAGCAATGAAGCTGTGAGCTAAGCCCTACAACGCGTTCAATAGACTCCTGTGAACTCGGGTGGAGACCTGGTTGGCCAGCATTGTAGCAAAACCAGGGGACTCTTAGGCCCAGAGTCAGTGATATAGCCACAGAGGACTAGAGTGGAGAGAGAAGTGTTCAGCTGATAAGAAAAAAGGGCA
>NW_006408564.1:4698470-4723071 GCF_000296735.1 Chrysochloris asiatica | reverse complement strand
GACCCTACCCAGAGAAGCTGTGATGCCTGAAATGGAGGCAGAGATGATGACGTGGAGAGATGGAGTAGTTGGGGACTTTAGACACAGAGAGGGAGAGGGGCTGTGTGCTGGGGGGCAGGCTTGTTGTGTATACCCTTTGGTTGGTTGATGAACCATGGAGGGGATTGTAACCATGGCAGTGAAATGATATACAATAGGATGAATGCAAAACTAATATTCTCCCATGTAAACTATCACATAGTTCACAATAAAACATTAAAAAAACAAAACAAAACTGATGATCTTTTCTGTAAACCTTTACTGAATTCACAATAAAAAGTAAAAAAAAAAAAAGAAAGTACTATGAACTGCAAAAAGAACAAACAAATCTTTGTCGGCAGATGTACAGCCAGAAAGCTACTTAGAAGCCAGGATAGTGAGATTGTGTGTCTCATACTTTGGACATGAGAAGCACACTCTGCTTGGTAAAAGAGGAAGACCCTGATGAGGTGGGTTGGCATAGTGGCAGCAGTAATGGGCTCAAGAGTAATAGTGATTGTGAGGATGGTACAAGACTGGGCAGTATTTTGTTCAATTGTGCATAGGACAATTGTGAGTTGGAACAGACTATAAAGGCATCTAACAACAACATTCACATTATGTACCAACCAGTAAAGTCAGTGATGATGAAATTGAAGAATTCTGCTAACTTCTTCATTCTCAAATTAGTCAAAGCTGCGATCAAGATATATTGATGATTATTGGTATTGGGAATGTAAATGTTGGGACCAAAGAGGATGGCTCAGTAGTTCGTAAATAATACCTTGGTCATAGAAATGATGCTGGAGATCACATGATTTAATTTTGTAAGACCAGTGACTTGTTCACTGAAAATACCTGTATTAAATAACATAAAAGGTCTGAGCAAGAATTGACTCATTGGCACTTAACAACAACAACAACAACAACAACAACAACAATTTGTTAATTTGTTTTAAGGAAAAATGACCAAGACAGCCCTATTGAGGGCCTGGATAGGGATGCACCATGGGAAATTCCAGGTTGTTTTCTTCTCCTTGAGTTCCACTGCAGGCAGGGCTCTCTGAAAGAGAAGCTGCTACTCCCCCCCCCCCCTTTTTTTTTTTTTCCTTTCTTTCTTTTTTTTGTGTGTGGGGGTACAATTCTGCATCTGCAATTGATTGAGTCTGCAGATGGGTTCATACAGAAATAATTAGCCACTTACCCTTTATTTTGAGGGTGCAAGTGGCCCCTTGTGCCAGCAATTACTGAACCATGGAAAAGAGGAAGCTTGGGGAGAAAATATGTAAAAATTTAAACATGAGGACAATTTGCTTTTATTTATTTATTTGAGGAGTTACAGTTTGATTTTTGTTGTTGTTGTTTAAAAAACATTTGAAAGTAAACCACCTTGGAATGGACCTGTCAGAAAAAAATACCTTTTTCAGTGTTATACTTCAAATGTTTCCCATCTCTTTCCTCTGCTAATTTTATTCCAAGGAATTATTTAAATATGCCTTGAGCCTTAAGTGCTGCATTCAATTTCACAGTTGTTTCTCAATACACCTTAACCAATTATTGATGAAATATCTGACTGACGAACTCTGATTCTTTCCCTCTGTAAGGGCCCCTTGCTGCCTTGTAACAACCCCTTTAATTTTAATGTACTTTAGCCTATAGCAGGCACTTTTGAGTGGACACGAAATGTGGCATCTATGGATACATCAGGATTTGGATCACTTCCCCCAAATGTGTTCTCTGATTATGGGCAGCAGCTAGTGGTAATAGGAGACCCGGGGGCAGGGGGGGGGGGGTGGAGTTGTTAACAAAGGATGGGAGTTATTGATGGGCATTCTGAAACATCTATCTGTGAGATTCACAAATTAAACGTGAGGAAGTTGCTTGGGACAATAAAAGAACAAAATACATTCTGGAACTTAATAGGAAACAAGAGTGCATAAACAAAAGCAGACTGCTGCTTTAAATATCTGATTTCAGAACAGGACTAGCCTTCCAGGAAAGTTTCAGGAACCTTGAATTTAATTGGGAAGAGAAGTCGGGTTTATGTTTTCTACAGTTGGAGTAGCAGATGAGATTGAAGTTTTGACACTTTGCAAAAGACAGACTCCTCTCCATTAGTTGATTGAAGCTGGAGCCTGCATTATTACTTTACTTTGTGTTCTGTGATTAGCCCTCTCCAACACAGGTGGTTATTGCTGGTAGGAATGAATGAAAGGAAACTTTGAAAGGAAGAAAACCAAAGACATGCTTAACCATTTCAGCTCATTTGTCCAGCTCCCTAGGGCAAATCATAGGGCTGCAGTATCACTAGTCAGAATCTTTTAATGCTTCTTTTCTTCCAGTGAGATCCCATGATGTTTATTGGTTGTTGTTGTTGTTGTTGTTGTTGTTGTTTTTTTAAACCAGAACTCAAGAGGCAGAGGGCTGAGGATATGCTGAATCTGTTTCGTTATTGCTAAATCTCTATTGGGATCAGCGTAGTGGTTACTAATTGGGCTGTTAACCTCAGGGCAGCAGTTCGAAACTAGCAGCTGTTCCACAGAATAAAGAGGAGGCTTTCTGCTCCCATAAAGATTTACAGCCTTGGAAACCCTGTACAGGGTCATTATGAGTCAGAACAGACTCCATGGCACATAACCACAACAATATAGATTACAGCCTAGAAAAACCCTATGGGTCAATCCTACTCTGCTATGTGTGGTCTCTATGAGTCAGAATCAACATTGTTTTTATGAACACTTGTTCTATTTTTATTCATTTCCAGTAGGTTTCAAGTGAAGATAGTCTATGGATAAAATTGTCATAAGTCACTGGTGACTTCTCACTGAAGGACCTTGGGGGTAGATCTTCAGGAAGATGGAATCTTCCAGTACTTTGCTTTCTCATAGGACATGCTCCCATCAGACACAAATATTACTAATGTCTGTGCTACTTGGGGGAAGATGGTACAAGGAAAGGGCACCCCCAACCTCTGTCTGAATGCATGTCCTTGGAACATCTTCTCTATGTCTGTGAGCAATATTTTTTCAATTTTCAGACCTTTGAAAAATAAGATCAGTAATGAGTGATTATGGGAAAACATTGCCCTTTTTCTCTTCTTAGAGAAGATGATGGTTGAGGGAGAAAGGGGCTGCCATTCTTGTTTTCCAGGCTCCATTTGATGTAGAAATGTTTCCATACCAGTATTTCTGAAACCATGTCAGTGGACTGCTAGATCAAAATCACCTGTAGCATTTGTTAAACATGCAGATTATCCAAACTCCCCCTAGACCCACTGAATGAAGCAGCATCACTGGTCTGGGGATCAGGGTTCTGCATTATCAGGTACCCAAGTGATTTTTGCCTGCAGTTAGGTTTGTAACATCACTCTTCTGGGTAATTTTTATATTTTAATAATTGAGTATATTTTTTGCGCATGTGTGAGTCACCACAATGCAGTGAGTGAAAAGTATAGATGATTCCTTGGGGGGGGAACCTTGGCTGTATTAATTGTATAAATCACTTGGATGTTGGTGCCTCTTGAAGGTTGCTGAATTGCATTCTTGTGGGTTTTTTGCCTACCCGTCCCTTTGTTCCGATGAAAGAAAGCATAACTCATTGTGTCGCAAAAACTTCTGGAGAAGGGATTTGACCTTCACCTCCTGCAAACTCTTCATTCCCAGAGATTTTTAATGCTTGGTGTCCAAAATATTTGAGATACATGTTAAAGATTCTCAAAGTTACTGTATAGTATTTGTGAAGCTCAGGCATGACACCGTGGCTCTGCTCAGAATGATGTGTAAGGTTGCACTTCCCCAGGAAATGCATCTAATAAAGCAAAAGGAATTGGGATACAGAGAGAATCCATCTTTGAAGTCCTGCCTCAAAATTCTTGAGGTTCAAGACTGGGTTTTGGAAGGTCTGGGACTAGTTTTGCTAGATTGTCCAGATAAAGCATATAGTTTAAAGGATCAGGTGAGAAATCAAAGGAAAAACACTAGTTTAGAAAAGCATTTTGTGAATTTCCAAATATTTGTATTTAACAGAGCCCTCTTTTAGAGATGTCCTAATTAGGGCAGAATGCACTTTAATCTGATCTCATGAAGATTTATTCCAAATCAAAAGAAATTCTAACATGCTCTTGGGTTATTTTACAGATTATGATAATAGTGAAATTGATATATGACAAGCTTCAGTCAATACTGTGCATTTTGTTCTAAGCTACCCCAGAAGTCATTCTGTAGCTACTAGAGCTATTGCTTTGGTGCTTTCTATTTCTAGCACATGTTACTATGTTTTTGAAATGGAACATTTGCTTTAGGGGACAGAACATTTAGCATGAAGGATACTAACCAATAACAAAATTAATTGTCTGCAAATAATGATGTAGGGTGCTTTGACATAATGTTTCTATTTTTCAGTCTGGTAGTTCATCTCTTTGCCCTTCTTTGGTCTTTGATTTGGGGAGAGAGAGGCAGAATTTGTTTATTTAGGAAGTAGATGCAAGAGTCCAAAAATGATCCATGTCCTAATCCTCCCCCCCCAGTGGCTCTTGTAACAACATGGTGGGGAACTTTTTGAAATGCTATCTGTTCTTAGAAGGAATGTTTCTGCCATGTGAGTTTTTTTATCCTATTAAGTCTTTCTTAAATTAAATTAAATAGCATAGATAGAGTACTTTAAGTTGGAAAATCATTTCTTAGGTACTAAAGTGCTGTCAGATTTTTCCCCCCCAAATGCATACATACGTTTAATCTTGAATGCTGTTTCCTCTCTTATTTCATTCTTGAACTTGAAATAAATCTCCTATTTTTATTCTTTGCATGGATTTCATATGTTTAGCTCTTAAAATTACATAATACCTTTAAAAAGCAAAAGATCTTAAGCCAAATGTAAAATTCAAAACAGTGATAAATAAAATAATTCTTAAAAAAAGAAAACACTGTTAAAACCCCAAGTACACAGTCAAAATTGTGAAAAGACATTAAATTGCAGTAATTTAAATGACACTGTTTTATGACTGCCTTAGAATGACCTCAAGAAAATATTTCCCCAAATGAATTCTCCCTGACATAATTCTTTAAGAAGGGTCTTGAAGAACAAACTCTCTTGAAGTGAACTGTCTTCTTTGATGCTATTTTTCTGAAAATTCCAGAGGACACAATCTTTGGTTTTAACTTAAGATAATGAAAGTCATTTTCCTTTGAGAAGTAGGTTTTCTGCTGAATTGTAAAGCCTGTCTGCAGGTGAGATTTCATTTAATCCTTTGAGTACTTAAGAAGCATTCTTGAGACAGTCGCCAAAAAAGTGCCAAGATTAGCACTTTGTTTATTGACAGTGTTTAGACAAGAAAAGACTTTCATCCTGAAGAGTTTAATGATTTTTTTTTTCCAGTGATCTTGGTGGAAAGTTTTAATTACTAAGATATTCAATATTTAAATAGTCAAAGATTAGATGATACACTTACATTTTAAAGTTACTTGAAATTGAATCATAGCCTAGGAATTACATAACAACAAAGCAAGCATGAAAAGGCAGGTTATATCTTGCCATCTCAATTTTAAGTTTAGAATAGAGATCGAGAGTGGAAAATGAACCTGTAGATATTTAAATGCATAAAGGAAAATCTGTAGAAAGTCCATAGTGTTTTTCTCAGACTCAGTCATCTATTTGTATTATTCATGAGATTCTAAAATATTTTCTAGGTTGTTTCTTCTTTAATTCTCCATTTATTTCACTCTTGATTCGTCTTTACTCTTGAGTGCCTTGTGTGTCCCAGTAAGCAGACTAGGGATTCTGCTTTTAGATGCTTTCTGAATAAAGAAATCCATAAAAATGAATTTGAAGCTTGGTACAAAGCTATCTAATGTAGCTTTGAATTGTAGTTAACATTCATCTGACAAAAATTCTTAATCATTTCCTTTGCAAGGTATGTGCAGATGTCTCTTTTCTATATGTAAGAATTACTGTATGTAAACTTTTTCTTTTATTTGGGCGGGTATTGTTGTTAAGTGTTGTCAAGTTAGTTCGGACTCATAGCAACCCAATATAGGGTTTCCAAGGAGCGGCTGGTAAGTTTGAACTGCCAACCTCGTGGCTCACCTATCTTGTGGTCCAATACTTAAAATGGTACTGATTTGTGTACTAAATTTGGTCAATTTTTAGATGTTTCCATGGAAAGCAAGTAAAAGTAAAAATTTCCTCCTGATTCTCAAGATATCAAGCAGAAATGAGTTTACATGATATTAGAAGTTTTTCCTGTTTGCGAGGCCCTAAACCCCTTAACTCTCCTGTAGTCCTCTCCATAGGCTTAGCTATGACGCTCTTACCTAAAGCAATCGTTAACTGATATGTTTATATCCTGAACTTTTCTAGATGCTCTCTTGGACCTTGCCTATAATTTTATCATAGGACTTTTGTTAGGATGTTCCATTTTAGAGCAATTTGGGGATGCTTTAAATTTGCTGCCTACTCATTTTATATCTAAAGGAAAATTTACACAACATTCCATACCATTTGGGAACATGTTTTCTTGGTTAGGGGTTTGGATCACATTTAAAAAATTAGTTTTAAAAGAAAGGAAATTGTATAAATGCTCTGGAATTCAGATAAGCACAAGCAAGGAAACAGGCTCTTTTATTTTAGAGTGTTTTATCCCCTGAGTCAGACTGCTGAGGATAAAGGGGCACTCCAGACCCTTTTATATTGGTGGAACCCTTTTCTTTCCAGCTTTCTTCTGGTCCATTGGCATGTGGACTCTGATCTAGCTTGTAGAGTGCAGTATCTCAAATGTTCCACAGGGTGTCGTGATGTGGTTATTTGTTCCAGGGAACTCTGGTGAGAGGGAATTGGAGCCAAGTCTCATCCAGTATTTACAAAGCCTGCCTCACTTTGGTTTCTTTAAGGGTTACTTACTGAGGGTCTACTTATTATGTGGAGTTCTGCTGAGGCACTGTAGGATAAGCACTGGACTGCTAACCACAAGGCTGGAGGTTCACACCCAGTATCCACTCCTTAGGAACACTACACAGGGTCACTATGAATCAGAATCAACTCAATAGCACTTAACAACAATAACAACAACTCAGTATGTGCCAGCCTACGCAAGGAGATGCAGAGCTTAACAGTATCATACAAGGCTTCTTCTTCAACTGGTGTTTGGCATTTGGGCCACAAGACTCTTTACTAACACAATAAGTTTACTAGAGTCTTTTGTTTTTAAATTTTTGCTGTTTAGCTTCATGCTACTTGTGAGGGAATCTCAAAAGGAAAACTCCAGTTGTGCAAACGACACAACTCCCAGCTAGATCCTGGTTCCCTTCCCTCAGTCCCCTAGTAGGAATGGCTCCTTGGGTATGCTGGTGCAGGTAGAGGGCTGCAATCTGGGCTCTAATAGTTACTGGGGTGGCCATGGGGAGCTTGAATCTGAGTGTGAGTCATCACTTTCCCCCACATGCACTGGGTCACCTCAGACAAGTCGCTTCACTTGCCGGATTGCGATGAGTAAATTCACCCATCAAGTTTTTAAAAGCATTTGGTGACTTCTGGTTCTGAGACTAGATGGTGTAAGTTCATGGTTCCTTAACCTTCCCGTCTAAGCGCAACTAAATGCCCTGGTAATAATTCAAACTGCATCATTAAAAAGACCCTGGAAAGTAGCAATGATAAGGTGGACAGGCTAGGGCTGCAGAACTTGAAGAATGATACCACGGGGAGTTTCTAGAGTATTCATTTTTTGTCCTGTGTGTCCCTGTCTGGATCCCAGCAAGCCGTGCAGCCCTGAACTGCCAACCGAAATTAAGAAGGGAGGAATGAGAAAGAGAGAAGAAACAAGCGAAGGGAGGGGAGGGAAGGAAGGACCTGCTACATGTTGGCTAAAGGATCATAAAAGAGGAAGCCCAGGAGGGGCTTAGCTGGGAAATCAGTCCCCAGTGGCAGCAGTAGCCCATTTTGTCCATAGCAGTGTCACCAACAAATCCTCAGCAGGTCAATCCATCCTTGGCTTCATGCTAGCTGTCAGTGCAGGCTTGAGCTACATACAGTAGCTTCAGCATCAGAGCTAGGGCAGGCCAGCATATTCCCTGCCTCAAACCTGTTCCCGGCAGTGATGTCAGCAAACCCGAGAGAGTACCCAGAACCCACATACTATACCTAATTAGGGTGACTTCCTGCTAAAGAAGATCTAAATAGGACCAATTTAATATACCAACTGTTTAGGATACAACTGAAAGTCATCCATCTTATCAAGAATAGAAAATTCATAACATGAATGAGAATGAATCAGATGATTCAGAATTTGGAAGTGTCTTACAAAAATATTAAAACATTTATCAAAAATGAAACAAAAATGAGGAAAAAAATCTAAGAAAAGAATTGTTGTTATTGCTAAGTATTGTCAAGTTGGTTCCGATTCATAGTGACCCTGTATAGAGTTTCTGAGAAGTGACTGGTGAGTTTGAACCACCAACCTCGTTATTAAAAGCTCAGTACTTATCCTGCAGTGCAACACCAGGATCCAAGAAAACAAATTGTTGTTCAGTGCCGTTGAGTTGGTTCTGACCCATAGCAACCCTCTATAAAGTTTACAAGGAGCGGCTGGTGAGTTTGAATCACCAAACTTGTGGTGACTTAGCAGTCCAATATATTAACCCACAGTGCCACACTGAATCAAATCAGAAATTATGAGACTGAAAAATACAATTACCAAATTAAAAACAAACAAACAAACAAAACAAACTTGGAAGAAATACTTAGTAGTTGAGTAGAAATGACAGAAGATAAAATCAATACCTTGAAGATAGATGACTAGAATTACTCAGTCTGAACTACAACAGCTGTAAGAACAGTGGCTCATGTAACTGGGATTATAACAGAAGATAGAACATTCATATCATCAGAATTCCAGAAAGGGAAGAGAAACAATATGGTGATAAACAAGTATTTAAAGGAATAATGGCTGCAAAATCCCCAAACTTAGCAAAAGATATAACCTGTAAATTCCAAAAAAGTGTGAATTAACCAAAAATAGGATCAACTAAAAGAATCAAAGAAAACATCTTAAAGCAGAGAAATGATGCTTTATGTATAAGGGAGCACCTATTTTAATGATAGTGGATTTCTCATCTAAAACCATGAAGGTCAAAGGAATTGGCACAACAGTTTAATGTATTGAAAAAAAAAAGAATTGTCAGCCACAAATTCTCTGTCTTGTGAATATGTCCTTCAGGAATGAAGGGGGAAATGAAGGCATCCTTAGAGGAAAATTAAGAAAATTTGTCAATAACATACTTAGTCTAAGAGAATGGCTAAAGGAAGCTGTTCAAATAGAGCGGAAGTAAAAACAGAAAATGTATAGGAACTCTAGAAAGGAAAGAATAATAATGGAATTGGAAAAATAGGAATAAACATAATAGACTAGATGGACACCAGAGTACATCTAATAAACCACTATTCTTCTCATGAGTTTCTTAATTCATATTTGATGGTTGAATTAAAAATTACAGTAATGCCTGTTGTGGTCCTCAATGTATATAAAGGCTATAATAAGCAACTATAATTTTAAGTTGTTAAGTGTCATCGAGTATGTTCTGGCTCATAGTGGCCCTGTATAGGGTTTCCAAGGAGTGGCTGGTGGGCTTGAACCACCAACCTTGTGGTTAGCAGTCCACTGCTTCTACATCAGAACTCCAGGAACCTAAATGGAATTATGATTTCAATACTTGACTTTCAGCAATACAGCAATGGTATCAGTAGGCAGTGACAAATTGTATGTGTATGTTATAATGCCTATGGTAACCGAAAGCAATGTTGTTGTTGTTAAGTGCCATTGAGTCAATTCCGACCCATAGTGACCCTGTATAGGGTTTCCAAGGAGCATCTGGTGAGTTTGAACCACTGGCCTTGCAGTTCAAATGACTTTGCAGTGTGGCACATTAACCCACAGTGCCACACCAGGACTCAAAAATACTTTATATAAAAGTAATTGAAATCCTAAAAATAAAAATTTCAAGCAGGCTTCAGGAAGGCATAAAAGAGAAATGGAAGATTGGTTTCTCAGCCTCCCTTGCAGTTGGGCTATGGACCATATGAACTCTGCTCATTAGATGGACCTGCTGCCATGGTTTCAAATCAAGTGGAATGGCCACTGGTCAGTTACTGCCAGGTAAACTTGAATATCTGATATTCAACAGCTGATGCAGCCGTGAACTAATTACATGAAATCATTGGACATTGTTCCACCTACTGCCCTTGATTCTGCAGCATTCTCACAAGTATTGTTATGTTTGAGCCCATTATTGCAGCCCTAGCATTGCTCCATCTCATGGGGGATCATCCTCTTTTTTTTGCTGACCCCCTACCTTGCCAAGCATGATGCCCTTTTCCAGATAGTAGTCCCTCCTGATAACATTTCCAGAGTGCTTGAGACAAGTCTTGCCATACTCACTTCTAAGAAGCAGTTTGACTGCACTTCTTCCATAATAGATTTGTTTGTTCTTTTGGCAATCCATGGTACTTTTAATATTCTCCAACACAATAACTCAAATTCATAGATTTTTCTATAGTATTCCTTATTCATTGTCCAGCTTTTACATACTTATGAGATGATTGAAAATACGATGGTTTGGGTCAGGCACACCTTAGTCTTCAAAGTAACATCTTTGCTCTTTAACACTTTAAAGAGATCTTTTGCAGCAGATTTAATTAATGCAATATGCCGTTTGATTTCTTTCTTTCTTTCTTTCTTTTTTTTTTTGCCATTTGATTTCTTGACTGCTGCTTTCATGAATATTGTTTGTGGTTCCAAGTAAAATGAAATATTTGACATCAATATCTTTTTCTTTTATCATGAAGTTATTTATTGGTCTGGTGGTAAGGATTTTTGTTTTCTTCAGATTCAGGTAAACTTGTTGCTGTTGTTAAGTGCTATTGAGTTGGTTCATGCTCATAATGACCCTGTGTAAGGTTCCAAAGCATAGCAACCCTGTATAGGATTTCCAAAGAGTGGCTGGTGAGTTTGAAGCACCGACTTTGCAGTTCAAACCAGCCTTGTGGTCCAGTGCATTATCCTGTAGAACCCCACCAGGACTCCGGATATAACCTAAGGCTGCCATCATGCAGACACCACAAGTGGCTGTCTTTAAGGAGCAGAAATTTTTTTCTCACAGTTCAGGAGGCTGGAGTCCAAATTTAGAGTGGGGCTCGAGGGAGAGGTCCTTCTTTGTCTGTTTCAGCTTCTAGTAGCTTCCAGCAATCCTTGTCTGCATTTCCGGCGTCCTCCTCTGTGTATGTGTCTCTGTAGGCATTCTGCTCAGAAGTGTTTAGATTTAGAACACATGCTACTCCAGTATGACCTAATACAAACCAGATAATACTATTTCCTAACAGGATCATATTTATAAGTATGTTGCTGTTGTTAAATACCATCAAGTCCATTCTGACTCATAGCCACCCTGTATAAGGTTTCTAAGGAATCATTGGAGCTGAACCTATAGTGCCTCACCAGGACTCCGTTTATAAAGGCCAGAATGTCAAAACATTTTTGGGGGGAGGGGTGTGTAGGATATTTCAATCCAAAGCAATACCTTTTGGTAGTATATGAAATTATTAAGATCCTACATATTTTAGATACTCTGTAGCTATGTACAGACTTACTCTATCACGTTCATTACCTTCTTTTTTTTTTTTTTTTTTTTAAGTTTTTATTGTGAACTGAGTGACAGTTTACATGGGAGAACATCGGTTTTACACTATCGTTTCATTGCATTGATTATAATCCCTCTGTTCATCATCATTCAACAGTATTTGCTTCTATTCCCTCTGGGGTTTGTTTTTTTTTGTTTTGTTGTTGTTGTGGTTTGTTTTGAGGTGGGGGATGTACACAGAAACACTCAGAAATGTATAATAATTTAAACAACCCAAGGGCACATTTTGCAAGCCAGCCTCCTGGCCATCAGTACCCAGTCCCTGTCTTTTCATGAGTTCAGAGTCCTCAGCTGCTCTCTCTTTCCTTGTCCTCATCTCTGCCTCCATTTCTTTCTGGTTTCTTCTTTGGATAAAAGACACCAGAGATGGATCTTCTCCCTTCTGCTCATGATCTTCTCCCTTGATGGTCTATGGTCCTCTGTTTCTGGACTGTAAGATTAACTACTCTCCTGCTTTTGTTACAAAACTTCTGTCTTTACAGTTGTGACAGTTGCAATTAGTCATGATAACAATTACTCACTATTGAATCATAAGAATCTTATCCCCATCCCTTTTCATCAGAGCTGTCTAGATAAGATGAAAACTATTCAGTGGGTACTCTACCTTCTTCGGCACACTCCTAAACTAAGCTCCCTCTTGAAAACTTGTAAGCCAGTCACTTCGTGCCTTTATTGCCCCCACATTTTAGGTAGCCAATGTCTAAGTTGCCCGCCCCTATATACCCTGTATACAGAGGGGATAGGATTGATATTTGATGTGAAGACTCCTTCCCTCTCAGTTGGTATTTTGAGCTACTACATTCATATGTATAGGCCAAGTTCATCAAATTGTAGCAGTTTACACATGTTTCCTTTATCAGAAATTCTTTTTTTATCTTCCTCTAGTCAAGTTCTGATCATCAAACCATCGAGGGTAGGTCAAATGAATTCTATCTGCAAGTTTGGGCATATCAGCTGGATGCTTCACTCTCAGCTCTAGCCCTCTGTAGCTACATCCTTGTCTATGAGCTCAGGAGTACCCAGGTTTCATCACACTTAAGGCCAACCAGCCCTTCCTCTTCTCTCTCTCATCTCCAGGTCAGTGGGAGTCTGGAACGTGGTTGAACTCAGCCCCTTTCTTCACTGCTGCCTTTCCCCCTCTTCCACTCACCAGTATATCAGTATGGTTGCCAGCAAGCTTACATGCCTGCTCACATGTTTCCTTTGAGTTTAAGTCTTGGAGTGGAGTTTGTCCTGAAGGGACTTGATTGGTTGCCTTGATGGCTGTACAGTGAACAACTTGTTTTTCTTGTCGTAGCCAATCAGACTGCCATTTTTTATTTGACTTTTTCCTGCTGATTTTTCTTTCAAGAAGTATCTTCTGTTGCTTTAGCTGTTCCAGGGTAGTCTGCTTGTCCTTTTAAGTGGGAATGTTGCCCCTCAGAAGGTTCTGGATGGGACTCAGGATGCCACCTAAGGAGCTATACACTGCAAAGGCTCTGTAAGAAGTCTATTTCACTGGGCAAGTTCTAGAACCCCTTTTAGGTATTCCAATCAGTTATAGTCATATATATATATATATTTAAGTTTTTATTGTGAATTGAGTGATAGTTTTCATGGGAGAACATTGGTTTTATACTCATCGTTGCATTGTAATGATTATAATTTCTTTCGTACATCATCATTCAACATTATTTGCTTCTATTCATTCTGTTTTTTGTTTGTTTGTTTTTTTTTTAGGTACACAAAAACACTCAGGAATATATAATCATTTAAAAAACCAAAGGGCACATTCTGCAAGCCTGCCTCCTGGTCGCCAGTACATACATTCTTTTTCCATGAGTCTTGAGTCCTCAGCTGCTCTATCTCTCCATGTTATCATCTCTGCCTCCATCTCTGATGTCACTACTTCTCTGGAGAGGATCCCACATTCCACTCATGCTCTTCTGCCTTGATGGTCTTAGGGTCTTCTGCTCCTGGAATGTAATATTAACTGCTCCCCCCTTTTGTTACAAAACTTCTACCTTTACAGCTGTGATAGTCGTAATTAGTCATGATAACAATTACTTACTATTGAATCAATGAACCCTATCCCCATCTCCTTTCACCAGACCCATCTAGTCAATATGAAAACTATTCAGTGGGGATTCTGCCTTCCCCCACACACTCTGAAACTAATTTCCCTCTTGAACACTTGTAAACCAGTTACTTCATGCCTTTATAGTACCTCCCCCAATTTTAGGTAGCCAGTGTCTAAGTTGCCCATCCCTATCTATCCTGTGTACAGAGGGGATAGCATTGATACTTGATGTGAAGACTCCCTCCCTCTGTGTTGGTATTTTGAGCTACTACATCCATAAATGTAGGTCAAGTTCATCAAATTGTAGCAATTTACAGCTGTTTCCTTTATCAATTTTTTTTTTTTTTAATCTTCCTCTAGTTGAGTTCTGATCATCAAGTCATCAAAGCCAGGTTGAATGGGTACTATCTACAAGTTTGGGCATTCTTGTGCATCTCCCCTCACTTTATATCAGTGGGGTGCTTCACTCACAACTCTAGCCCTCTGTGGCTATGTCCTTGTCCATGGGCTCAGGAGTCCCCAGGTCTCACCGCACTTCAGACCAACCAGGCCTTCCTCTTCTTTCTCTCATCTCCAGGTCAACAGGAGTCTATGGAATGTGGTTGAACTCAGCCCATCTCTTCATTGCTGCCTTTCTCCCTCTTCCACTCACCAGAAGGCCAATGTAGTCACTACCAGCAAGCTTACATCCCTGCTCATGTGTTCCCTTTGAGTTTCAGTCTTGGAGGGGGGTTTGTCCTGAAGGGACTTGATTGCTTACCTTGATGGCTTCCCAGTGAACAGCTTGCTTGTTCTTTTAGTAGTGGTTCTTCAAGATGGCAATAAGTCCTTTCCAGCTCTGTTCATTTCTCTCTCCTTTTATATCTCAAGAGATATCAACTCAAGATACAACCTAATCTTGTTGATTGCATCTGGCTTTATCAACATCATAGAAGTGAAGATGTACAGCACATGGGATAATTACATCATATCTGTGCTGATCACATCATGGGAGTGTTTGCATTATATTCTATCTATCTGCTCGTGGAGGTGATAACTACATCTTAACTGCTAAACCACTGAGAATCCTGGCTAAGCCAACTTGACACAAAACTATAACTATCACAAGATAATAACTTCCCCTTTCTAAATTCTCATCTATATAACAAGGTTTCCATTATTCATTCAATAAGTAATTACTGAGCATTTGACATGTGCTAGAAAGACATACTTCTTGGAGCTGACCTTCGACTGTGGGAGGAAAGGCAAGAATACAAGAAAGAAGAAGGGAGAGGGAAACAAAAAGGGGCAGGGAAGAAGGGTGGGAGGGAGAGAGGAAGGGAGGGTGTTATATGGTGGCAGGTGTCAGGGAGAAAGGGGTGTAAGGACTCCCAGGGATGGAGTTGCCATGTTAAATAGGGTGATCAGAGAAGCTTTCCCTGATATGAGTGGAGACTTGAAGGAAGTGAGAAATTATCCATGTAGATATTTGGGAAAGACCATCTCAAGCAGGAGGAATAGCAGGCATAAGGCTGGGAACGGAGCATAGCTGCATGTTCAAGGTGCAGAAAGAAGGCCAGTGTAGCAGGAGAGAGTGAGAAAGGAAAAAGCAGTAGGAACTGAGGTCAGCAAGGACTTGGAGTCAGATAGGGAGCCATTGGAGAATTTTGAGTAGAGTAGTAATGGGATTTGATTTAAGTTGTAACAAGATTACCCTGGCTGCTATATTGAGAAGATCTTGAGGAGAAGTATGTTGAAGAAAGGAAACCTACAAGACCATTGCAATGACAATCTGAAGTGAGAGATGATGGTGGTTTACACCCAAATGGTATCAGTGAAGTAGTTAAAAAATGGTCATATTCTGAATATATTTTGCAGGTAAAGTCAGTAGGATTTGTAAGCAGATGGGACACAAGTGAGAGAAAGATGCTAAAATGACGTTAGAATGTCTGCAAGTTCCGTTCCAAAACTAACATAAGTTTGTGTCATCAGTTTGTTGGTCAGGATTGCCACATGCTCCCTCTCTTTTGCACATTTAGTCATTAATTCTTTTCCATGAGTTGACTGATGACCTGGGTAGATTTAGGAGTGACCTGGGTCTGGCTTGTATTTGAATCCTGCTGTGCTCTTTGGTTTCCATGAAAGGAAAACCCATCAGGAAAGCTGAGACCAAACTTTGACTGCCAAAACTCTTCTTCTCAACAAGTCATTGTTTAAATAAAGGATCACCCTCTCCTGGAAACTTTTCTTCCTAACCAACCTTCAAGTACTTCATTATAACTTTAAGGAGAACTGGTAGCATAGTAGATTACAAATTGGGCTGTTGCCCACAAGGTCAGCTATTCGCATCAACCAGGAGCTCCTCCAGAGAAAGATGAAGCTTTCTGCTCCTGTAAAGAACTTAAATCCTCAGAAACCATAAAAAAAGGCACCATGATGTATTGCATTAGGCAAATCTACTGCACAAGACCTTGAAAGTGTTGAAGAGCAAAGATGTCAGTTTGAGGACTAAGGTGCACCTGACTCAAGCCATGGTATTTTCAATAACCTCATATGCATGTGAAAGCTGGACAGTGAATAAGGTAGGTCTTCTATGATCTTCCTAATTGAAGCATTTGAGTTAAGGTGTTGGATGAGAATTTTGAAAGTTCCATAAAAGAACCAACAAATCCGTGTTGGAAGAAGCACAGCGAGAGTGCCCCCTGGAGGCCATAATGGTCACACTTCGCCTCTCATACTTAAGACACACCACCAGGAGGGACCAGTCACTGGAGAAGGACACCAGGCCTGGCAAGGTGGAGGGTCAAAGAAAAAGAGGAAGACCCCCAGTGAGATGGATTGGCAAAGTGATCATGCATGGCAACAATTGTGAGGTTGTCCCAGGACCTGGCAGTGCCTCATTCTGCCATCCACAGGGTCGCTATGAGTCGGCACGGAGTCGATGGCACTCAACAACACTGATTCGATGATACACAACAACCAACCCTTAATATAACTTTAAAGAGCCCTGGTGGTGCTAGGGGCTAAGCACTACATTGCTAACTACAAGACTGGCGATTCAAAACCACCTGCTGCTCCGAGGGAGAAAGATGAGGCTGTCTGCTTTTACAAAATATTTACAGTCTCAGAAACCCTAGATGTTGTTAGGTGCCTTTGAGTTGGCACGGACTCACAATGACTCCATACACAACAGAACGAAACACTGACCAGTACTGCAACAAGTTCATCTTGTTCAGGGTCTCCCCTCCCCTCACTGACACCCCACCACACCAAATACGACGCCACCTCCAGGAATTAGTCCCTCCCCATAATGAGTCCGACACATTAGAGACAAAGTACGGCCATCCTGGCCCCCAAGGAGCACTCTGCCTGCACTTCCTCCAAAATAGACCTGCCTATTCTTTTGACAATGTGTGGTACTTTGCTTTCTTTTCATCTTTTTTTTTTTTTTAAGTTTTATTTTGCATTGAGTGATAGTTTACATGGGAGAATATCAGCTTTACATTCATCCTATAGTATATGGTGTCATTGCCATGATTACAATCCCCTGCATGCATCATCAAACAACCAAAGGGTACACCCCACAAGCCTGCTCCCTGGCCATCAGCATATAGACCCTCTCTCTCCCTGAGTTTAGAGTCCCCAGCCACTCCATGTTTCCACATCATTGTCTCTGCCTTCATCTCTGGCATTGCTGCTTCTCTGGATAGGGTCTCACACTCCGCTCTTCTCCTTTGATGGTCCCAGGGTCCTTTGCTCCTGGAATGGAAAATCACAGCTCCTGGAGTGAAAAATCACGTTCACAAAATATATACGTTTCCATTTGAAACCCTCACAGTCAGTCCTGATAGCAATTATTCACTCTTGGACAACAAGTGTCTTATCACCATCTCATTTCACCAGTCCCATCCAGACAGGTTAGAAACCACTCAGTGGAGATTCTACCTTCCTCCATACCCTCTGGAACTAGGCTCCCTCTTGAAATCTTGTAAACCAGACAATTCATGACTTTGTAGCCCCCCAGCATTTTGAGTAGCCAATGTCTTAGTTGCCCAACCATTACCTTTTACACAAGACAGTTTTTTTAGGGTTTCTTGTTTCATTAAGTCAATAAATATGTGATGTTGCCTACTCTGGGGCAGTGGTGGTTCAGTGATTCAGATCAGAGACCCAGATTCAATTCATGGCCATCACCTGACTGTCAAGGTTGGTTAGTAGATCGCTCTGATGCTGAATAGGTTTTCATTGGACCTTCCAGACTAAGACAACCTAGGAAGAAAGGCCTGGTGATGTATTTATGAAAACCAGCCAATGAAACTTTGGTGAATTACATCGGTCTGATCTACAACTTATCATGGTGATGGCACAAGACCAGGCATTACTTTGTTCCACTGGGCATGAGGTTAATATGAGTTCGAGGTTGATGCCATGACAGCCAGCGTTATCAGTTTAGTTCAGTGCTGCAGACAGAGCTAGAATAATGCATATGGAAAAATTATTGTCTTAATGGAGCTCACAGTGAAGCTGTAGCTACAGACAAGAAAGAGGTCATTTTAAGTGTGCGAAAGTGCAGAGTAGGGGACTTAACCTGGGATTTGTGTTAAAGAATGATTCCTGGAGAAGGCAAGGAACGTGTTGATATGTCAAGGTTTGAGTAGGACTTAAGTAGATGAAAAACTGGAGGGGAAGAGTGTTCCAGGCTGAGGAACTGGCTGGGCAAAGATCAGGAAGGGGAAAGAGAGCCTGGTCCATGGAAGATACAAGAAGTGTTTTAGGTATAGCTGGGGCTTGACTGTTGTTGTTGTTATGTGCCGTGGAGTCGGTTCCAACTCATAGTGACCCTGTACAGGATTTCTAAAGCTGTAAATCTTTACGGGAGCAGAAAGCCTCATCTTTCTCCTGCAGAACAGCTGGTAGTTTCAAACTGCTGACCTTGCAATCCGCAGCCCGATTTGTAACCGCTATGCTACCAGAACTCCTTGGGGCTTGACTAGGAGCCTTAAAGCTCTCTGCTGTCAACCATAAGGTTGATGCTTCAAACTCACCAGCTTTCTGCAGGAGGGAAGACAAGAATTCCTGCTCCTATGAATACTTACAGCCTTAGAAAGCCTATGGAACAATGTTCCTTTGTCATATAGGATCATTATAAGTCAGAACAAACTCATTGGCCAGGGAGGTAGGAGACTTGGCTCAGGGGTAGAAAGAACACCAGGTGGGCTTTCATGTAGAGAATTTCCTATGTGATGTCAGGGATACCATAGGAAGGCCTACCTGCTCTTCTTACCATCCCCCAGCCCAGTCTTCTACCCCCATGACCATTGAGTTGGGTCTCATCTGGGAGTCATTGAAGGATTCTGAGGAAGAGCTCTAAGGGTGCAGTTAGATCTTCATTACAGGTTGGTCACTCTGGCTGCAGAGAAGAGGTTATGTGGATGAGGGATAAGTGTCAAGGAGACTGTTGTCCTAGAGGGGCTGCGCTTGTGTAAACACAAGCAGGCTTGGGTAAGCTTGAAGGCGAGAGCTCAACAGGACTGTCTTGTTACCTCAAGGACTGAGCTCCCACTTCCCCTCTCTCTCCCCAGTGGTCTACTGTGAAAGGCACAACAATTGTTCCTGTGGAACTGGCTACTTTTGAGACTTCCCAGCTTTGACCAAAAGGCAACTCAACCTTGGTGTTGAGCCCAGGACAGAAGACTCCCCAGCCTCATTGTGCTCAGTCCCATCTTTTATTTTATCAAGTAGCAATTAAAAACATATGGTGTATGCTGCCAAGGTAGATTCTATTTTTGCTTCATGTAAAATTGCTCAAAAAACCCTGAATGTTTACACCCTACCCTCCCCAAGATAACCCTGGTTTTTTTATTTGCTTGTTTTCTAATTCCTGCTAGGTGAACCTAGTACAATCTCATCCTTTGAAGAAAAAAGGTTTCAAATATTGTTTTTCTTGTAATGTCATAACATTTATGAACATGTGAAAGCTGCAAAATAATTCTTAAAAAGATACAGAATTTTGCACCCCTTACCCTAGTCTCCTAAAATTTAAATTTTAAGAATTAAACCCTCTTTGGAGTAACAAAGGAGCCCTGGTGGCCCTGTGTAGGATAAACACTGCACCACTTATTGCAAAGCTGACAGTTCAAACCCCCCAGTCACTCTATAAAGATATACAGCCTTGGAAACCCTAGATAGAGGTTCACTATGAGTTGGAACCAGTTCAGTGGCAGTGGGTTTTTTGGTGTTGGTGTAACAAAGAGGTGTTTTTTTACTGGGATGGAAAGCAAACACTATTCATAACTCAATTAAAGAGCTGTTCCCCTACTTTATAATTGACTTTAAAATCTTATTTCATTGTGTCTATTGCATTCAATTGCATTTACTGACTACACAAAAGGTTTCGATTGTGTGGATCATGACAAGCTATGGACAACATTGAGAAGTATGAGTATTTCAGAACACTTAATTGTACTTCTGAGAAATCTGTACCTGGACCAAGAAGCAGTTGTTCGAACAGAGCATGGGAACACTGAATGTTTTAAAATTGGGAAAGGTGTGTGACAGGGTTGTGTTCTTTCACCATACTTATTCAACCTGTATGCTGATCAAATAATACGAGAGGCTGGGTTCTATGAAGAAAAACGTGGCGTCAGGATTGGAGGAAGACTCATTAACAACCTGTGATATGCAGATGATACAACCTTGCTTGCTGAAAGTGAAGAGGACCTGAAACATTTACTGATGAAGATCAAAGAACACAGCCTTCGGTATGGATTGCATCTCAGTGTCAAGAAAACAAAATTCCTCACCACTGGACCAATAAACAACATTCTTATCAATGGAGAAAAGATTGATCAAGGACTTCATTCTTCTTGGATCAACTATCAACATTCGCGGACGCAGCAGTCAAGAAATCAGACAATGTAGATGTATTGCATTGGGCAAAACTGCTGCACAGGAACTTTTTAAAGTGTTGAACAGCAAAGATGTCACTTTGAGGACTAAGGTGCGTCTGACCCAAGCCATGATATTTTCAATGACCTCATATGGATGTGAAAGCTGGACAGTGAATAAGGAAGATCGTAAAAGAATTGATGCCTTTGAATTGTGTTGGAGGAGACTACTAAAAGTGCCATGGACTGCCAAAAGAACCAATAGATCTGTTTTGGAAGAAGTGCAGCCAGAGTGCTCCTTAGAGGCTAAGATGGCCAAACTTCATCTCTCATGTTTGGGACATATTGTCAGGAGGGAACAGTTGCTGTAGAAGGATGTCATGCTGGGTAAGATGGAGTGTCAGAGAAAAAGAGGAAGCCCCCCAATGAGATGGATCAAGCTAGGTGGCATCATTGATGGCATCAAATGTGGCAGCGGTAGTGAGGTTGGCCTAGGGTTGGACATTGTTTCATTCTGCTGTGCATGGAGTTGCTATGAGTTGGTTCCAACTCGATGGCACCTGACAACAACAACATTGCATTCAAGGAAAATAAGTAGCAAGATGCCAGAAAGAAAAATAAAATCAATAGTCACTCCATTACCAATTTATTACATTTTGGTGGGTTCCTGTGATTTTTTTTTTTTTTTCTTCCTTTAAATCTTTTCCTCCTCTATGTAAGCATTTTGGGGTCTCAGTGTGACAGTGTAGAATAAGCACTAGACTTCTAACCGCAAGGTCAGCAGTTCAAACCCCCTAATAGCTCCTTGGAAACCTTATCCAGGGTTGCTAGCAGTTGGAAGCAACTCGATAGCACTTAACAACAGTGAATTATGAGTTGGGCTGCTAACTGAAAGGTCAGCAGTTCTAATCTACCAGCTGCTCCATTGAGAGCAAGATGAGGCTTTCCACTTCCATACATATTTACAGCCTCAGAAATCCCATGCAGGGTCACTAGGCATTGGGACTGATTTGACAGCACACAGCCAACACCACCACCTCCATGTGAGTCTTTTATCTTTCTTACCACCACCATGAAAGCATTTTATCTTTCTACAAAATTAATATTATACTATTTTACATTCTGCTTTCTTTCCCCCACTTAAGACTCTGTCTCTTCAAGTCAGCAAATATATGCAAATGTTATTTTAGAGACTTATACAACAATCTATATACCAATAATTTCTAATTGCTGACATCTTGGAAAATTTACTTTCAGTAGGCATTTTATGCCATTTATTTATGTATTGTTGTTGTTGTTGTTGTTAAGTGCCGTTGAGTCGTTTCCGACCCATAGCGACCCTGTTATTTATGTATAGAACATTTTTAATTTTCATATACAAACTTAAGCTAAAAATGGTTCATAATTTCACCAAATAAAACCCCAGTTAACATTAAAAATAAATAAATAAATAAAACTCACATGGTTAGAAAATCCAAGCAGAAGACTACAGAAATACATCAAAATGGAAAGCAGAAGCTTCCTTCCACTATCTGTCTCTTAGACCAGGGGTAGGAGATATATAAGGTCTGGGATATCATTTGGTCTGGCCCTGCCAAGGCAACTAGAATTCCAACCATTGTATTGTTGTTGTTAAGTGCCATCGAGTCGGGTCCGACCTATAGCGACCCTGTACAGGGTTTCCGAGGGTGTAAATCTTTATGGGAGTAGAAAGCCTCATCTTTCTCCCGCGGAGCAGCTGGTAGTAGCCATTGTATTAGGGATGAGTTAATTAAATGTTTGACCAAATATAGCAATTTGTACAAATAATTTGTAAGTTGATGACTTTGTATGGCCTGTGAATGATGTCATAAATGCCATCAGAAAAAGGTCCCCCACCCTTGCCTTAGGCCCTTGCCCCACATGTTGTTATTTTTGTTTAGTGCCATCGAATTGGTTCCAACCCATAGTGACCTTGTATAGGGTATCTGAGGAACAGCTGGAGAGTTTCAACCAGCCTTGTCATCCAGTGCTTACCCTATAGCGGCACATTAGGACTCTACTGTTAATTCATTTCCTAGGAAAAGAATCATTTCAGTAACCACATATATGCATCTGGTTTTATTTTTATACAGAAACTGCATTCCTCACACAGTTTTGTGACTTGTTTTTCTCCCTTACAATGTTTTCTGGGTAATTTCTGTGCCATAGTTCTAAGAGTGTAGCGCCATACCTTTAAACATGTGCCAGCAATTCAGGTCTGCTAGTCAGTCTTAACTGTGGTGGTGGTGGTGGTGGTGGTGGTAATGGGCTGTGGAGTTGGTTCTAACTCATAGCGACCCTGTACAGGGTTTCCGAGGCTATAAATCTTTACAGGAGCAGAACGCCTCATCTTTCTCCCTCAGAACAGCTGGTAGTTTCGAACTGCCGACCCTGAGGTTAGCAGCCCGATTCGTATCAACTATGCTCTGGTAGCGTAGTGGTTACGAATCAGGCTGCGAGATGCAAGGTCAGCAGTTCGAAACTACCAGCTGTTCCGAGGGAGAAAGATGAGGCGTTCTGCTCCCGTAAAGATTTACAGCCTCGGAAACCCTGTACAGGGTCGCTATGAGTCGGAACCGACTCCACGGCACATAACAACAATGCTACCAGAGCTCCTTCTTAACTGTGGTACCATAGGTTATTCTTCTGGGGTTTTAGATGGAGATGAATTGATAATGCCGCCCAAGAATGCCAGGGTTCACCAATACACTTTTCTCCAACCCCAGCTCCTATCTAAATGCTAGAGTATTGTTGTGTGCCATCCCTTCTGATTCAGAGCGACCCCCTTGGCCAGGGGTTTCCAAAACTGTAGGTCTTTACAAAAGAAAAGTATTACATATTTCTCCTGCAGTTCTTGTATGCCAGTAGGACCCCTGAACCTTAACCTCCTTAGTCTTCCTAGTTCTTTGGGGAGGCCGCAGAGAATTTCATGTAAGCACACAGCCATTCTTCTTTAGCTTTTATTTCAGTTCTTACAGACACTTCCTCCTACTGTCCCAGGACTGATGCTCTGAGAGGAAGTTGCCTCTCTCCTGCCTAGAGTCCCCTGTTTTGCAGACCTTTCAAAAGACAGAGGGCTATTTCCTTCAGATCCCACACTCTGTGTCCCTGGGCCCTTAAATGGCCTGATCTGATGTTTCCCTGCCTGGGCCAGACCCATCCTTGCACCAGACTGGGAACTACCTACTGTCAGGCACTCCTGTCTGTGGTTGTTTTTCTCTTGTCAAAATGCTTGGGACCAAATACCCCCTTTTTCAGTTTTCTGACCCTCAAAGAAACCATTCATGTGAGTAGCTGCTCAGAATGAGGCAGGTGGGCCTAATCATTTTGAGTGGAACCACAGTGGATTCACACATATTCAGATATATACACAGATGTATCCTTGAGTGTGGCTGTATTTGAAATAATCACACTCTCTCTTGACTCAATCCTCTTAAGTGCTCTCAGCTGCTGGCTTCTTTCACATTCTAATTCAGTTTCTCTGACTTGCTTGCTCTCCACAAGCTTGTTTAGCCATATATTTGCTTATGGGGTGGTGTGACTATATGAATGCATGTCTGGAGTTGAGGAAGCCTTTGTTTTGAGTGCAGATGATAATGCCTTTTGAGTTTTGTGTTTTCTCTTTTTTTTTTTTTAAGAGTTTTTCATGTTTATTTAGGCTGGAAAAATCAGACTATGTTTATGGGAGAAAGATACTTTGCAATACCGTGAGAAGAGGAATAGTAGGTTGAATATAGTCCCCAACCTGGAGGAGAAACATGGGGATGGGTCAGGCTGATGAAGAATTTAACTTGTGTGAATTAAGTAGTTCCTTTTCTTCAGAGCCTGGAGCCTAACACTGACATTCAGTAAATTTCTCATTTCTGAAATATTTGTTCAAAACTTATTTTGTCACTGAGGCCTCCCTTAATCAATTCATTTTATACTGTAAGCACCTGCACATTCCTAATCTCTTT